>NW_023339650.1:14829877-14830514 GCF_004916995.1 Morone saxatilis
TTTATTTATTATGAGCTGTTTCAGTCATGTGGACTAATTCAATCACTGTGCCTTGTTACGAATCAATAAGCATAATGATATAAATTACCATTTTATTACATTTATTAATTATTTATTGTAATGAGAAATGTAATTTAGCCCTTAAGTTGTTGTTTTTTCTTGAGATGCTTTTATTGGAGAGATTTTATAATTGTTCAGAAATAAGTACAAACTGAATATTTGTATTTACATCAGATTTCAGTTTCCAGTAACTGCAGATTTAAGAGATGTGTCCTTGTGGAGAGAGCTAAAGAATTTAAACTTAAATTTGTATATTTAATTTCAAGGCAATTATTAGCATGTGTGCAATGTATCCATCTCCACTAAACAAACAATTTCCTTTGTTTTTATTTGCTTAATATCAGTAGAAAGCTTCATAGAAGAGACCTTTCAAAATATTGTGTGAAAGAAATTTGAAGGACTTCTTATTAAAGAGCTGATTTGCTTCACATACCCTTATTATCAATTACCACTGCTGTCCAAGTTTTAATATTATTATTATAGTATTTGTTTTTTTATGTGGATGTAAGGGGACAAGTGGCAGAAAATATTCTCTCTAATGGCTTTAGATGTTGGTTTCTGTTCTGTTTATTTATAC
>NW_023339650.1:14830527-14839008 GCF_004916995.1 Morone saxatilis
AAGTGTAAACTGTGTGTTTGTTTGTGTACGTGCACGCCTTTGTGTGTAAGTGTGTTAGACTTTGGCGTATAATTGTTTTATTGCTGGTTATGAATTCATACTGCAGCAAACAGTGCATGTTTTTTGGGGGGTTTATAGAGATTTTAATGAGAGTTGTTAATGTAATATATCAATATGTCTGGATCTGTGTGTGTGTGTGTGTGTGTTTCCTGGGATACTATATGCCCATATATTGAGCTTGCCAAACATTTGTGAACGAAATTAAATAAGAGTTTGGAGGAGGGATAACCAAATATCACTCTCAAACCTCATCAGCAAGAGTTCAGCTGTCTTGTAAATCCTTATTTCAAGAATGAGCCGAGGCTAGAGTCTTCTAAACAAGGACTGTGTACTGCAGGATTTGTCTCAGAAGTGTTGCAATTTGGTTTAATAAGCATCAAGTCTCTCTTCGTTTCTGATCAGTCTCTATCTGACTCATCTCCTGCTGCTCACTTTCTACTTTTTGCTCCTCTTTTTCTCTCGTGCACGTTCACTTAAATGTTGTTTAAATGCTTTGCTGTTTATTTATATTTGCAGCTATTTTAGTTTTACATAAATAATGAGACTTTGTTAAAGAGAAATTATTTAGGAAAACATTCAATTATGTAACATGTTGCTAATTTCTGAGATTTTTTGTGTCTGTTTTGTTCTCTGTTTTTCCTTGATGGCACGTCTTAATGCTGCATGTGGCTGGTCGGAGCCGCTCCAGTGTAACTTGTGAATTTTGGGGGGAATGGTTTCTCTCTGGCCGATGGCAGAGCCCTGGGCTGTGCCAGCGGCAGGTTTGGTTTGGGAACCACTGCCCACATGACCTGTCAGAGAGAAAGGCAGGGAGTGATGAGGAGACGTGGCATAGTCGTGTCTTCTGCTTGGGGTGATAGGAAGTAAGAATAAGGGAGAGTTGAAGAAGACAGACTCAGCATCTTTTTATACGTTTCCTTAAATGCCACCAGACAAAAGGTGTGATAGTGACTGCTAAATTTTATTTTACTTGGTCAAGAATAAGGATATAGTCTCCTTGTTGCAGTAGTTTTGTTTGGTGTTTAGTTGAGGTTTGAAAGAACATTTTGGAAACTTTCACATTTTAATTGCAGTTGATGGATAATGTTACCCACCATATGAGTGGAGTTGGGTCTGTGAAGCCTCCAGAAAAACCAATTGAGCGTAACACGTGTTGCCATAAATGTATGCAATTTCCACTCAATGAGACGTAATGCATCTGGTATTTTGACCCTTTGCATAACTAATCAGTTTATGAAAACAAACATTTTAGACAGTAATTACGATCTTCAGGTTTGATACATTGGTTGGATTTTATGTTGTAGTTTATTGGGCCACATTTGCTTGCATTTGTGATTGCAGTGAACTCTCGTGGTTGCAAGGATACTGTATTAAGTTTGCTGCTCTCACCACTATATTATCATCATGAATGCCACGGATATGAAAATAACCCCGAATTGAGCCTTTAAAGTAGCCCTTACATTATTCAGTGGTTTCCTTTATGTGGTTCTGAACTGATTCTTCCCTTTTTCTCTTGCGTTGTGGTAAAGAAGCAAGGGAAGAATACTTTGGATTCATCTGTTTCAGAGTATAGAAAAATGAAAACTTTGTTCTGTTACTTTGCATAATCTCTCTGATACAATGCTCCAATTTTATGATTGACATTTGCACGCAAACCAACACACTCATGACATGCACAGAATAACAGTACACACTTGTAGTTTCAATGAAATGCAAATCATTGTGAGACTTAATTTGCTCCCCTAGAATTCAAGTATTACTGTATCTATCGTGTCGACAGAACAAAGCCATCTTGACTAATTTTAGAATAGTTGTATTACGTGCTCATTCATAACGCAGCTAGTTGAAAGTGTGCACCTTTTGATTGATGATTGAAACAGTTGCGAGGATATCCTGTAAGTCTTCTGTTGAGCACGACCTACGGCTAATTAGTTGTATACTACCAGAAAATATATGGAGCTGTAGACGATCTCTTGTCTCTGGGGCTTCTTTTGTACAAAAGCCGTGATAAATATGCAACTCTGTAACAATATTGAGCACTTTTGAATCATCATTGCTGCAGTAATTTCACTGTCACCTAGGAACCTTGATAGTGCTGTGTGTCTTCTTTGTGCTGCAATTACATGTGCCATATACGCATTTTTATATTGAAGAGCCTACCACAACTTTTCCTCCCCACAGAGTTGATGTATGACTTTAGTTTGTTGCTAGTATGAGAAGGAAGTCAGTGGGAGACAATGACAGTAGCGGTCATGTTTGTCTACAGTAAATTGTCCACCTTCTACACCCACCACATGCTTACTGCAGTGGTGAAAGGGTCGTTCTCCTCCTAAAAGCTTGCCTGTGCAAATAGTCTTCCACTTCAGCTAACAGGGGCTACGAGGCACCACAAACATCCTGCCGCCTTGTATTTATTCCAAGTAGAAGTGGACATTAGGTGGGAAAGCTGTGGTTAGTAGGGCAAGCAATTTTTTCAGAGGACGAGATGGTGTTGGATGCGTACAGTTTCTGTCTTCTCTTCTCAAGCAAATCTCCCCCTTTCAGACATCAACAGACAAGATAATAAGACACTCAGAGCACAATTCCGTATTATATTCAGCAACCAAAGGCTCATCTCTTGTCAGTTTGCATTTACTCTCCCAAGGATGTGACGCTTCTATCATCATGCTGTCAAAGAGAGCCTGGCTGGAACGACAGGAGCACTCATTTCATACACTTACTGTCTACATGAAATGGTCTGCACTTATACGAATTCTGCCAAAATGGTGGAACATTTTCACAAAGGTCACCTAGAGACCCCCCTCCCCAAAATGAATCTTTCATTGATTCCTGGTATTGGAGGTCATTCAGAACAAAAAGTGCACACTGAATGCCACATCTGCTGTAATGCTGCAACTTGTTTTTGTGTATTCAAGGCTTATTAGGGTTCACTTATAATCCGATCGCTGGATGAGTGTACTTAATTTCATCTGGACTATGCATGGACTAGTCACTCACATAGGAACATCTTTATTGTTGCAGTACTTCTACTAATGTAGCTTTACATCTGTTTTACAATGCAAAAGTTTCATTGAATGTATTTTTATTTCGTGGGTGTGCATCTCAGATTTTGTGTTCTTTGGTTTTTTATGTAGTATTTAACTTATTGTAAGTGACCAAATTCCTTTTAATGAAAGTCAAAGATGTGAGTTTCCATAATTAACGAGATGGATTTATTTATTTTCCATTGTGCATAGGAAAAGCTACTCACAGCTGAAAAAAATGTAAGCTAATAGTTTTACTGTGGTGAGACAGCTTCAAGAATACCTGGAAAACCCATAAGAAAAGTATTAAATCTCTCTTAAATCTAAAAAGTTCCAAAATTAAATTTCTTTGCATATTAACATATTTTGGATATTAAGTGCATACTTTATTATATTATTATAATGTGTTGATATGGGACAAAACTACTGTCTTTCGTGGAAAATTCTCTTTTGCGTTTGCAAATTCATACACACATGTAGACACACAAAGAGCCACACACGCACACACACACTGCTGCAGGCACGAGTTCTTATTATTTTTGTGTAATCAGCTTAGTGAGCAGGATGCATGGTGGGATAGGCTGCTTGCTGATGCAAAGAGCCTCGTAATGTTGTGTGGTGAGGTTAAGTAATAAAGTGGCGCAAACCTAGTGCTGAATGGGCCACACTGAGTAAATAAGAGTGGATAAAGGAGACGGAGGGAGAACAAGTCTCTCCCCAGGAGGTGGATCTCATTATAGGGATTTCAGCTGTCTGCGCAAACTTGAAAACAAGCTTAATGCATGCCTATAAAGCAGGTGTAATACATTTGCTAATGTGCCCGCAGTGCCCGTGGCTACAGCAATACAATCACTGCGTGGCATGGAGGACAGGGAGGATGAACACAAGGCTGATGTCTTGTTTTCGATGCAAACAGCAACAAAGGTCATCAGGTTTCACGGATGCTTGGTTATGCAGAAATGACTTTGAGCAACACATAGAACTTCAAAAAACTGACAATATAATTCTCCCTGTTGCTTGTATATTTAAAGTTAAGAAGGTTATTCGCGCCTTGTCTAGAAAGTATTCCAAGGAAAAGCGCATTACAAGTTCTGTAAGGTGGATAGCTGTGGAGAAAATAAATTGAATTTCAATATGCATTTATTTTAGTCATACACTATCTTTAGGTTGCGAAATCATTTTCAAAAAACTTATATGTTGTGTAGCTTGTGCTCCATAACCAATATCAATAAGCCTTTCATGTAGAGCTAACAAAGACGCATCACATCTCCTGGCACGGACACGGTTGGTGTTGAGATGTAATTGAAGCTGCAAGGGTCACATTTTCGGAATAGAAATTACAGTCTTGTCTTTGACTTGTGTGGCGTGAACCAGAGATGCATCCCACAGCCCTTGTGTCCTTCACAAGCCTTTATTATTTATAACGCTCGCTCTTTGAGCAATGACCAGTACTAATGCATAACCTTCTGTCCTTCTGGCTGATTCGCTTCCTTTGAAACCAAAGATTGAGGCAGGAGAAGTGGGTGTATGGTGGATGAGGCAGGGGTGTGGGCGGGCGGGAGAGGGGGGGAGCTAGTATAGGGCAGTAGAGATCCAGGCTATCGAGAAGTTATTATGTTTTCTCCCTTTATATCTGAGGATGTGGAATAACACTGTGATGATTCTTTTCTCCAGAATAGAGTTATGTGCTTCAAAGCAATACTATTTCCTGACGTCCCTCCTTCCACTATTTGTCTGCTCCACAAGAATAATGTGCTGGGAGGGGTGGGGTGGGGTAGTTGTCTTTTAGCTACATGATTATTTGGTTGTTTCCACCTTTACTCACTCAGTTCTGTAAATATCACTGCAACAGGAGAACACAGTAACAACTAATAGAGGACTTTGTTCAGATAAACTCTTTTCTAGATAAACTCTGTTTAGCTCAGGTTCAGTGGAGGTAAAGATATACTCTTGTGCAGCTCATACCACCTGATGTTATCCTATCGTGATTGAGCCTATGCTGCGGCGCTGGTGTGATCCATTGTTATTATACCTCTATGACAGAAGGAACGGGTGAGGAGGCGGGAGGAGAGGAGGCTTTGAGGGGCAAGGGGTGGAAAGTGGGACATAGGCAGCATTAGTGCTGGATAGCCTGGGGGGCCCAGGCTGATGTGTCAGGCATGACATGTGGGTGTCTAGCCCCCCCACGCACACAGAAATACACACACACACTGGACTGCCCTCACACCCCACAGGGTACTTCTACATGTCCTGCAGTTGACCAGATGCAACACAGGATGGACAAAAAGATGCTGTTTTTAACGTGATTACTGTTTCAATATACCAGAGTGAAGGTCAACTGCAACGTTTTTATTATTTTTTATTATCGATTACATTCATTCTGCTAAATGTTGGAACATAGTCAGAAATTTCTATCCCAGCTCCCCAGAGCCCAAGGTGACATTGCTTCATTATTTTACAAACAAACAGTAGAAAAATAAAAGACTTCAAATGATTATTCAGTGGGAAAAAACGTTCTTGACTAATCAAGAACTAAAGGACTAATTGACTTAGTTTTTGACTAATTGACTAAAGTATTACAGCACTAGTCAAAAAAATTTACAAAAATGACTTCTCACTTTCATTTAGAGTTTGTAACTATGGAGCTTTGTGCAATTAGATGTTATTTTCTTGATTAATCATTAAAATGTATTGTTTTTAAACCGGAAACCTAAATTACTAAAGAATGTAATCACTATTTCCAAAAAAGGTGATTGTTACATCTAACCAAAAGTCCAAAATCGAAATATATTTACTTCACATGATGTAAAACCGAGAAAACCTGCAACAAGCTCATAGTGGAGAAGCTAGAAACAAAAAAAAAATGTTTGACATTTCTTTCTTGAAAATAAACTTGATTGATTATCCAAATCAATGAATTTCCCCTTGATCAACCAAGTGATTAATAATCATTTCAACTCTAGTCATGAGTGCCTTGGGTTTTGTACATAGTACATACAAAGATGTATGACAGAGCAAGAGGAAGGCCTTTATCCAGCACAGGCTCGCAGGCTGCCGGCAGCAGAATCCTATTTACAGCAAATATCATTTAAGTAATTTAGGAGGAGGAGCGATGGTGAAGCAGGCATCTCCTAAAAGGCTTACAGCTCTCTAAAGCTGGTCTTCATCTCAGCGTTCCGCCTTCACTGATGGCCGTAAAAGGATGAAAAATAATTTGGATTGTTATTTGCCTCTTTCAACCCTGAGCTAATCAGGTTGACATTGCTTTGGGAATGAGGAGGACGCACCATAACAGATGTGCTCATGTGCAAAGTGTCCCGAAGTCCCCTGTGAGGATGCAACACAAAAGCCCTCTTCTCCCCTCCCTTCCTCCATTCCTCTTCCCTTCTCCATCCTCCTCTCTTCATCACACCATCTCTCCTTCTTGACCTTTGAAATGGGCATTGCCTCTTCTCACCAATTTACCTCCCTCTGGTCCCTCTTGTGCTTGTGCTGCTTCCATCTCCACTCCAGCATCAAGGGAGAGACAGGTAAGAGCTGGGCAGAGCACTCTCATGTCAAAGAGCCTTTTGGTGAAGACCTGTGGCCACGAGTGAGAGCATAAGTGTTAGAGCACAGGGTCCTTTACTGCTTTAAGCATCGTTTGCATGCAGATTCTCCACCCATTCATCAGAAACTCTGGCTTACTTCTACAAACTGAAGTGTACTATTTCCCCTTGTTTACATGTAAAAACCTGCAGCCAGTGGAGACATCTATTACATCCATTTCTTCTCTGCCTGCCCTTCTTCTTCTTCTTCTTCTTCTGTCCTCTGAGTCTTCCCTCCTCTGCTTATAGCTTAACAATCACCTCAGAAATAGTCCCAGAACTACTGAGGTGTAAAATCCTTTCTGTTCGGCACACTCCATGGCACCACCTCCTATGTAATTCCTTGACTCCATAATTCCACTTTGTGGCAGAATAATGAATGAGATAGATTTTTTTTTTCCCCCCTCCCCTGTAAGGTCTACGCCCTCGCGCGATGAGGAATCAGGCTTTAATGTTTGGGGGCCCGGAGAGATTGCCGTGGCCTCTTCTCCCTCTTGCCCTGTGCCGGGCTCTTAATTAAGGAAATGACAGCTTTCCTAGCAGCAGTAGAAGCCATAATGTAGCTAATAGTGTTACAGGCAGCCACTCAAAAGTCAGTCTCTGGTGATTTTCTATCCCCAGAAACACTATTGAGCTATCCTTAGCAGCTTCTCCACCTGGCCTCTAAACAGAGTATTACTTCCCTGCAGGCCCAGAGGGAGCCATCTGACTAAGAGCACCTGGAGTTATTGGCAGCAGATTATGCCCTGTGTTATTGTTGAGGGCTTTGGAGGGAGTAATGAAACACTGCGCTAAATCACTGGTGATTTTGGCTCTCTTGCATTCTACAAGGAGTTAAGTAAATCACTATAAAGCCTACACTGCTGCATATTTTAGGCCACCCTCTTCCATACAGCACCATGCTTTGTATGTAGCATTACTTTTTGGACTTTTTCTCTCCAGGCTCCTTCAGATAGAAATAGAAGTGAAATGATCTGTCGCTCTACATTTCTCTCTCTCGCTCTCTCTCTCGGTTCCCTCCGCAATGCCACATCAACTTTCCAAGTGGTATTAACAAAATCAATGGTCAAACAATCTGGGACAATTGGTTGTGTATTGATGGAATTAAACCTCGTGTATGATGTGGCTTGTTGTTTATCTGGGCCCATTCTTTACACTCCAACAGCTCACAGACCGCTGTCCAACAAACACTCTGAATCAACAGCACAAACACACGTTTGAGGATGAAAATTATATTACTGTGCATGTTTCTTGTGCTATAATTACCTCTGCTTCAATAATTCAATTTATCATAATAATTAAGAATGTAATTAACTTATAATCTTCAGTCTTTTTTTAAATGTGTTCACATGTGAAATTATTTTTCATGGATTAGATTTCAGTGGCAAAATGATTGACAACATCTTAATAGCAAACACATGCACTCAGCTAGACATTTTCAAAAGGACCATTATAAAAATGGAGGTTGGCTGTTCATTCTGAATAGGCTGAATCGTTACCAGGCCTCTCTCGTACATTTGACAACTTACATAATGCATTTCCACTAAAATAGCTTAAGTGTTAAAGCTTCTTTTATGGGCAAAAATTGATTCATGAATGCAGTGAGGCGAAAGCTAACATGAACACAAAGCTTTCAATAACACCCATTTTATTCAGACTGTCAATGTATGAAGCGGTTGCATTAGACAAGGTGGCATGCTGATTGCTTTATGAAATCCAGGCTAATTGTTTTGTGGTGTAGTCCTTGGGGCACCCTGCATTAAGACAGGCCGAATGAAGTCAAATAAATATAGCTCTTTGCCCCCCCCCCC
>NW_023339650.1:14839029-14865400 GCF_004916995.1 Morone saxatilis
CCCCAACAACCCAACACGCACACACACACAGTACAGAGAGACCTTCTGCCTTGTGTGGCATTGAAAGTCGCTCTCCAGTGGCCACTTTGGTGATCAATGAAAGAGAATTTATATAGCAGTGGATATTGGCTATATTTCCATGACATAAGTCACATCAAATTGCACTCTGTGCCCTGTTATAAATGTAATTATTTCACTTTGTACAAAAAGAGTATTTTCACCGAAGATCATGTCACTGTCAGAATGAGTGCGGAATTTGTACAACTCTTGTAATTTAGTTCATCCTGTTACTTTCAGTCAAGGCTATGAAGAACACACGTGTATATTAAGTGTTTTTTGTTATTCAGAGTGAAGATTTACAGGCACTTGAGATGAAGCCTGACTGTCCTAGATAATGCAAAGCTATGTTGAATGTACGTCTCCTGTTCTTTTATCCGTTTGGCCTCTTCTTTCATCTCGCCTCACATCAATATGTCCATTCATTCCATTTTATCCATTGTATAACCTGTGTATAATCATGGTATCAAAGGACTTTCTTTTGAGTAAAGTTTCTATTTTTTCCTCCTGTATATAGTATTAATCTTCATCTGGAAATCTATTTAAGAATCGGCTTAGAATTGGTTAAGTACATTTTTTTAAACAAAAGCAAAACATGTACAAAGATTCTGGTAATAAAAAAGAATTGGAGATTGACTCCCTCGATATTTCTCCTGTCAGCTATTTAATTTAGTTAAAGAAATTACACAAATCCTTTGGGGGAAGATGTGCATGTGTATTTATTTATTATTGATTTTCCCCCCTGCGATAAACGTGTTAACGTTACAGATATTTGCAAGGGGATGAAGCTTTCTAAGTTATTGTGAAATGATGCAATGAAAGGCATCAAATAATCGTTATTCAGAAAGTCTCCCACACTGTTTATCAGATAGAATACATTATTCACAACCAATATATTAACTACAGTCGTGAGCTGTGCTGTTTGGAGCCTATTGATGATATTATAAAGTCTCATTCCTTCATTATAGCCGAATCTCTTAATTTAGCTAATTGGCTTTGTTATGACGATAACTAGATAATTCACTGGTGTAGAAGTTGTTCAGCAGCACTGCTGGGTTTATTATTGTTATGACAGTGTGGCAGCTGCATTCAGAGAATTGCCTCTGAGATGGTGGAAAAGTTTGAGTTGCTGTAAATGAAAATCAGATCGTTTCAAGTCAGCAGGAAAGAAATTACTTTAATTTGATAACATCCAGAGTGAAAATTAACTGCTTAGAGACTATACCTCTAATTAAATTAAGTAAAAAATGTATGGCCTCATAATATCCACTCTCAAAATAAATGTGAAATTATACAGCAGATTATAATAATATAGTACTTTATCTGCAGCTTTATTTTGCCTCTAATACAAGCCACAGCGTCTTTCCTGTATGCTCAGATTGATCTTAATTCCAGATACTGAGGGCACAGGGTGGGGCTGTGCACAATGTGATCCATAATGGGTGAAATAATTGGTGAAAAGAGACTGGCTTGTCAAAATAACCACTGCGTTGCGAGGTTGATAAGCGAGAGGATGTGGACCTTCATCCAGAAGCAGGGCCAGCCAGCCAGCCAGAGGTAGAAACCAGCTAGAAAAGCAGGCTTCCCCTTGGGCTTTCACATCAACCATCAAATGCTTGAGGTTTCTTAGGTCATGCCATTCACCAATTATTTGGATTTTATGTAAAGATGAAATGATTTTAGTTGGCGGAGGGGAGTTTAAAATGTAATGCATAAATATACTTGACAGGCAATGAGATCTTGCTGGCAAGGCTATTCAATAGTACGTATTGTATGATGCTTTTATAAAAGGACTACAAACCACTGCATGCCCTGTATGTTTAACAAGAAAAAGCCTATTCATCCTTGAATAAAAAGACACAATACACCAGGGCTTTATTCTTTATTTAAAAGCTGCGATATTCCATTTAAGAAAATCGATCATACAGTGGAAATGTGATTACATTTTTTTAATTCATTGCCAACATTGTGCTGTGTAACAAGGTTGTGTGGCCTTCAAACATGTTTCCACATGGTTGGCTTGACTTCATCTACAAAATCCACTTTATTCAGAGGAAGAGCTGTTTTATGAAGGAGAGAGTACATTTAAAAAGATGTTTTATTCACTTTTTATGAGGGGTTTTGTATCATACATTCAAAACTAAATCATGCTTATTAAATCACTGATGACATGTAACCTTTTTGTAAAATGATCGCGTTGGTATTTTATAAATAAATAAGTCAGTGTTATTGTGCTTTTAAATTGACTTAACAGGAGCTCCAAGCACTCATATTAAATAAATCCGAAGAAGAAGAAGAAGAAGAAGAAGAAGAAGAAGAAGAAGAAGAAGAAAAAGAAAACAATCCAATCACTATCACTAGATGTTGATTCAAATGGTTTTGAAATGATTGAATCGCTGGTTATTATGGGAAAGACAAACTCTCTACAAACTCAACACTCAATCAGAGCCATACAAAATGTTGTACAAAAAAAGACAACTTGATAGAGATGTTTCCAAAGATGCTTAAATACTTTGGATAACTGCTTGAAGGTCGAGGACAGTCATATTCACCTAGGTTGAGGCTAATGTTGTAAAACACGGAGGTTGGCATCAATTGAAGGCCTGAATTTGTCATTGGCGCAGAGATTAATGAGCGAGATGAATCAGTGAGTAGACGTTTTGCACTGTATTGACAACCAGCCACCACACTACCACATTTTTGCCGCACTACAACCTCACCTTCACCAGCTTGTTCAAAAGAAGTTCGTCCCTTAAACCACGAAACAACATCTTTACAGCGATCCCCGTGAAGATCAGTGTGAGCTTGTCAATTTGTTTGGTATAGTTTTTCATTAAAATTGTTAAAAATGATCTTTGATTTGTCCACGTTCCCAAGACTATTGTTGAGGTTGAACAATACTTTCTTGCTTTAGAAAGAGCCAAGTGCCCTTCGCATTAACTTGTTCCAGTCATTTTTAGTCAGGTGGTACTGTATTTTTCTTCCAGACAGTCATTTTGGTGAAAGACATCTAAGCGATATTTCATTTTTCTGACAGTTCTTTCTGCAAGATTTACTCGTCTTTGCACTCCACAAGCCTTTGTGTCAACAGTGAGGGCATCGTGCCATCTCGATATCGTCGGGGTCAAAGGGTGAGGGTCAAAGCAGCCTTTCGGACCTTTTAGGGCAGTCCACACTCGGTGCACTGCTGAGAGATTCTGTTAGATAGGGATTGCTATGATATCCAATCGTCTGTGTCCTTTATTTTCCCTGCAGCCATCAGCAAGCTTATTATCATGTCCCTGTCTGCTCTGCTCCACTCTGCCCTCATAGCAAACAGGTCTAATTGTGTCTCGTAGCTGCGGGCTCAGAGCGGAGGGGGGGGAGTGGGTTTAGATGAGTGATACTCAGTGATGTAAATGGCTGAATAATATGGCCCCAGCGTTTGTGGTGGAGCTCTATCTCTCAGCGGTAATCTAGGCCATCGGGGACCCGCCAGTATGCATCATCCCCCATCAATGAGCCTCTCTGCTGGTTGGTAATTTATTCACTGCTACAGCGGTTATTGATAAAGCACTTAAATACAAATTCCCCTTCTTTCCCAACTGCCCTCCTCTGCGCCGTGCGACGCTCTGTGTTGTAATATCACAGCGTGGTCTGTGTTGTGTGTTTATCTACTTATATTGTCCGTGTTGATCTAAGGTGGGCTGTTTGTTTTCTCTTTCTACTTTTCTGACTGTTGCTCTCCCAGGAGCTCGTGATGGTTCGGTCCAGTCTGACGCCAGCAGCAGTCCCTCTGAACAGAGTCAACTGGGCCAGTCACACCCAGGATACCCAATGGGTCCACAGGTGAGTCAGGGGATCTGCAACAAAATAAAGCCAAACTTAAAACACTCTGTTTAATCAGTGATAATGTGAACACATAAGCTCAGATTTTGATTGAGGCAGGAAGTTTGCAGAAGAGGTAGATGCCTGTCCTCAGCTATAACAGTTGAGTTACACTCTTTTATGTAAAGCTCACAGAGGTCTGGAGAAAGTTAACATAAACATTAAAAGGAAACTGGCATAATAAGATGTTAGACACACAAATGTAAAAGAGTTTGTGCTCTTCGACCCAGTATTTTCAAGCAGCAGTGTCAGGTGTGTGCAGCCAAGAGTAACTGTGTCAAATAGGAGCACACAAACAACAACAAAAGTTGGAGAAGTTGCAAAAAGAATCAATTTATTATCTCTTGATCTGCCATTGTTGTTTGTCTGCCTATTTATTGCCCCTGAAAACTTCAAATCTTCAAAATATTTCTTTAAAACATACACTATTGTCACATTTATTCACATGTAATACATTGATTCTTTTTGCATCTGAAGGTCTTTTTTCCTCTAATTATACCGTCCATCTTGAGGCAGCCTTTGATTGGCTGTGAGTTCGGAAATGCCTGCCTCCTGAAGGAGGACTTCTTGTTGCATTTGGTTACAAGTTCTTTACACTCTTTTTAATGGCTTTAACTATTTTGACCCTATTTTTACTAATTTCAAACCTCTTAAAATTACTGCGAAACATTGAACAGACCGAGGCAAAAAACTGCCAGCCTCATCAGGTTTCAAACACCTGCTCCACACCTAGAGGAGTTAAGAAGGAAGGAGATACAGGTATATAATACTTATATCAGATCCACTGAAAAGGCCTCCATCTGACTGTGTTGACCGTCCCTCATCAAATGACCTTAATATAGGAACAATGTAGACTGAATGAAATCAAAATTCCCGTTGTAAGCACTTTCTGAGTTTCTGTGCTGAACAATCTCCACCGGTTTGACTGTAGCAGTGTCACCGTAACCATCAGTGTGTGATACAGTAATGATGATAAATGATCGGACAAACCGGGGCCGGGTGCATGAGAAGTCAAGGGAGGACCGAGTTCTCTGATTGGTTGGCTTAAGCATCCTTCTTTTTGATGATGAGCGGTCCGACGTTGTCTCCGGTCCCCTCGTTTAGTTTGTGGGCTTTGCCTCCATGAGAACACACTGCTCTTTTTAGCCATTCGATGACCACTGCTGCACACGTGGAGAATGAAAGCACTCAAAGGAGCCAATCTAAGTTTTTAGTCAGTAATTTGAAAGATTGACAGTTTACTCTGATCACAGCCATAATGGGAGTAAGATTAAAGCGTTTGCATGGCAGTTTCAGTAACAAAATCGCTGACTTAGTCTTGTTACATTCACATCCTCTCAGTGCATGTGGTGAATGAAACCAGAAACATAAAACACCCCCACTGACGCTAAATAATATTCAGCTAAAATGTGAAATCGTAAAGTATTTTGTCATCACACATCATCTTCACATGTAATTGAGTTGTGGCACTAATGAGCTGACAATACCGGCCTTGTCAAAACAAGCAGGGGAGCAAAGAGCCCGAGCCTGCAGCCCTGTTAATAGCTCAATCAGGAATTGTCCTATCTGATTGGATTTATTGGCCTGGTGGCTCGGCGATGTTTAATGAACATCTATCTCATTAGTGTTGCTCAATGTCACCGCTCAACACGCACAAGCACACACACACAGAGATCGTCAGGTTTCCTCCACCCTCTTTAATAAGGCCATTCTCTCTGCACTCAGTGTTACTCAATGACAGTCAATCCTCATCAGGATAAACAAAAGAGGAAACACGAGACGGGAGGAGAGCCGTTTCAGTTCTGTCGGGCAGGTTTATGTCGAGAGAAATCCCTAGTGAAAGTCAATCTGCTGCAAGTGGAGATAAAAAATGAGCTTAATTAAAAGCACTTTTCTGATTACAGATACCCTCGCTGGTCAAAGCCACTGTTTGGATAATAGATAAGAAATAAACACAAAAGAGAAGGCATCTCGAGCAGGCAGCAGTTAGAGTCTGAGCCTCAGCAGGCGGCTCTCAACAGTCACCATCTAATATATTAATGCTGTCAGTACAGTCTCTGTGAAGCTAACACTTTTCAGAAACAAAGGCGCTCCGCATGCCATACCCAATTCTCTTGTTCCAGGATCAATATGTTTTGATAGATTCTCGCTCCAGAGCCGGATATTGTTCGAACAACCATTATCCGATGGTAGTTTACCCAACATGAATCCACCTTCCTTCTGTTTCCCACTCGCAGTTAGGATGACAAAAGTCTGCTATCTGGGTGATTATGGGCAATTTCTCAGTGCCAGAGCTGCCAAGCAGATAGAAGGGCCTATTCTCCCCTGATGGGCAGAGAGGCTGGGTACCACATCCAGTCCTGAGCGGGGCTGCTTCCCCATCCAGATCTCAACCCATACCCAGCCTGTGCGTCTGTGTGGCCCCTAGGAGAGCGCTTCTCAACACGCAGCTGTCAGGCCTGCCAAGCACTGTACAACAGCTTTTCCAACAGCACCTATGGAGAGGAGGAGTGAGAGTTTCAGGCAAAAAGGCAGAAGGTGCTTGAAACTGCTTGTAAATCTGGATGAGTGATGCTGGAGATTCTCGTAGTAAAAGCTTGCTGTGTGGCTGCGAAGTTGAGCTAATTATATTCACTCTAAATGTATTCTTATCTCTGATTTTAATGTGTGCACATACAGCGTTCTCACCTCAGATGAAGATAATAATCAGTCTTAAACTGGCACAACAAACAGCCTAAAGACTAAGACCTCTTCCTTAAAAAAAATCTCTTTAAAAAAGTGCTTTCTCTCTTCAGCTGCTTGTGTGCCTAACAGCTGCCTGTTTCTCCAAAGCTGCCTGTAATGATAAATAAATCAGGGCTACATCTGATAATTGCAGGATTGTCTTTTAATGTTATTCCCTTATATGTGAGGCTGTCTTTGCTGTCAAGCCTGGCAATCTCATTTTGTTTGACTCCAAGATGAAATGTTCAAAGAGTGTCTTTGATTATATGCTGCTTCAAATCAAGATTACATTTAGTTTAAAATGCGAGATTAAACATATGTCACTTGCAGCTAACAAACGGGTTGCCTTTGTTATTGTCCTTTGAGGATTCTTTGAGCGCCCGAATTATTAATTCATTTTTTAAAGTTAATGGCAAATGTCATTTTGAATGCTCTCAGAAGCGTCAGATATTGTCATTTGTTATGTACTGTTGTTGCGTATCAAAGCCAATGTTGAGAAAGAGGAATTCTATACCGTGTGTGTGATTACTCTTGCCAGCAACAATCATCACTCTGTGCTTTTTTATTCTTTTAACAGCTTAGAAACACAAACAGGTATTCATTTGTCTCTCAGTGCAGATATTTCGCCCTGAGATCTCTCCATGCTCTGTGGCTTTAAACCCACATGACCTCGTACCTCTTAAACTGTGATCACATGTATGTCGGAGTAGGTGCAGGCATTCTACACCATGCAGGGTTATCACAGTGACACGCCTGTCACCCAGGAGCACCAGGCTTGGGAGCATGGTGGGGTCTTCGCACCAGTCAGCCCGCTCCGCATCCTGTGCAAGCTGCAGACACACCATGCAAAACAGAAGCAGATAGCTGACAATTGGAGTTAAAGGCTTGTGAACGTAAGTCACAGAGTCAACACAGTGCAGCCAGGCTTACCTAGCAACGTCTAAAGGCTGCTTTACTGTGGACGCAACACAAGCTGACAATGTACTTTTATTATATTTTATTCCAAACAATTCAATTCGATGTTTAAACAGTAATTTTGTTGGATTCTGCAGCATCTTCGGTATCTCCTGTCTCGTACCTCCTGTGTAAATTCAGTTTGACATGCTCAAATGCTGACATAATTTGAAAAAGGTTTTATCAGAATGAATGAAATTTAAGATGTCATTCTCTGTGTATTCATGGAGATTTCAGCCACGGTACAAACCTTCCCACTTGTGGCTCAAAGCTCTTAAAAGAAAAAAAGGTGTATTTCCAAACCCACTTCCTCGGAAAATACATTTGACGAGATCTTCTACTGTGTAAAATATATCAGAGCGATAGCTGTGATAACATATCTTTTCCTCTATGGGTATGACTGCACAGATTCCGCTTTAGCTAATATGAATGAATGGGTACATGAAGAGACGAGAGTGATGTGTTATATCCCTCATCAAAAAGAGTGAAGTACTGCTACTTTTTTTTTTTCCCCCGAAAAGCACTGTGTATTTCAGGCACATTTCTGTGGTACCACAGATTTGTTCAATGGGATGAAACATAAATCACTCTGCATCTCTGTGAAAGAAAAAATTTGCAGCTCTTTCACAAAGATTGGATTTGATCTCTGTCAGTACCGACGGCAGTGTGTTTTTACTGTCAGTCTGTGACACAGCAAAGCCCAGAATTAATCTGCAAAACAACTGCATTCATCAGAATACATTGATTAGTGATACAGTCGCTACTGCTATACTTGTCTCAATCAAGCATCCCAGGATAGAAGATAGTGTAAATACATCAACTAAATGTGATGCCCTTACTCTGTAGCAAAACAAGTGTTCAACAACACACAAGTAATGACAGGTGATAATTCAGTTATTGACTACAGAGATTTTGAGCAAGCTGTGATTAAAAACAAAATAAACTTGAGTTTGGTCTCATGTAATAACTAACAGTGATTCTTCATGATTTCAACCAGCGTTAAGTATAAGAGTACATTAATGGTATTTTGCCTTGATGTTAGATGTTACTGTAATCGATTACATTACCTTATATTGTTTTCTTATTAGAGGAAACGCTTTATATTTACATTTAACTTTGAGCATGTTTAGTTTCTGTAATGTGACATATTTTCGCACGTGGATGAGTTTTAGTTACTAGAGGGCTAAAAAGAGGGACGTGTCTTAGTGAAAACGGTGACACACAGTACCAAACTGTGGAGGGAGCTGCAGAGGATCGTTGGCCTCCACGCACCTCCCTCACCCGCGCTGTTAGACTAGGAATCGGGAAATATTTAGCATGTAATGAGACAGGTAACTGAACAATAAACACAAGAACACAGGATTAGAACTTGGAAAATGTGGCATGCTGGGTATTTGTATAAAATCTGAGATAGTTGAGAATTTACTTTCATATAATTTTCTTTTATGTACCTCAAATATGGTAATGTAATTTGTCTGTAATTAAAAGTAATCACATTACAAGCAGTAATGTTATTTAGCTTACAGTATAAGAAGGACCAAAATGTTTAGGACAACACAATAAAGATATTTTTGGTCATATAAAAAATATGTATAATGATAAACTACCCATCTGTGTTTCTATAACCAATGATCCTATGCATGTGTGTTTCAGTCTCTCCTGGTGGCCCAGCAGCTGGCCAACGCAGTAGGCGGCGTAATGTCTGGGGCAGCGCCAGGCATGAACCAGCCCATCCTCATCCCCTTCAACGCAGGCGGACACCTGGGCGGGCAGCAGGGCCTCGTTCTCTCTCTGCCCACAGCCAACATCCAGAGCCTGGTGGCTGCTGCTGCTGCAGGGGGCATCATGACGCTCCCCCTCCAGAACCTGCAAGGTAAGAAAGAGGGCCAAGTAGAAATACAGCTATAGAAAAAAAAACCTTGACAAAACAGGGTCAACATGATATCCCAGAAAGAAAGTCGCAAATATTTCTTCTACTGTAGGAAGCTGATGGATGTTCTGAAAAGACTCACGGTCATGTAACACTAATGAAGGTTTTTCTGTGTTATACATATGGAACACATCATAGAACATGAGACACCAGGAACTATTAGCAATAAATACAACAAATATTGATCCCAACAACAGTTTGTTTTACGTTTGTTTTATTACATGGAACTGTTTTTTTGTTTTGTTTTATATAAAATGCTTTACAAAGCTTTTGAGCAGGTAAGAATCCTTTAGGGGTTTGTATCCCAAAAAGCCGCTATCCTCAACTTGCCCAGAGGAACAACCATATTAATTACAGGTCAACGTTTTGCAGTGCAGCGCAAAAGCACTTTATGCCTCTTTCCTGTGCATAAGAGTGCACTGTACTTCACTTTTTTATCTCTTTTCCACCTCATCTGTCCATCCACATGGCTGTACTTATCTTTGCCTTTTAAACTTTAATGCCCAAGTGTTCTCTTTTGATCATAGTTGTAAATGGTTTTCATTTTAATGTTTAAAACATTGTCTCTTTTATACCATTAGATTGAGGGATGGATGGGGAAACCGTCAGTCATGAATCTTGGATGAGAGAGCTGCACTAATGTAAAAAGATGCCAGGCTACATGTAAAGCAGTGTGTTTTTAGGATGGAGATTACAATAATGCCAGTGCAGCACAAAGTGCAGGGGAAGGCTCCCTTCATATGGGGAAATGGATGGACAGATGCCCTGAGTGAGGAAATGTGAAGGTAGAAGCCTAATGGACACAAACATGCATAAATAACAGCAGCCACCGCTGTGGGCAGAGCTTTTAATAAACCCGCATCTATCCAGTGAGCCCTTCAATGTATCCATCAGTAGTGGACGATAATGGGCCCAGCAGGCCAGTCTGACTCACACTTCAACAGATCTTACTCCTGGCGCATGAGGGACAACCCAGAGGCCTCAGTGATCTGATGAACTGATCGACAAACACATTGTCAGGGTGTCAGAACGCCAAAACAAACACCTCTCAGTCATCCTTATTGTCCACTGCTAAACAAACCAACAGGCAGTCTGAAATCCAGTGTTCTGATAAAATTCTTCATCTATGAGAGATAGCAAAAAAATAAAAAACTGTTGTGGAGAAATGCCTCTGTGGCAGATCTTTTTTTAAGCGTGCGGACTGACAGACTGCCTGTTCGCACGTCCTCTTATCTGAAGGGGATGCATTGAAGGGACCTCCATGGAGAGAAAGTGACACAAGTCACGAGTGAAGCTAAATGTCTTGACTGTGTCCGGGCCCCTCTGGCCACGCAGCGCTCCTCCACTCTCCCCTGTCTGAGTTCATCACAGCTCCGCTGAATGAGGCCTGCTGGCACAGCACCTCTGTCAGACAACTGCAACTCTAGCCTCTGCCCCTGCGTCCCCCTCGCTTCCCCTCCCTTCCCCTCCGGGTCTCCAGGCCTGATTAATCACACATATAATACAGCGCTGCGCTGTCGCCGGGGAGCAGTCAGCTCATTTCACGACCTCAGGAGCAAGTGTGCTTTACAGCACTCACGCTGCTAGCTAATTAGCGTCAGATCAGACACAAGACAACTGTGAGGAACAGTAATGAGACTCCAGGAGGAGCCCAGCCAATGGCTGTATTTAAATGTAATGAGGCGGCTAATGACCAACTAATAAGGCTGTTTGTCTTGGGGAATGGGCGGTTGAGGGTGGAGGAATTGTATTCTATGAGACTACAAGCTGACATGCTTATACTGTAGTCTCTTTGTAAGAATGAAATGTTTAATAATCAGTTACATTAGATTAAAATTAGGTTGTTCAGTCCAATTTGTTCTTGCATTTCGTACATTTTCATATTCAGTTTTAATGAGGCATATTCAATGAAAAGACGAAATCAGAACAAACAGGGACAACAGCATCTTTGATCACAGGTTTTGATCATGCTAATCAAAGCTGGCGCTGTGAGAATAAATGTTGACAGAAGAGAACCGGCTGGACTGCTGTGAGCTTTAGGAGGGCAGCTCTCTCAGACTGTGATGAATAACTATCACTGTAATGGGGTTGTGCTATAAAGTTGGAGCGGTTGTTTAAATAAAACTGAGCAGCATCTTGTGGCAGACTCAGTAAACACAGGCACCAGTGTAACTGGTTATTTGTCAGAATGATTTATGCCTGCAAACATGCAGTAAAAACAAATTCCCAATGAAACTAAACAAGGGAGAAAGTTATCTTTTGTGACAGAGTGCACACAATTCTAGCTGACTTCACAGAGGCAAAAACTAGGTTGGGTCATGCTAGAGGTCTGTAAATATGACGGCTCATAAGAATAAAAAAAGAAATCATACATGATTTTCACAATTTCGAATATAAGTATGTACAGCTGATGCAGGCAAAATATGTGCAGATTATTGCTAACTTTCTGCTGCATTTTTAATAGGTTTAGATTTCACATGATTTTATAACAAGCAAAGCGTGATTACCATACTTGTAAAACTAGTTGTATCAAAGCACTGTACATGCAATGCCCAATGGGAGGAAGCAGAACAAAGTCTCATCTGTCTACTCCTCTTCTCTATGACTCACTCAAAGGTAATGCAAGAAGCTAGTTTACTGGAGCTCTTTCATATTAATAAGCATATCCCATCTTATTTGCTCTCAGCAGAAAGCCAGGCAGCGCATCACATCAGAGAACTGAGTTCTAATGGTGAGGTGAGAGTATTGTTCCTCTGTACTCGTCCGCAGGAAACACAAAACAGCACTCAAGCTTCCCGATAAAGGTCGACATCCCACTCACCTGCAGTAATGAGACCCGATGTCAATGCCAATCAAAGGCATGTCTGCCGTTTTTTGATGAAAACGCTCAGCGGTGTCGTTCGCAGGTTGCGGGTGTTGGCATGATACAAATTAGGGAAATCACTGTGCTCATTACACCACCAAAGGGTGGGCTCCTGGGGGGGAAGAACCAAATGTTTCCACACTAGTTAGACATGTCAGACTGCATCTCTTCTGCCTCAGCTGACTGCTGCTCCTTTAAGAGGTTAGATCACCGGGCCGGGCCACTGACTTAACCTCTGTGTGCTGTGGGAATGCCTCTGTGTCCCTTTACCCATTATATTATCGGAGATGGAGAATTCAAAGCATCCTTTTTGGGCTTGTTATAGCCGCACCGGTTGCTCATTGTGGGCTTCTTTTTCTCATGTGTGTATTTGTCGAATCATTTTGGGATGATAAGCCATTGTTTTTGTGCACATTCAGCCAGTAGAGGAGTACATTAAGAGGACCCAGTGCAAGCAGTCCACATTTCCTCACATCAACATCTGCCATCTTAACACAATAGAGGCCAAACCCATCCCTTCTCCCTTATCGCTGTTTAATTTGAGGTGTTCTCAAGCAGTATGTATTCCACGTCGTCCTTTAATGATTTAACTTTGCTGTGGTTGTAAGATGACTCACAGGGGAGAGAGCTGCATTAAATAAATAACAGTGATAAAATGTAGACCTCATACATTTCAAAGCTAATGCAACTAGCGGTGCAATAGGAGCAGCTGCACACAGTCCTGGAGCGGTAATTTGATTGATTTGTTGTGACAGCAGCCAAATAATTGAGAGTGAGAGGTGCTGCTGGAGATGAAGCGCAGGCAGAGGCAGGTTCGCCAGGCAGTCCCAGCAGATATGGCACTCGGGTTCTCATCTCTGCCATTGATATCTGCCAGTGGTTTATTGTTTGTCTTCAATAAGCAGCTTGGAAACGTGTGGGGTTACTGCCTTTGTGACAGTTTGGCGACGGAAAGGAGAAAAAAAATCACCAATCAAAATGTACAGAGGAGCGATGAGAGGGTTCGAATCAAACACACATGATTTACACTCGGGATGATGCGCAGGTTTACTGTACATGCACACACAGACACTCCCTTGAGACTCATGATTTATACTCTGATGTCTTTTTTGAAGCGCAGATGTAAGTAAATTTTACCCCCCGGTGCTTCACTTGTTGCAGATATGCTGATGATTTTTTAACGTATGCACCCCAAGATATTTATATTTTATATAAATATATATATCTATGTTTTCTGTTTACAGTTGTACTGTTTGTCTTAACCTTCTGGCTCTTGACTCATGTTTTGTTTCTGTGGATGGTGGCAGTGTCACTCTGGCTCAGCCATGCCACAGGACAGCACGCTGCCAGAGCCTGAAATAGAAAGAAAGAAAAGAAAAAGGGAGGGAGGATGAGTCTTTATGGCGGTGTGGAGGAGGACAATAATATTGTTAATCAGATGTGGCTGTGTCTGCTCCTCCACTGCAAACCCTGACATCTGCCCTCACTGGTAAACACTGAGGGAGGCTTTTTGCAAACCTCCTGCCATAAACACACATACAAGACGGTCTCTCGACATTACACACTGTTGCTGTTTGCTGCACCGTGAATGCAGAGAGTGTAATGCATTTATTTAAATGGATTTTGTAGTAGAAGTGTAGTAGGCAAGGATAGGTTTCCCAATTAGAAGTCTGAATGTTAATATGACAAATTCTCAAATTAGCTTCCAATTACATGAATGATTAGGAACATGTAAAATTGTTCCATTTTAATCCAGCTGTTTTCTATTCCCTTAGCTCCTGAGCTATAACAGATTACCTTCTGCCTGGTGTAATTAAGTTTTTAATGTGAAACATGCACGTGCGTTTTGTCTTCTCAACCAAATTAACAGTTTACTTTAAAAATATTACAAGTTATGTGAGCATTTTTTTGATAAGAGCTCAATTATCTGAAGCTTTGCTAAAACTCCTGCACGCTGATATCCTTAATAACTATTCAGTATCTAAGATTGTTGCATATATTGATTGGATATCCACAACAATCATGCACAATCAATACAGTTAATTTTTTCATCATCACATAATCAGCATATTGTTCCTGTTGAGTAGACCAGTCGATCACAAGTCTGAGGGAGCACTGAATCTGATATAAATTACAATACATAATGCTGTATTGTTTTCATGATATTTCAACACTTGTAAAAGGCTTCCAGTAAATGCCTTGACCACTTGGCCCCGGAGTTGTTTTGTAGAAATTACATCTCACTTTTTCTTTTTTTCCCCCTCCCTTTTCCTGGCCAGACTGTTTCCGAAAGATTTGCTAAAGGTCTGCC
This sequence comes from Morone saxatilis, assembly GCF_004916995.1. Taxonomy (NCBI): domain Eukaryota; kingdom Metazoa; phylum Chordata; class Actinopteri; family Moronidae; genus Morone; species Morone saxatilis. The sequence goes on from NW_023339650.1 coordinate 14,853,736, forward strand.
ATATTGCTGAGGCGCAATTCAGAAGCTTTCAGCAACAATCTGTAGTCAAGCATTTTAAATGAAAATTGATTTGTGATTTACATGGTCAGTGAGGGGAAAATGAACTTATGAAATGTTGTAAATGAAATATTAGACAAGGTGCAGTGGGAGAGAGCAGACAGAGATGGTAATCTTGTGGAACTGGAATTCCCGCCTGGCAGAACTGGGTGACATTTTACATTTATCTGTGTTCTGCATGAGTTGTAATGTTAATGGTAATTTTATGGGACTGAACCGGAATGAAAATGGTGTTATCACCGATTGCTTCAAATGTGGAATTGTGTAAAGTAGCACAGCTGCATCCTTTATTTCCCATTCCCCAGTAATGTGAGTTATTGCATGATCTGTTCACTAAGGTTGAATGTGTGTATTCAGCCTGTTTTTATCAGTCTGTTCTACTCACAGCGCCTTATATCAAACACCTTTGCCACAGGATGAAATACACAAACTGCTTTATTTTGATATTAGTATAAATGCCACATTTCTATGTGGATGTTTCTCACATTTATTCAGCAGGTCTTTGCTTTTGTTAGTGAGTTCCTGTGAATTTGCATCATAGGTACTATGTATGAAAGATTGGATAGGATGTTAATGGCCGTTTCCTCTCATTGTATTGTTGGCATGACTTTGTTACATACATTTTTTTTGTGTCTAGAGGAATGTTTTCATATAAATAATCTACTTAAAGTGCAGTAAAAATATGATATATCCTCACTTTCAATATAACTGTATACAACATTATAATGTAAACTAACATATTATCAATATGGATCTATCACAGACTTAATAATACAAGCAAATCAATGTAGCATTACGCTCCAATCAATACTACTTACACTCAGACCAGATGTTCTAATTTTGATCGATACCTTGTGCAGTGAATGTTTCCTATTCCCACTCTGGCCGTGTGCAGCATGTATGGATTTTCATAGAGCTCGCTCTTCCATGTTTGAAAGCGAAAAGAACCAAAGAAAGAACAAACAAAGTGATCCTGCAGCAGCAGAAGCTGTGGGAGTCTAGGAGTCAGCCTGGATCACACAGAGGTCATTTTTAAACACGGCTCTCCAGTTCCCCGTCTGTGAAACCAAAGAGTCCGCGGTGACATTTGTCAGCAGATGGTATGGAACCAAACCCCTCACCAGCCGGGACGTCTCAGCTCCTGCTAAAAGCTATCTGTGGTTACTAATTGCTGACCAGGGCCTAATTACCTTAATTAATGGTCGAAGTATCTGGGGGCCAGATTTGTGGGGGCTTTTATCAGTATCAGTGCAGCTTAAAAGGTCCCGTAGGAGGCCTGAGGAGCGTGTAAGTCCCGTGGGTGCTATTTCTAGACTAACTGCAGACACATCACAGATGGATCCTGTGGCATCAGTACAGGACGGCATGTTTGGAGAGAGATATCTGTTACTTACAGATCATAAGTAAGCCTCACCAAGAACATATCAGGCTAGAGAGGGAAAAAAAGGCTTTTCATGCCTCTCTTTCTGAATATATTTTCTACTTCTCTCTCTCCTACACGCAAGCCCGTTTCCTGAATTACACTGCTGTAATTCACAATGACAAAGTAGACTTAGCACCTTTTTCCACAGACCGTGGGGGGTTTTGTTCAGTGAGCTCTCACTGTGAAATTAGCCCTGGTACTTTCATTTTCCAGCTGCAGTGAAATGGTTAAAAGACACAGATCAGCCAGTATGAAAATAGAACTGATTCAACAAAATCTGCTGCTTCCCCTTGCTTGCTCCTCACCCATCCAGCAAAAAAAAACCCTCCTCCTCCCCCCCACACCCCATTCTTCCTCTTACCCCACCTTTTTTTTTTCTCAGCTACTATCCCATCCTCACCCCCTCCCCCAACCCCGTCAGGCACCTTGTCCGCATCTGGAGAAGGCTTGTAAGTTTCGGGTGCATACATTTCTTTTGATGATATATTGTCCCGGTGCGGAATTTCATTTACTGCCGCTGCCCTTTGCTGAACCTGTTGCTAGTCAGTGAGCACGATAAGCGTATAAGTAGCATGCTACTTCATTCATCATACATCGTTCTGGGCTCTCAAATATCTCATATGCGATTCAGGAAGAAACTACTAAACCGGCACAAAGGATCCCACCAGGATCAGCTGAGGTTCCATTAAACACTGTGTACAAAATAGAGCACACTTGGTAGTTATTATCAAATACACATTTCCAGCGTTGCATCTACAAAACATTAGCCTTCATTTCGTGGTGTACACGTTGTTTATGTAGCAGTGGGAAAATGTATCTCAAGTGCAGTGCTCGTGTAGTACATAATTCCATTCACATTGCATTTTGAATGCATGCATTTTGAAATCTGTTTTTTCCCTCAATCATAGTGGCTGCTCTGTGTTGTATTAAACAGCATTAATAATCACAAGAGGCTCAGTGTCACTCAGAAGTCTCCACATCACTAAGGCAGACAGTGTTGTGCTGCTGGGCATGTTGTGCTGTGTGAAAGTGCTTACACGCTCCCTCAGACAACCAAAGGGAATAATTAAAGACAGAAGATGGAGGCAGAAGAATGGAAAGCAAATCCCATTGTTTGGGGTTATTTCATCCCACTGAATTTCTTTTTCTCACTTTCTTTTCGTTCTCTTCTCACATTCCTCCCCAAATGCACTGTGGGTATGTGGCACGCTATCAAAAGCATATGTAAGCGAAGCAGCATAGAACAAAAGCCCTATGATGTCCTCCTCATACCCACATTGTCTTTTGATTATTCTACAATCATTTTATATCTGTGTAAGTTGGAAAGGAAGGGAAGGCTTAATAACCCCATAATATACAATACTTTAGCTGCTCAGAAACCGCAACGCAAGACGATTTGAAAACAAGCTTGCTTATTCATGATTTGTTCTCGTTTTCTCTAATGGCGTAATTTCTTCAAGCCCTCAATATCCGAGCTGTTACCAAAATAATCCACAATGAAATTCAAATTTAAGGTGAACTAGACTATTAGGCCAACTCTACTCCACTCCATTTCCAGAGCAATAAATGTAGCCCCTCAATCTCTCACAGCTTTTACTGTCAGTCAGAGAGCACTCAGTCATCTCCGTGCATCAGGCCCGCAATATTGATTTTTCCACCCACTGAAACAGCCGCATGAACATAAATTTTGCATGAGGCTTTTACTCGCGGCCTCCGCTTTGGTCTGACGACACATGATGGGACCATGAACACGCTGTAATAACCCAGTCTGTCCTGCCAGGCAGACAGGCTCTTTTTTCTTAAAGAAGGGAGGGGGTCCGGCAGCTTCTGGACTCTGAAGGACAAAAGCGAAGGACCCCTTACTGGGCACCACAGTACTACACAGTGTCCACATAGTATGAAATCAGAGTGAAACCATGTCCAAAAACAGGGAAAGCTCTCAATGTATACATGAGATGTAGCTGGTTTGGTTTTGTTCTGAGGTGTTGGCTGTAACAGTATAGTTAAATATAATTAAATAATTTCTTGTAATGTGATTTCTTGAAAATTTAAAGCATTGAAACTTCAAGGAAATGCATAAAAAACAATGAATTAACTACATCTTGAGGTTTCTAATCATAAATCTTTCAAATGCTTCACATAATTGAATAAGGGTTTGTCCCAAAGAACTACATCTGCAAAGATTTTTAGTTTTAGACCTACATAAAAACAGATGCTTTGTGCCACCGAGGGCCAAGGGTTTGCAGATTTTTCACAAAATCAAACCCTGCAGTACAGAGAGTTCAGCTAACCTATGATATTAACTTTTGTAGTCTTACTCATTAGCACATATTTTGATTGCACAGGTTGATATTAAAAAGCAGAAAAGTCTACAATTTACAAAAATCTTTATATGTTTTCTCTCAGGAAGGAAATCATGAAATTAAAATAGATCTTACTGTGCTTGAGACCCCCGGGAACTCTCTCAAGGGCCCCGAGAGGTCCCTGGACCACACTTTGGAAATCAATAACCTAGCGTAAGCAACACCAAAAGGGCAACATTATCGAGCACATAGGGATTTTCTTGTATGTGTAACATCTCCATGGAGAGGATTTGATTCTTTGAAATGCTTCCCCCAGAGTGAGAATTCTACAACACAGCTTGATATTGCCTTGCATCACAAAGTGAAAGCATTATCTCTGGATCCCTACAAGCGATGTGGTTTACTCTCTAAAACCCTGTGGCTCCGCGACTCCGCTCAAATCTTAACTGCCTATATTTTTTTTGTAGTCGCTGAGTTCCTCCTGCAGCAGGACTGAAACAGTGATATTGCCTGCTGTTGCTCTGAGTAATGTTTTTATTCAGTAGATCACCACTTCCTTTAACGTTTCATTTTCTCTATGTTTATTCCAGCCGTTGCCAAGGCAGGAATCTGTTTTCCATTCCTTTAACATGATTACCATTTGCATGGACTCACTGGTAACACAAATTTGTGTTCCAGGTTGTGTTAAGAAAACCTGTGAAACCTTTGTTTGTCTTTAGCCGGTGAAATTCCAACTTTGCTTTGGTTGTGCCTTCCAATATTAAAATACATGAAACCATATGCAAATATGTTAAACTGCTACAGTGGTGGAATGTAATTAAGTGTATTTACTCACTGTAAATATTAAGTATGCATTTTAAATACTTCTATTTTATACCCCTTTATACTTCTTCTTCACCACATTTCAGATGAAAATATTGTACTTTTTTTTACTCCGCTGCATTTATTTGACAGCTGTAACAGTGAAACAGTACACAGTAATAATAATCCAATTTGCATTATGAGTACTGCTATGTTTGATACTTTAAGTATGTTTTTAAAGCAGGAATTTCACTTGTAATGGAGTATTTATATTGCAGTATTACTACTACTACTTTTGCCACTGGTGATGAGCCAGTTGAGTGAACTTAAGTTGCTAAATATAAAATATTTTGGTAACTTATTCATTGTCTTTGTTATTTATGAATCAAATACCAAAAGTTAACGTTAAATTCTCAACACATTGCTTGCAGTTCTTTCTTTTTTCGTGTCTTTTTTCAACACACATTTGAGCCTAGTTGTAAAAGTTTATGGTTTATAGACTAAACAATATATAGAAAGAACACAACTGACAGATTGATTGTTAATTAAAGTAATTCATGTTTCGTGATATGTAACAAGTGACTAATGGTGATAAAAGTTAACAGTGGAAGTAAAGAAATGAATGCAGAAACAGTAATGTTATCCACTTCATCAGTGTACAAGTGCTCCGATCTAATCCGCAGAGTAAAAATGACCTTCCTTTGACCACCTTTGTAATTACCAGATCTCATAGAGTCTAAATCTCCTTACCTCCAGTGGAGTAATTATCAGTGTGACTCACTGAAAAGGCAATTGAGACAGTGGTTTATGGACTCCCATAGTGGAACGTGAGGCAGAGCAGTAATGGGGAGCTTTGTTTGTCCCCTCTCACCTCTCTTATTAGAGACTGACAGCTGTGTTTAGACTAGAGCAGTTCCTAAAAATACAAGGTTGCTCACATTGGACAATTTCATTACCTCCTGACAGGCTCCTCCGCAGCTTCTGATTAGCTCTTAATTTACAGCGCTCCTAAATGATGGCAAAGACATTCAGACGGTATAACAGCAGTTAGGGATGATTTGAGTTGACATTTTTCGGTTCTCAGTTTAATTATGTATCTGAGCTGAGTAGAAAAAGGTGATGCACATATTCCAACTATGTGAACTACTTCAAAAAGCAATGACCTTATCTTTAAGAAAGTCATACAATGCACATATGCTTATAATTGACTGATTTTACACAAAAGCCACTAAAGATTTTATTCATTTTTGTGAACTCAGTACATTTCTGTTCAAGGTTTGTGGATTATGTTTTCCTTTTTGACGGCCAGAAAACTTGAATTCATTCGACATGAGATGATCTCTCGCCTTCTCCTGACCGTACTTTATGCTGCGTGGAGCACACACAGTTTGATGGAGTGAAAGATAGTCCTTAGTCCTTTTGTGATTGCTGTTACACTGCAGTCATTCTTCATGTTGGCCTTGGCTGGGCCTTTTCTAAGGGCTATAATATGATGAGCATTTGTTCACAATTGCTTTCTAGACAGCTTAAATGTATCAGTACTTGTTTTTGTATTTCTTTTAATGCAATAAATGTAGAGTATCAGTTAGTATGACATTAATCAGATATGGCATGTAGTGTGTATTAAGTATAAATCCAACTTGTGCAGTAGTTGAAACACTCATTTTGACACATACAGTACTATGCGTTTGTGGTTAGTTTTCCAGCATTGATATCCTGGGTTGGTTAGTTCCTTAAATTTCACCTCAAGAAATGTAAAAAAAACTTGCGTCCTGACGACACTTGTACACAAACATGCGCACACACCAACAACATATAAGATAACTCATGGGGAAGAGTTGTAAACCTAGGTGTTGTGCATTGAGAGGAAAACAAGGATTCAAGCTCGAATCAGCCCCAGAGAGAAAAGTGCCGTAATAGGGGGGTTGGCAGAGACTACTGAGATAGCGCTGGTAATGAGAGAGCAGGCTGCTCCCCCTCCCCACCCACCCCTTCACTTCTCAACCGCACAGGAAACAAAAATAGCATTTTGTCTGACGAATGAGCCGGCTTTGACCTAGCCTTTCGACCTCTGACAATCAGTCTCGCTTCGTCCTCCAGTACTTCAGAAGCTGGGGCCGGGACAGTCAAAGATAACAGTTGATTTCTTCTGTGGCACTAAAGCACAAAAAAAATAAAAAATAAATAAAAAGAGCCCTGAAGAGAGGCAGACAGTTCTTCAAAGCACTGAGGTTGGAGGCCTCAGATTCTCAGTGCTGGTGTTTCATACTCCCAAATGATTGTTGTTAAATGTTTAAATGGAGCACAAAATGCCACAGTTCAGCTTGTATCTGGTCATTTAGCTGCGTGACTCTCCTCTATGATCTGGCTCATTCCTCATTATAAACATTAACATAGGCAGAGTTGTGACAGCAGTGAAAGTGGGACCCGTGCTCCTACACCCCTCGGGCGTGATGACTAAGTGGGAGCGCTGCTTGCCTCGCAGTCGGAGGACTAGTGAATATGAAACACAACAAAGAGACAGTGGGAGATATAATGAGCACTATAGGATCCCGGCACCCTTTTGCCCTCTCTCCATCATAAGTGAAGCTCCCACTCTCATCCTCGGCCCCGTGTCTGCTGGAGGAAGGAGCACAAACAATTAGCTGAGACAAGCCGTTTGGATTATGTGCTCAACCAAAGCAATCAGACAGCTGTGGTTAAAAGAATGAGCTTCAGAATGCCAGTTGCCCAGTTAGAGGGGAAGGGAGGGTCAGTGGTCCTGACAGTCTTAACAAGATGACAGAATTTATAAAGCACTGCTGTTAAAGAATATAGTACCTGCGGTGTAGCCCTTATAATAAGGCCACATGGGGCTTCTTCCATATTCCCTCTGTATTTGTTTTCTTTTGCCTCATATTTTTTGTTGTACCTCTTGTTCCTCGGCGTAATGGTTGGCGCTGCAGGAAATTCTCCAATCGTCTTTGATCTTCGCCTGGTTTCGATAATTTTCTGACAGAAATCTCATTTTATCGGCCTTTTGTTTTCTGTTGTCTTTGTTCCCTTTTATTCCATCTTTAAAATAGGGCTCAACATTTTGTCGTTTGCGAAGTTGCAAAAGGAAAAGAGCCGGGTCCTGTCAGGGGCTCAGCACTCACAACTTGCCCCAACATTTCAAGTGAGAATTGGACTCTCGCCGTTTGCACAGATGATATATAATTCATGGTGGGGGTGTGAGAGAGGTGTCAATGTGTCAGGAGGTAGAAGAAATGTAAAAGTGTACTGTTTACTGGCTTTTCTTTGGCTGTGCTTCGGCAGAGAGAGGAAAGAGGAGGATGATCTGATCTTCATCAAATGTTCATCTGTGCCTGTCCTGGAGTCGTAGTGGCCGCACTAATCAAAGACTTGTCTGCCCTGATGTTTTATTCATCTTTTATGAGGCAACCATACTTAAATTATTTAAGTGCATTGATTCCGTATGTATACAAGCTTGTCTACGCTCGTGTTCACAATTGTTTGGCTGTGTTATCAATAGATGTTCACAAACACGCTTTTGAACCAGCATTTGTTATTCAGTCCTTTGTGTTTTTCATTTTAATAGTGTGTACTTTCTCATAATGCTGAAGATATTAGATTGTAGTGAGGGGTCTTTCATCATATATATACATTATGAGCTGCAATTAGGGAGTGTGAACACAGGTTGAGGCATTTTTTATTTTATTTATATCATTGAGAAATTTCTGGAGAGAATCTATTTCATTCAATTCGTTTTAGAGAGAGACAGTTGTAGAAAATACGCAATAAACTTAATTTTCATTAAGCAAGATTGATTTTAAAAACTTTTTTTATCAGTAATTTTGAGAAATATCTCAACCCTGCCTTTCTCAGTGAAGGGAAATTTGTCTCAATTTCTTTCTGCTTTGAGGTCCAGTGTGTTGAGTCCAGTCAGATATCAACAATCACATCGTGTCTCGTCCCCTCCAAGCTTGTATCATGTTTTAATCCACAGAAAATCAGGTTGGATCCTGCCATGGTCATCTGTTGTTTTTATGCTTTTGTTTTCTTTACAAAGCTGTGTAACATCACAGGGTCAAAGCCAACAGCACAAACTCAGATTAACTGTGGTAGTCATTGTAGGAACAATATATTCTAAAGTTTAGAGTCACCAGTTTGTTTTTTTATTTTATGCCTTTTGCATTTAGCGTGACCTGTGAGTAACCTTTTCGTGTCACTGAACACATACGACTGTTTTGCTATATAGAATATAGTTTCTTTCAAGGATTTTCTGACTTAAAAAAAAGGCTGTCAAGATTCTTCTGAATGTGAGCAAAGGTATAAAAAACCTTTCTATCCCCCAAATCTGTATGGAAACTCAGTTTGTCCTTTTTCTATTTAAGGAGCTAAGAAGGTCAGCTTAGATGTTGTTTTTTAGCCCAATTCTCCACATATGGTATTACGGTTGACACCTTTAGTAGACATTATTTGTTGTCTGTGTTGTGGTATGGATTTCTTCTGACATTCAAACACATTGTGTGTGTGTGTGTGTGAGTGAACTGATAGATGAGCCACCAAACTCTGTATTCAGATGTTTTTGAGTGAACTACCATAGAAAATTACCATGAAGTTCAATATTTTTACATTTATTTGATATTTTTTGTATTATATCCGAGATGGACATTGTGAGTCCATGGGAGTATTTGCATTCTGGTGTGGCTGCAGCTTGGCTCAGCCAGAGTGTTCATCGTTTTTTTAAACAGCATAAAAATTTAAATGTGGAAATGAGGTTCTAATGGCGTGCCATTATTGGATCCAATTAGTTAATGGGTTTATTTCTGAAGTCTTCCAGTGAAGATGGATGTCTCTTTCCTATGAGATTTTAAGCCATTAAACCAAAGATTCTGACTTTCTTCAAGTGACAATGAAGACTTTTGGCTCCAGAGAGAGCAATTATATCAGTCAGGCTTGATAGCTTTGTCCTCCAACTAAATTAAATTCACTGACTCTATCATGCTGGGTAAAAACCCTGGAGGACCTTGTTGTGGCTTCATGTTATTTACATGTCTCTCACTGTTCACCGTATGCATCCCACACCTCCATGTGTACATGTATTTCTATCTGAGGTGTGAGCGTATATTTTTCAAATAATGAGGGCTTCTTGTTTATGTGCCAGAACACATGTTGTCTCACTCTCACTCATTTGTGTTTGTGTCTCAAGCACAAAGAGGAATCAAACAACTCGCTGTCCTTTCCTCAACAGCTACCTCATCACTGAACTCCCAGCTCCAACACCTGCAGCAGCTCCAACAGATGCAGCAGCACCACCACCACCAGCAGCAGCAACAGCAGCAACATCAGCAGCAACAGCAGCAACACCATCACCAACAGACCCACTCCCACACCCAGAACCAGCTGCCATCCCAACATCACATGACTCCGCCCAGCCAGCAGCAGACCTCTGTCCCGTCTCCAGGCTCTGCCTGCTCCTCTGCCTCTGGACAACTGCAGCAGTCCCCGCCGCACCGGCCCAACCAGTCGCCAGCCCGCAGTCTCCCTTCGCCCGTCACCCCACCCATGCCTTTGCCGGTGAGTCTGCACCAATCCAACGTCTTTTTTGTGTGTGTGTGTGTTTTTCAATTTAAAACTTGCATCTCTCACTATGTGCAACTGATTGGGATCATATTTCATAGGTTGTGACTACATATCTAACTCTTAGCTATAATTTGAGATGTCCAACAGTATCATCAGCAATACGGATGCAGTATGTAAGATTGCTGCATCATGTTTTGCATATTCACTTGTTAATGATCTTTAGTGCTAGCAGCTGTGCACAGATAGACTCTCTACCTTCAGCCCATTCATATAATCTTTCACTGACACACTGGATGAAGTACATCACAAAAACCATTAAAAAACCCAGCTAACTAGTCTTTATATTTTACTAAAAATACATTCATAAACATTACAAATTAGATTTGTACTTCCTGTAATTCCCTGAAGAGCTGAAGCGTGCATCTGACTGGTGTCATTGTTGATGATGTGATTTTGGGCTGGTCAACCTTGAGAAAACACCTTGTTTGTATACACAATTCTTGATTCTCTGTCAGTGCTTGATCTTTATCAAGTGGCAGCATTTGAATGGAGGCTGGCAGCTCTTCTGTCTATGTGGAGCTATTAGAATATGCATCTTGTTGCTGAAACCTTGACGCACTTGAGCATATCAAACCTCACAACCAGGCAAAAAGCACAAGTCACTTCCTCCTACGGCAGATTCAGGAGGGATTCTGAGGTTATCTAACCTTGGGCTTTTCGGTCGTAATCAGTCCCTTAATCCTTTGCTGCTCTTCCTACTCAACCTCCTTTTTAGTCACTTTGTCTGTCCATCCATCTCTTCCCTTCTGTCCGTCTGGCTGTCACTGTGTGACGATAATAACCTATTTTATATCCCTGTGGTTTCATTTCTGGTGGAGACTGGCCTGGGTCGCCTTTCTGTCCCTGGTCACATTCATCAGCGTCAGACCCTTATTGGGTTGTGGTGCAACCTTCTTTATGGCCAGGATGAGTTGGGCTATTTGTTTCCCCCCTTGCAGCCCTCTCCGGCCCTGTCACGGCCTAGTGAGACTCAGCAGGAAAAACAGCCTCTGGATTTAATGGGCTCCAAAGGCTAGCCGCTACATCGCACCAAACACACTGTCCAGTCTGACTGTGGATAAAAGAGCTGCTGACCAATTCAAAACACATTCACACATTAGGCTGCATCAACGTACAAAGACCTTAAAGCAGACACTTTACAATCAGACTATCACACCTATAAGTTTCTGATTTCCAAGGAAAACCAGTACTTTGTTGAATTTCATAGAGTCTGCGAATGTCTTCCTCAGACACACAATGACAGCAGAAACAGGGTTGTTTTAAAATAACTGCAGTGATACAACTGAGACCCTTCACTTTATATAGATTGTCTTCTTCTAAAAGAAGCAGTGAGGCTGATTATGATGACTGAGGACAGACCTCCTTGAGGGGGGCCAAAGGGGCCACATCAGGTGTCATTAAGATATTGCCTCATCAAATAGGATTATGGAACGTGTGTCTGTGTGTGTGTGTG
>NW_023339650.1:14865428-14904466 GCF_004916995.1 Morone saxatilis
GTGTGTGTGTGTTTGTGTGGAGAAGCAGAATGGCCGTAAAAGGTTTAGTTTCTCTGGGTCAGTGCTGGTGTTTTCAAAGCTTGTGTCACCCAGCGAGGGGCTCGCCCAAGGACAGGCCGCAGCCTCGGCACCCACTCAGGGCTGCAATAGGATTTAAACAGCAGCTCCGCCTCTCTCCACTGCCTGGGGTCAGTGATTGGATTTTCAGTCCTGGAATCACTGAGCATCTCGTGGGGTTAATTCACATACGTTTTTAATTCAGGGAGACTCCCTGAGCACAAACACATGTGAATTGTCTCTGTGATCGGCCTTTTGTATGTTTTTAATTGAAGACACAGAAGGGCATTTCTGGTGTTTCCACGCTTCACGCAGAGGAACTGGTCTGTGCAGTAAAGTCGAGTCATAATTACCATAATACAATCAGCATTACACAGATAACACCCCTATTTCCTGCTTTCATTATTCCGACGCGCAGAATCACCCAGCCATTCAACTATTTGCTGAAAATACAGCACAGAGCTGCAGAGAGAGACAAACACTCATTATGTTCCAATTAATGTCCCATTGTAATTCACTTCTCATGGGAGGTGTGTGATATTCTCCGTAAACCCATAGTGAGGAAATCCTGAGCATTCATTACATCCCCAGTGTTTTTAGTGTTTGGTGTTTTTAATTTGTGAGACAAAATTCATTAATTGGCTCATTAATATCCCTATTAGAATACAAATCACACCACAACAGACTGTGTCCCCTTGAGTCAATGGTCTAAACTCAGATTACTGCAGCTAATTTGGTTAAATGGAGTAAGAATTTACCTTTCTACCCCGCCCACACTCTCTTTGCTCCCCAACATGCAGAGTACAGTGAGATGCAGCCTGTGGCTGCCTGAAATAGCCACCACAGTGATGACAAATAGACGGGGGGAGATTATAAAATTTGCTTAAGTGTGTTAATGGGCTGATTGTGGGAGCCCGCTGGATTTTGCTGGAAGTTGATTGATTAGAGCTGCGGGTTTTCTCCACGCCCGGAGAGCTCAGGGATTTGACGGGGTAAAGGCGCTCGCCAAGTCTGTTACACCGGAATTGATCTTAATTAGATCTGAAAGACCTGCCACAGCAGAATGGTCGCGGCGATTAAAATGAAAAACAGGAGAAATTACTGATCAAATTAATCATAATGTCGGGCTACAGCTGTAGGTCTGGTGTAATTTGCCACTCCAGTGAGTTACATCAGCCCAGGCAGGGAGAGGAGAGGCAGTACATACTGATCCGTGGCAGCGGGAAGCTTAGGCCAGCCTATCAACTCTCTTATTCCAGCTTGTATGCCCCAGACCTTCCTCAGCCAGCTGCGCCATCCAGTGGAGTCCCAACATCTCCTTCTTTCTGTAGCTCTGATCTAATTAGTCGCTTTTTATTGCCTTTTTTTTTTGCCAAATCCTTGGACATAATGTCTTTCTCCCTCCGGGAGCTGCATCTTCGACAACGCTGCTGCACTGTGTCTCTGCTGTTCTTGTCATGGCTGTCTTGTCACCAGCATGTTGTGTGTTAGCTAATAGCCTCTGACCTTGGTCCAGTGTCTGGCTGGCTGGTTTTCGGGGGGCCTGGCGGAGATGGAGGCGTCCTGTCTTCCCCCTCCGCCAGACTCCTGCCGTCTGTCTGTGTGTCTGTCTCTACTCCCCTTCGCAGTCGTCTCCTTGATCGCTGTCAGAGCCCCACACTGGGCCTGTCCACTCTCCATCCGCACACTCATAGGGGTAATTACAGCCTAGGGGCCTGCCTCCTATCCCTGTGCTCCACAATTTACCACCAAAGCGTCCACAGACATCTCTCTTCTTCCCCACTGCACCCCGACATCACAGGACCGCAGGGCCTCAGACCCACAAGTGCTGCAATTACCTGAGCCTCTCCTCTATCCTTTTCTCTCTCTCCCTTCTCTCTTCTCCTTCTTTCTTGCTCTCTCTCTCCTCTCTCCCCCTTGGCTCCCTCACTATTCCCTGGCAATCAGCCTTCATTAGAAGCCTCTGGTGAAAACCCATCGTCACCAAGGTCAGCGGCTGCCAACCACAACGGCCTTTCAGAGCCCTGGCTGTCTGCACTCTTCGTCTCTCCTCACCTCCTTGCCATTCTCCACCTCATCCTCCTCCCCCTCCCCATTCGCTCCACCATCCTCCTTCAGTCTCGGGCCCATCTCTGCTGCTTTTGTCTCCAGCTGAGGCCCCTTCAGACACTCATGTCACTGTTTTCCGCTGCAGTGCACTTTTACTTATGTCAACCGCTGTTAAAATCACCACTGTCCAATTTGCTCCAAATGTGTCTTTTTTTATGGGCGGTGGGCGTCTCTCCCATTATATTAACATGTGTATTAAATGAGCCTTGCACATCGATTAATTGATTTTCCAGATCAGCCCCACGTCTATTCAATTTAGCAAAACGGGCCCCCATCATTCCACAGGGTATTAAATCAAAATTAAAATGACATGCTCAAATGTAGACCCAATGGCTCATACTGTGGCTTGTCGATGAAACTGGCAACGCTTAAGTTGAAAGAGTCCATTATCTATCTTATGTCTCATAACTCAACTGTGGTGTCTGTGGTTTGGAAAAAGACCTCAGAGTTTATTACTAGAAATATAATTTTACAGCTGTTCTTCAGCTGATTTCTTCCAGTAAACTACCATGTGCCATATAATTGTTTGTTTTGACATTTTATATATATATATATATATATATATACTTAAAGTTTGCAATGTAATCATGAAAGCCGAACACATGTCACTTTAAAATGACAAAATTGTGTGTTTTTTTCAAGTTCACTCAGAGAAATGTGGTCATACCTAATAATGAGAGCACTGAGGGTTTCCTTATTCTGATATATTTTTCAGACTTATCTTATTATTTATGACTTTGACTGTTTTAGGGCAAAAAAATCACATTTAATAAATGGATATAGGATTTTGTTGGACATAAATTGTCATCAAACATAATTAATCGATTAAATTAAGGTGAGTAAATAAATGTGGAAGTCAAAAGTGGAGAATCTTAGGGGGGTGGGGTTATGCTGGGGACACCTAAATTCAGTATTTCCTGAAATCTTGAATATGGCTCCAGGTTGGTCATGTCCTTGTATGTAGCGTTTATCTTCAGGTGAAGTTGCTGTGATGTCGTACACAGCCTCACAACTGCCCATTATCCACGGTAACACCTGTTTTATAATCACAATTTTCTAATAAAACTTTTAAATATGTATAAATGGTATTTGGTGCCAGCCTGTGTGTTTAAATGGCTGTGTGCTGCTAGTGTTGGCTGTGTGGTTTAGAGCATGAACAGGCCCTCAGCTCTCCAGCAGCTCAGCCTAGCCTCTTATTAATGCACAGGAGATCCGGCTCTTAAGAAGGCAGAAAATTGCCTTACATAACAAGCGCTCCACAATTTAGAAATACAAATGTGCACTGTTGACTGAAGCAGAAAATAAGACTGTTGCCCATCAACAGAACCACATTTCATATGAATAATTATAAAGCATGGGAGCTAGATGAGGAAAACAACCTGACCATGACAGCTCTACTACTTTTATTTACTTCAAATGAGGGATTAGGCAGGAAGAAAATCTACAGACTTAAGGACCAACGATGAGCCCTGAATTTATAAATAGGAAACTTAAATTTATCATATTTCAGAGACATTATTTGGAAAACTGTGAAGGCACTTTCACTTTTAAAAAATCACACCTACAGCCTGTCTCGCACTTCCTTTTTGGCTTTTCTGGTTTTGCTGGGGTTTCAGACCTCACCAAACTGATATTTTCTTCGCATTTGAGGTCTGCGATTCTTCTAAAGCGTGCCCTGTTACTCTTGTGGTGGGCAGAGGGCTTCCAGCTCAGACACCCAGCAGAAAGGCACAGCTCCCTGATCAGCCCACATGCACATTGGGGGCAACACGCATTAGACGCCCACAGGGGAGCCCTCAGATGGAGCTCCAAGCTAGGGCTCACCTAACAGTGGATAAGGAATAGGGTTTCTTTAATTATGAGGCAGGGCTATGACATTGAGTTCCCCCCTTCCTCCTCCAGCAGGCTCCCAGACACTGTCTAAGTGCTCCGCTCCGCTGAGGAGGCCAGTCCCCCCGCGGGGCCCGATTCCACTGCCTGTAATTTCTGATGCCCATTAGTGACCGCAACCACCGGGTTCACACAAGGAATACAGCCGCGCAGCGCTGCCACGCTGTAAAAAGACCCTTCTAATGCAATGTTATTGCATTATGCCCTCCTCATAGACCAAGTCAAAAGTCCCATTTGTGGTCCCTGCAGAATATTATCAGAAATTCTTCTCCACAGTGTTTTCATGGTTAGCGGACGCTAGATTTGGTATATATTTTCCAAAGTACATATTGTGGGCCGTATGAATTGAAATTCCTCTAAACTGTACTCTGCTGCTTTGAACTCTCTTCTGCATTTTAATTTTTTTTCCCCTGGTGGGTGATTTTATGCCCTTTTTCATTAGTAGTGGGAATGTGCAATTGATGGTTTTGTAAATAGACTCAACTATAATGCAAGAACAGTGTATTTCCTTAAGTCAACTAGTCAAAGAGGGGACCCTCAGAAGTCAAAACTCGAGCAATCAATACAAATACGGCCGTAAATGTCATCAATTCATCTCTTCACTTATGCTGATTTAGCTTGTGCCAACGTTTGTGTATATTTGGGAGAAAAAGTGAGAGAAAGACAGTGAAGCAGAGAGACATAGAGGGAGGGAGGCGGATTTATCGATCAAGGGTGACCACATCTTAGCCACAGAGCCCCTCTCTCGTGATTAATCTTAGGGCTTAGAGTTGGCCAATGACACATGACAGGCCTCCCCCTCAAACTCCTCCATTTCTCTTCATTACTGGCCGTATTTTTGGACACCACAGTGGAGAGTAATCATTTACCTTTATTGTGTTTATAAAGCTGCGGCATGGATGACCCTTCCTATATTGAATTGAGGACATCAAAAGATCACTGGACATTGATTAGGAGGATATTAAAGTCATTCAAATGCTATATTTATATGTCAAACAACAGCAGAGTGAAAAGAGTCGGCATTTCCACCGAAACGAAAACAAATGGGATGTAGTCAGTGCAATGGAAGTACAACTCCTAAAATCAAGAAATATGTTTTATTACGTATTGAATATCTGAGATAATTGTCATCCAGAGGCTGAGGAGGGTCTTTGATAATACAGCAAAAATAATGGTGTTCATAATTTCTTCATAGTCTGATCTCCTGACTCCAATGATTTTATTTTTCATTTACTCACAGCAACCAAAGAAACGTGGCCAGGTATCCACTTTAAAGTCATAGCCAGAGCAGCAGTAGATTTACTGCAAGACCGGTTTAACGCTGCTATGATTTCCAACCCAACACTAGTATGGTACAGAAATAACTGCACCAAATATGTCACATCATGAGCTGAAATGGTCAGCAGTTTCTTGTAGATACTTAATCACCAAGTAGTTTCAAATTTAATACATCTGGAAACAGCTAAATATTATAGATCATTCCTCAGGAAGAGAAATAGTGTAAGAGGAATGTAGTATAACTTATATTTTTACTCGCAGAGTGTCCCCTAACCAGAGGAAATATACTGCTGCTGTGATTGATGACAAAGAACCCACTCTGAACCTCTGCGCCTCACAATTATCAACAAATGGGCTGGAGCAGATTTTATGTAATGATTAAAGCTGCTGTTAATTTCACATGAAGGTAATGAGTGGGGAGATTGACGGCCACTGTCCGGCACTCCATCATCCCTTTATAGTTAGTTTAAACGTTTTCATGACTCTTTTCCTCCTTCATTTGCATTTTGCCTCATTAGATATGGCCATTTCTGAGGCCGCCCGTGATATCCATTTCCTGGAGTTAATGCATTTTATTTGATCAGCCAAACCTCCTCAGTTAACTAGCTGTCATTCTGGCGTTTCGTATGACATCACTCCATTAGCACCCACCATGCCACCTCAGCCACCTCCACATCCACACCCGCTGCCACCACCATCCCTCCACTGCCTTAAGCAATTACAATGTCCGACCGTCACCGGATGCAGCGTTATTGTATTTTGCCGGGTGTTATCTGCCCCAGTTGTTCTATCCGTCTTTCACTTCCCAATATTTTTCCTCAAGAATGGCTCTTTTTGGGGTTTATTTTTCACAACGGCTGGAGCAGAGGCCCAGTGGTGAGCAATAGTCGGCGCTCAGAGGGCTCAGAGTGCACGACCACAGTGCGAAGCCCTGCTAACCAAGGGACCAGAGGTGTTTTGGAGGGCCTAATGGCATTTTGATGTTCATGAGCACAGCGGATGTGAGGGAGGGGAGACAGGGAGGTAGGGAAGAGGCCGTTTTTTGGGGGGGAGGAGGAGGAGAGTCAGCAGAGGACTGTCAGCGGAAGACTAGCCGAGTCCTGACAGACAGAGAACGTGTTTTCTCATGTCACAGCTGATTACATTCACTCCGGAGTGGGAAAAGAGCAGGAGGAGACAGAGATGTGGGGTCGGGATGAACGAGGGAAACTTCCATGTTGTTCCAGAGATAAAGGACATTCTTCTCAGAAACAATACTGCTCTTGACTGTTGATTTACACTGTTTGGCCCACTTTGACGCACTTTTGGCTGAATTCAAGGGAGTAAAGCATGTAGACTTTGGTACGTTTCACATCAGCTTCTATCATTTTCCACCTGTAATCAATCTGAGAGACTTTTTAAAAAAGGAAAAGCTGTTTGTTTCAGTCACTTTCTGGATAAAAGTTTACATATAGCTGCTTTCATTGTCAATTTAAAACATTACTGACCACTAATTTGCTTAATCATTCTCTTTGGTTTTATATTCTCTTTCATTTCTTCTCTGATATATTAGATAAATGTTGGACTCCGTTGTTGAATCATAGATGAGCAGAAAATAAGTTTTACACGCCCGCTGAAGCCTGAGCGTAGACAAATCTGCCCTCCTGCTAGTGTCTACACTACTTTGTCCATTTATCTTTGCTCTTTTTTTGTCCTGTGCCGGCCCAGAACAAAAAAAGCAATTAAGTTTCAAATGGCCACATGAAAAGAGCAAAACCAAGAATAAACTCCAGTTAGTTTGTGTCAGACAATTTTGGTTTCCAGGGGTCTCTCCACGGTTTGCGGGGACGCTAGTTTTCCCTCTATTCCTGAGATTACACGGGTTGCTGCACCAGGTGACCCTCATGGTCAAACAGGCACCAGAGAGCCTGGCAGAGTTTAGACCCCCCCCCCCCTTCATACCGTAAAGCGAAAAGATACATTTTTAACAATTTGCAGGCTTTTTTTCCCTCTCACAGACATTTATTTTGTGTTTGTTGATCCCTGTGTAGCCCCCATATATTTGGCTATATTAAACCATGATAGTGCAGAGAGTGATGGCAGTTGTGGCGACTTTAAGGTGACAACACGATGTCACATGATATAATGGAGGCAGTGCGAAGGTTTTGCTGCTATACAACACGAAGAATGTGTTATATTTCTACATTACTTGAACTGAATTGAAACATTTCTTTATCAAATACATTGACTCCAGTTTATTTCTGCATCACAACACTCGTGTGTCTGACCACAGTCGTCTATGCTGCTGAAAATCCTCTTGACGCCCTTTTCACTGGGAATGAAAAGAACGAAACACAATGGTTAACATGCAGGCTCTGCAAACTGGAAGATCACTGTTTATCTCCTCCAACACATGCAATCAGTACAAATGCTAGGCCAGGTCTGTCATTTTGTGCCTCCCGCCGAGGTGTTGAGAGGAGTCACCGTGGCGGAAAATCACCTGTTTAGGTGTTGAACACAGCCTCGCCTCTCCTTATTCCTGGCTCTCCTTTCAACTGCTATCCATATTACCCAGTGCCAGGAGATGCAGCAATGAAGCCTGCTCTCTTTTCACCTAGATTTACCAGAATAAAATAGCATCTGAAAGGGCTATCATCTAATGAAACACAATGATAATATTTCAAATAAATCTGAAAGCTTCTCCAACAACCTATCACTCACACAATGACACAGAGCACAGCAGATTTTCAGCGAGACTCTGGGTGTGCTCGCCTGAGCAGATCACATTATCTGTGTGTTCATCTGTGGCCTCTGTTTAGCTGTGTTTAACTGGCCATGTTGGCTTTTCTCTGTGTTCCCATTCACTATCACAACACACATAATACTGTGTTTTCACCAGCGTGGATTTAAGACCTCCTTTGTCAGCACTTAAGGAGGTATTTTATATTCACAAAACATAAACTAGCACAGTAGCCGATCCAGGTTTTATTTCTTCAACTGTAGTACTACTTCTCCAGTCATAAGTGGAGGGAAATTATCTATTGAGTGTCAGTTCTTGACTTATATCAACATCCAGCAATAAAAATTCCTCCTCTATCTGTCACCACAAAGTGATCACATCTTATTATGGGATTTTAAAGATAGTGGTGTTAATGTGCATTACTTATGTGTTGGCCAAATCCATCTTTGGTAGGTATTTTAAATAAAACAAGATTTAACAACTAAGAAAGCTAAGAGATGTTTCATTTTAGCTGCTGCTCTTTTAAAACCTCTTCATCTGATTCTAAAAGTTTTTCAGAACAAAAGTATCAGATAACATTTGTCTTTGAGTGGAGAAACAGTCAGAGAGGATTGTTTCTTTCTCTGTCTCTTCCAACAAAATGCATATCATCTTCCACTGTGATAAATATGTATTTATCACCACAGTGTGCACATTGTGGGTTATTGTGATAATGATGGTAAAACAAACGAAACATCAACTATAATGTAACCATTTGTACGTTTATCAATATATTTAAATCACTTATATCAATTATTGCCACAATATTATTAAGGATATTTTTGTTTTGTTTGCAAAATTACATGTAAAATAATCAAAATATGATTATTCAGTAATTCAAAGGAATTACCTATGTTTCATGTTTTTTCATTACATGAAACCAAACTCTTCTAACTTGCTTGGAATCATTACTTTAGATAACATAAATTTATAGATTGATAACACGGTCAGATAATTTCACCATCTGACAATTCTGCTAAAAATTAATGTTGTTTGATTAGCCACGCTTAATAACAATTACTGTTTCATACTATATTGCACTGTACATAGTAGTCAAATGAGACCTCTAAATTAATTAAAGTTTCACTATTAAGCAAAACATATTGGGTAAAGGACAGTGTGTTTTTTGTATTGGAAGAAGACTAATCGTCTTTTACAAGATACAATATTAAACTCTTATCTTTTAGTTATCTCCAGTGTAATTCAAAATACAAAATCCTTTCAGAACAGAAATCACATGTGTTGGAATATTGTGTTAATTACCAGTAATTTCCCTTAATTGTTAGTGCGCCTAAATTAGCCAAAATACTATACTGTAATATATATAACTTAGGGAACTTCCTCTCAAATGTTGCAGTTTAATTCCAGCTTTACTGAAGTTCTGCTTTCCTTCTGCATTTGCATGTTAAGACAGAATTCAAACATCTGAGACGTTGGGATTTCCGAAGGACAACTGCTGGACACATAAAAGACAATCTTGCGATTATCGGGGAAAACTGGATGACTTTCAGACGAGAGGAGGCAATATCAATCACGGCCAATTTGAGGCCACCAACATGAAATATGATTTCATAAGACAAATGCAGTGTCATTCTTAATGTGCTTAACCTTTACTGTCAATGAAAAAGTATTGATCGCTCTGTGGCATTTTTTCATCATTTGATTTCAGAAAGTGTAATAATATATGGTGGTGGGGTACGATAAAAGATGAATGGCAACTGAATGATCTCAGATGAACAAAGCTGAATTCCCTGCAGAGTACAGAGAGTGTGGAGACGGTGCTTTCAATAAAAGAATTTCTTTCACCAGCACATAGTATTTTACATAAACCTAACAATATATGAAACACTTGATGTTATTTTAAACTAATCTATATGAACTCTACTCAGTTTTCTTTGAATGTAGCCACCAGTATTAGCAGCAGGGAGCAGGCAGTCTGCTCCAAAAGCAGTGTTTCTATTATTTCTCTATTCTGTTGAGTAATTGGGAGGTCTCCTATCTCTTCTTGGTCTTTGATCTACTTACTCAACCTAATAAGACTTTGCTCTGCTGCACTACAACCAAATCAGCAGTGCATTTTCAGCCCCCTAATAAGTGGTTAGCTTGATTTATATGGGTAATCTCGTCGATGTGGCGGGGCTCTACAACCTCTCCCTGACGCAAGGAGCCTCTTTTCACAACCACAGGCCAGACCAGATGAGTCCATTACAGCTGGGGGTAAAAATGGTCCTTTTAACCCTCCTCTCCTTCAAAAGTAACAGTGTGCTAGTGCATTATGACGCAGGAGGAATTCTTAGTCGAAGAATATCGAAGGGGTTGGCAATACAGTGATGCATGGCCACACTGCTCGGCTCTATTGTGAGCGGGATGCTGTTGGGCCATTGCTGCGGGTGGAGAGACTCGCTTCGGCCCGTGGGGAGCCCCGGGGGCCAGAGGAAGCACTTAGAGTGGTAAAATGGCCACTTATTCACAGCCACCGTCCCGTTCTCACTGCTCCTCCCAACCCTCGAGCCTCCCACTGGGTTCGGGAGCACAGACCTCTGGGAACTGTATGATGGACTGCATAGCCCTCTCTACTGGACTATACAGACCTCACTGCAGTTAGCCTATTCTGGCCTTCAGCAACAAAGAATGGGAGCTTGAAGCCCCCCCCCACACACACCGAGCCTTCCTGAACCAGCTCTCTTAGGAATTAGCATTACACCGGTACATATCTCCACGATTGATATAAACAGATGCAGTTTTTTGACGAATGATTTCCTTGCCCTCACCAGCTGAATCCACTGGCCAGCCAGGTGGCAGCAGCGGCAGCCATGGGATCCATCGCCGGTTCTCAGGTGTTTGGAAACACCCTGTCAAACCTGCAAGGAGCCACTGGACAGCTGGTCACCAACGCACAAGGACAGGTGAGTGCTGTATACTGGACACCAAAAAAAAAAGATCTTTTGTACATACAGTTAATGAAATCCTGCAGTGGGAAAACAGTTTCCTTGGTAACAGGTCTGTAAGAGATGTTGCTGGACCATCTATCATGTATGACTGCAGTTCCAAATAAAACATTTGTATAGTATTTTTGATCCTTCCTTATAGATTTCCAGTGGTGGGTCTGTGTGTTGTGTTTGGAGCTGTTTGTCTACACTCTAGTAGCCACCCCACCATATATTAAGCTTTTTGGGAATAAACAAAGCCCTTCTTTCTCTTATCCACATGCGCCTGTCACAGTAAAATGCTGACCTTGTCATATTTACAGGGTGGCTGCAGAATTGTTCCATCAGTAGCCAGAGGCTTGAACGATGATGCTTGTCATTGTGGGACCCTATCTAATGAATCATCTTATCGCAGGTGCACACGGCACATATTAAAGGAAAATTGTATGGACAATGTGCCCTTTCATGCCACTCTGTGTTATTTACCATAACCCCTGTTTCATCTTTCAACACTTGCACTGTCCTTACTGTAAACTTAACAAAAATATGGTGAAACCAAAGCAGTAGGTGACATTTCTTAGGACTAGAAAACATGCGAAAACATGTTGATTTTTAATGTTAAACGTGGAGTTTAGCCTACTGGAGTAAAGTATCAGTACCACCAGTGTGACCATGCCTCATTGTCTACAGTAAAGTGTTGTCCGAGCACTTGATGCTAAACGTCGCTAATGAGACAGTATGGACTTCCCTGGCTCACAAGGTGCCTGGAGCACTGGGGACAGATCACTGTGGATATGGACTTGATGGGATGCTCTGTGCTTTTGTAGTGTCTTGGCGGCTGACAGCCCCTGACATAATCAGGTCACAGAGACGGTCAAAGCCTTGGGCTACAGCCTTTGCTCCCCACCTCATTATTCCATAGCATTATTCAGACGGAGGGCTCTGAAACATGCACTACCCTATCAGAAGGTCCCGCACCCCCCTCCCCCCAACACTGAGGAGATTATACAGGCTAATACATACCCCAAACAAGGTTGGAGGTCCACCAAACACGCTCTGAGAACTTATGTCAGTGTGGAAAAGCTACAAAACAGGAGGCAGTGGAGCAGCTTTTATCAAATTTTAGTTTGCATTGCTGGAGTTTTTCTTTCATCCCTTCAGGGTAGCGTTTGATTGGCATTTCGGGGGAACAATCTGTATCATCAATGTACTCCAAGAGTAAAGAGTCACCTTTCCTTGAATGTAAAACATACTATACTGTCTTGACCTTATAATTTCTTCTACAACTCCGTCAAAAGACCTTTTCATAAGCAAGAGCTCTGGGGACCTTGAAAAGTGCCAGGTTTGATGAACGTTTGGAGTTCAATATGTTTTTAAACCTTAATTATATTGGCCCCAGCCTTTTTATTCTCCAAGGAGAATCAATGAGGCTCTTTTGTCCTCGCCACGTCTACAACAGTGATTAAAGCTGTGGATAAAAGCCAGAATATTGTTTAGTCACTCTCACTCCTGAGATTTCTTTCCTTTATGAATCTATCGCATTTTTGTCAACATCTTCTATTCAGTGCAAATTCTCACTTTTCCTTTAATATGGCAGTAAAAGTATGTTGGGAAAAGGGGACATAAAGGGATGTTTTATGTAGCGTACCATCCGTCCTGAAAGGTGTAGTTGAATTGGTTTGTGTGTGTGTGTGTGTGTGTGTGTGTGTGTTAAATCCCAGTTTAGTAATCCCTGGTTCTTTAGCTTTGTGTATGGACATCCTCTCCTTACTTTATTTGGGCTGTAGGCCATCAATCCCTTTTACTCCCAGCATTCTCAGTCCCTAGGGTGGATGGTGGTGGCACTAATGCAGAGGACAACAGGTAAAGAACATGCACGGTTAACCTGCAAAGCAAGTTAGCCTGTAAAGTGAGTGATGCTGAACCATAACACCAGTGTGCCCTGTGTGTTGATAAAAGCTTTTAACCCTTAGATCCTGTGTTACATCAGTGTAAACTGCTATTGACCTCGTAATTGTAAATCTACTGTAGGCTGCAGCTATTGATTATTTTCAGTATCAATCTGTCGAAGCCCTACAAACTTCCAGATTGCTTGTTTTGCCCGACTCCAAAAACCAAAGGTATAATATTAACAATGATATAAAACATGGAAAGGCAACAAATTATAGCATTTGAGATGATGAAAATATCTAATGTTTGACATTTGTGTTGGATAAATAATTTAAGCAATTAATCAATTATTAAAGTTTTTGATAAGGTTTTTTTGGATCAACTAATTTCTGTTAATTTCTGTCATTTCTGCACTAATGTACTGAACCTGCATCTTGTTGTGTATTTGATAAAATAAAACAAAAGCTATTAAATAAATAGAAAATATCTGCCACCCTGGCCCTAGGAAGTCTTCTGTCCAGCGTACTATTATGAGTCTGTTGTTTTAAGCTTTGATTTGCTCTGAATCTTAGTTTTTTTTTGGACTTTGGACCAAACTTCCCAAACATTTTCCCTCTTGGGTCTCAATTCACCGCATGAACAGTGGAGGAGAGAAAATGGGCAGAGATATTGCCTGGCGACCATGGCTAAAGACACAGATTGCCCTGGCTGGAGAGATGAGATGACATTTCTGTGGAAACAAGAGCAGCATAATCTTAATGAGTTCTGCTGGGTGGAGAGAGGCACGTTACTCACATGTCATACAAACTGGAGCGGGAAGCAAACACAGGAAGCCAAATAAAGGAGAAGAAACTGAGGAGAGGGACTTAGCAGTGAATAAGGTTCTGATGGCTGCTTATTTATGAAATGGTGGTGCAATAAAATTGCACCCGAAGAAATAGAAATGATTGCACAGTTGGACCAGTTGTAGAGACAGAATATCCTGCTGGTTGATTAGGAGTACTGCAGGTTTTCGAAGCACACGCTCACCAAATTTGAGCTGTGCAACCTTCTCATGTGTACAAATACTAATATTATCGGTAGAAACATGAGGAATGAATAGCAAGACCTGTGTGTTGATGGGAATTGTTTGTCAAACCAGAAACTTGGCAATCGCTGCTCTCAGTCACTTACAAGAAACACTCGAAGTTAGTTTGAGGTTTAAACATTACAGTTAGTGTTACATAAGGTTGCACTTTTATGAATCAAACAGAAGCATACAACGGGAAATGATCTCAATATGTTTATAGTTATGTATATAACCCAAACTGTTATTTTGATACCTTAGTTTGGAGAATATAAACACGTTGCCAAATTTGAAAAATGCATCAGTGTTAAATAAATAACTTTGCCTGAATGAAATGATATGCTAAAGTTAACATTGATTTAGTTCTGGAAAGTTCTGTTGAAAGGATAAATAAAATCTGACTTTACCTTTTTTGATGCTACAGATGTGTCTTTGTTGATATTCAAAAAGTATTTAGGTTTGATATCCAGGCTTAATTATCTTACAGTAAACTATAAACACAAGCCCCTCAAATTCAGTATATATAACAACAAGTTTTGCCTTCTGTCTATAAATCAACACTCAAACTTCACTGCTCTACAAACTCTACTCCTCCAGCCCCAGAAGAGCTTTGAGACACTGCCATGAAACATCTGCCTCAGATAGTCAGATAGAGAAGCATTGCACGGTGCAACAGGGACGAGAGCTCCGCTGTCACTTGCCTGCTCTTTTATTATGCTTATAGAACAACCACTTAGTCCAATGACGATGAATAATTGAGCGGAACAAGTTCCCTGCCACAGTGGCATGCAAAGCGGGATCAGTGGGACTCAGGAGACAAGAGCGTCAGGCAGGGCAATAAAATATGCTAAGTGGCAGGAGAGCATTACAGGGAATTTGTAAAGCCGCCGCGGAGAGAGAGATAAATTATCTCTCCCCTAATGCGAAGCAACGTAAGCAAATGAGCCGTGGCAGGGATGAATTACAGATTGTCGGCCCACCTTTCTCTCACTGATCCCTCCCTATTATGTCAAAGAGATGGGGGGGGGAGAGAGAGGGGAGGAGGAGGCTAACCACAGGCTGAAACACATCAGCAGTGGTGGCGATAGAGACTAGGGAGCCAGAACATGCTTAGTTAATGCTACGTAGAAGCTGTTTGTAGTTTCGTGTTGCTTTGGGTTGAGGTGTAGAAGATTGTACTAAAATATAAACTTAAAGAAGAAGAAGAGGGCAATTTTTGCAAAAGTAGCTCTTTGCCCGGTTGCCAAATTTAAAATGATGGACGTCTCATCCATGTTGAGCTGCTCTCTGGTGTAATGAGGCTTGGTGGAGGAGCGATGTCATCGGGAGGGGGGGGACCGGGGCGATGGCTGCTCAGGAGCTGCTCAGAACCAGTCCCCAGATGACATTAACCTTCATCATGGTGAAGAGGCGCTAAGACCCCCCTAAAGCGCCACTCTTGGCCACACTCTGGCAGCTCTGAGAGCTAAAACGCTGCAGTGACACTCTGCCGCCCCCTTTGATCTGCCCTTCCTGATTACAGCCACAGAGGAGAGCAAAGCAGGGGCTAGAGGGGTGTGGAGGAGGGGTGAAGTACCCCTGGGACCCCTAAGAGTTGAATTAGAAACACAGCGTCCTGTCTCACTCTCTGATGCTCCTCCTTTTCTCCCTCTTATTTTGTATTTTCTTGCTCTTTCTTTCCACTTCTTCCTTTCTGCCTGTGTGTATGAGAGAGAGAGAGGGGGTGAAATGGGGGTCTCTGTCTCTCAGCAGCCTCCCTCCTTCTCACCAGAGACAGACAAAGACACTTAGACACACACAGTCACACATACGCACACACTCATTCCGGTCTTGGCCTGGTGATGGATAATACAGTCAGTGGTGTGCACCATCACACACACAGGTATTCAGCGCTGACCTTTGCAGTGCGCTCCCAGCAGTCTGCTTTGGCTTCACTTGCTCTCGCCTGTAAAACCACGTCAGTGACAGATGATCAGTGGACACTTGTGCATGTTTCTCTCTCAGAATCACACACACACGGACCAACTGGAAAGCTGAGAGCTCTGATTAGCCTCGTAACGCGGCAAAATGACCGGCTAATGCTTTGTTTCCGATCACACACAAAAAAGCCCCCCCCCCCCCTTAAAAAAAAACCCTCACAGTGGCAGAGATCATTAAGAGCGATACCTCCAGTAGCGTTTACCCTCTCTGCTCCATCTTCTTTTTAAAACCGCCCAGCTGATTTTGTCTTCTCTCTACCCCCTTTGTAGATAATTGGAACAATCCCACTGATGCCCAACTCTGCAGGGCCCTCCAGCCAATCAGGGGGTGGCAACCCAGCACTGCAGGTACAGCCAATTACACCTCAGCTTCTGACCAACGCTCAAGGCCAGATCATCGCCACGGTGATCGGCAATCAGATCCTGCCTGTCATCAACACCCAGGGAATCACGCTGTCACCAATCAAGCCTGGACAGCAGGTAACATATACACTGATGCACAAACACACACGCACACATATAGAGGAAGATATCTTGTTGAGCAGCTTATTATATACTTGAACTGATGTTTCAACAGCGATCAAGAGCTGACTTTAAAGCCGTTGAATGAGCAACACCTAGTGGAGTCAGACTAGAGCTCTGTTTATTTCTGAAAGCAATATTCCAGCGCTGCTAGTCAGGTCTGCTTTATGCTAAACACCTCATATTTCTCCTGCTTCAACACTCATAACGCTCATTTGCATCATTCAGCTTGGAAAATTGTAGCTTTTGGTACAATTGTTCGCATTGTGTGTGTGTTTGCATGTTTCATTGTGTGTGTGTGTGTGTGCATGCATGCTTCGAAGGCACTTGTCAGCCAACCTTTCAGACTCCGCGCCCCTGCAGAGCCCAAACCAGCAAAAAAAACAAAAACAAAGCAACACTTTTCATCACCCCACTTAAAACTCAAACACTCCTGCCTCTGCTCTCCACCTCTTTCCGTTCCACTCTCCCTCCCTCCCTCTTCTCCTTCCTCAATCACACTCTGCAGTCTTATGATTTGTCCTCTCTGACCTGAACAAGAAGGATTTTGTTTTGATTTAAAGGAATAAAACACACAAGTTCTCTTTCTTTTCTGCTTTTTTTTAAAGTTTGTACTGTAAGTGTAGAAACTCAAGCTCAAACATAATCTCCTTCCAATTTGAGGATCTATACAGCGCACACAAGTCTGGAGTCAGATGCATGCACACAACAATGAAAATGTTATTGACTTGATAATGGTGATGTCAGCGTAGAATTACAGAGTAAAAGTTCACACTGAAGGCCTGTACAGTGCAGAATGGATGAACTCTCAGCAGATGGACACCTAATTGTGGCTCCCCAAAAGCACCAGATCATACTCTCGAATGAATTAATGCATTTGTGATAATGTTTATGCTTTTGTCTCCACTTCAAAGCCCGCATGTACACATTGTTCCACGGGCATAATTTACGGTTGTCAGAGTCTGCAGTCTAGAATATTTCCAGTGAAGCTAGATAATTCTCCGAGCCTGTCAACAGTCCTGACAGTGTGTGCATCGCTGTTGACACCCCCCACCATCCAAACAAACACATGCCACAGAGAAAATAATTAATTGCAAAGAAGGAGAAGGAGAAGCCGGCCTAGCTTATAGCGGAGACAGCTTTTCACTTTAAAAGTGAAGACGTACCATCTTGATCTTGTAAAAGCAATTCAAATGTGCATAAAACATGAAAATACATCGTTTTTTCGCCATCAGAGCACGTAGCTTGTGGATCATGAATTATGTTTGATACGGGGACTTGCTGTGTCCACATGTTTTTCTTTCAGATTCAGGCTGCCATTATTAGCATCCTCTTGGGTTTGATGACGAGAGAGAAGTAACTCTAATTGTCATGAGCGGTTATCTTGTTTTTTAACTGATTTAACTGCAGAGAAGCTCATAGAGAGAAAGTGGGTTACCTGAGTTGACTCTCCTGTAATGGTTAACCACCTCTGTAGTCTCTTGAGCAGACTATTGATGCTATATTCTGCTGTCAGTCTAAATACTGCAGGCAGTGATTAACATTATTCATCGTCTGGTACAAGGTAAATCTCATTAGATTCAGCTTCTAAGTGGCTAATTTAATAGCTGTTGATTGGTTGATCAGATTTAATATTATAGCTCAATCACCATAATGACATGATTACTATAAATGATGATTATTGTGATAATGTGCAGAAGGGAATAATGGATATTCTTCTGTACAGCATGCTGTCAATATATTGTATCAGCTCTGTGTGTGTATGTGCTTGTGTATCCAGCAGCAGGGTCAGACAGGCCCCGCATCGTCTCAGCCCAACCTGCTCCACATGCCCCACAGACAGAGTCCCCTCCACCAGGCCTCTTCCTCCTCCTCCACCTCCTCCTCTTCCTCGGCTCTCAGCGTGGGGCAGCTGGTCAGCAGTAAGTGTCCGACACACCTCACAAAAACACAACATGCCTTCAAAACACCCAAAATACAATTCACTGACTCTTGTAGCGTTGATATGACAGTGAATGTGCATTAAAGGGTAAGGTCAAGGGTAATTTCCTAGATCAGCTCATCATCAAACGTTATCAAAACAGGAGGAAGTAGTGCATTCGGGGACTATTTTCAGCAGTGGATTAACACACATTTGGTGCTCAAATGAGCAGCGGGACCTTGTACTTTGACTCACAATAAACTAAAGTGCGAGTGTTCAACCTATTGAAGGAACGTGATGCTCCGTTCAACAGCGTTTTTATGTGTTTTCAATAGTTTTTGGACAACAGTGGAGCTCTCTCTGACTCTCTGGAGTCGATTCATTGTTGGTTTTGGTCTTTTCATGGGATTTGTTGACAATGAATAGAATTATATCACCACATGTAACCTTAAAAATAAGTGAAGCAATCTGCCAGTCCAGTGTGAAAAGTAACGTTTTTCTCTGATGTAAAGCAGCTTCTTTAAAGCATTTTCTTCTTCAAGAGCAGATAATGACACTCAATTCTTTGAGTAAGTCGACTTTTATTGGAAATATTTTTTACTTTCTATTTTCTTACTTTGCTTTAGGAAAATACGACAATAATGAATGAAATCACAAATAAAAATCTTGGTAAGAGTGAGATTTATTATCTAGTTATATCAAATATGGACAGAAACTACATGATACACAGACCCACTCTGAACTGTTTTCAATGGAACGACTTTCCACTGAATAATTATTATCCAGAGTGACAGACACACACACAGTTTTTGTTTAGTTTTTTTAATGTTACGAGTATCACAAATTAAATTCAGTTGATCTCCATTGTATTGAGATCTGCATGAGTAGATATCAGACTAGAAACAACGCCTCAAGATTCAACAATGGCGGTCTCTCAGTGTCTACATTACTCTCAGTGACGACAGCCTTTGACTGATCCCCGCCTCCTACAATTGTTATATTTTTTTCCTGACTGTCAATTCTTTGGTTTATTAGACAATCTAAAGTGGCGTGTGTTCTGTATAATGAACATAAGTTTCATTCTCCCAATGCGGGGGCCCTTGGCAGAGCCTTATAAATCACTGGGCCACAGCCTGTCAGCATGCAGCTATTGCCTTTAAAAACTCTGTTTTATTCAGATAAATTTCATTTGTCAGAGTCGATTCTCCTAAACTCCATGTAAACTCATTTTAAAGGCAGCCACAATGCCACTGAATTTAATAAAAAACAAGTCGCCATTGATCAACTTGTTGTAGACACCGTGTTTAGTTTGTGTTTACTTGTAGCTGGGAAGATATCTTATAAACCGTTTTTGAGTCTGCACAAAATCTTTGTGTCTCAGTTCTGGGGTAAATAGAATTAATGCTTTATGCTGAGTATGAGTCATATCACTTCCTCTCAATATCACTTACAGCGTACATACACGAAGCAAAATCCCATGACAGAATCAGAGACGTCTGCTGAGAAGATGAAATGTCATTGCGTTCACTGGCCACAAACAAAGTGCCACAAACAGATAAAAAAACTGAGAATTTCTGTTACTGTTATTTAAAATAATCAGATGGGAAAATGTCAATCAGAAAACAGAATGCCAGCGATATTTTACCTCGAGGTTGTTTTTTTATTTTAACGTTTATTTGTCCAGAGAAAGTTGACTGTGCATACAAACTTTTTTTTTCCAGCAACACCCAACCTTAGCCCTCATTTCACCACAACAACCCCAGTCTTCTATTGGGCTCCAGCGAGCAGCTGCACTGGAACAAAATAGAGGTTAAAGTGCCTTGCTCAAGGGCTCTCATACCTCCATTTACAGCTGGCAATAATATGCTGTCTGTATCTGGATAAGTAGCATTGTCTGTGCAGTGTGACCACATTCTGCAATAACATACACAATATGTTTTTATGTTGAAGTCCAACATTTACTGCAGATTCAGGTAATAATTCTCTGTAGGTTCATCTCTACGAGGGATTGTTGCCATTCTATACGTTAAAAAATATAAATTATAATCGTTCTACTACTACACTAACTAATAGTAGTAGCAGCAGTTAGCAAGTCGTCCACACTAAAAGTGATTTAACAATGAAATGATTCTCGTTAAGTTATATGTGATGACAAAACTGACATAACAAGGATCCATATTAACACCAGGTGTAAATGCAAAGAGCTGTCTTTATCACAGCTCACATGTTAAGGTTATACACAAGGAGAGCGTAACTTATTCTCACATTTTCTAACTGGTGGGTCGCAGCTACAAACTTTATCATCATTAAGTCCAATTCAAGTACATTAGGAACGTTTCTACAAAAAGAAAAACTTCTTAAGTGAAGGACAGACAGATAAAAAACTTTGTCTGGCACATTGGGTGCCATTAAGTCCTGGCTCATAATAGACGAGTCGTACCTGTAATTTGAATTAATATGAAGGTTTTTCTCATTTCACTTTTCAGAAGAGAACTTGTTATTGTCCTGCTGTAATTATTAAGATCATCAGCGTATTATTGCTGTGAAGAAAAGTAAAGAAAAGCTTTTGGAGGCTCCAGAAATTGTCTCCATTGTTTCAGTGTTTTTTAATTTGTCTTTTAAAACATTTAATTCAGTTTTTTCTGTGAAAGCTTTACTCCACCGTTCATTATTGCAAAATAAATCAAGCTTTAGGGTTTAAATCTTAAATCATGTTTGGGTTTGCGACTTAATGTCTACAGACAAATAATGGATCCAGAGTTTAGACCAGTTGAGCACCGCCGCTCTAGAGTGCCATTAGTCTTTCAAACCACTGAGTAAATAGACTCTGTTGGGAATGATGAAGAGATGCTCATCAATGTGGAGATGATGGGACCCGAAGCTGTGAGTGCTCATCCCTCCCATTTAGTCGTCTCGGAGTCTCTAGTCCCTCGTCTTCCAAGTGTTCACACGTCTGGAGCACGCCGCACACGCTACACGTCACTTATGAGGCACAACGAGATGGCAGGCCCATAGATTTTTGCTTAAATACGCTTGGAGGATTCCTTTAATAATTCATTGATAATGACCAAGATGAATAATTCAGAGGCACAAACTTTGCTTTAGTAAGCAGGATGCCAGGGCACCTGACATTGATGTACAATGTGAAATCACTTTTTATTAGCGGGGAAATTCTTCAAAATGATTCAGTGAAGTTTTTCTGCTCAAATGCGGAGATTCACAAACAGCATTTCTTTGTATAAAGAGTGTTCTCTGTGTGTGTTCCTCTGCACGAGGCTCGCTGGTGGTTTGAAGGCCTGAACTGTCTTCACCAGCGGTCAGATGGATAAAATAATGTCTTTATACATTATTTAATATTTATTTGAGAGTGCTAGCTTTAGAATATGTGTATTCATACAGAAAACTAGAAGAGAGATAGAAGAAAAAGAGCCACAGTATCTGCTGTGTGTCTGCTCAAGATCTATCCATCTATTGAATTAACAAGCTCTGTGTCGTATGGTTTTGTCCATATTGCTTTTGTGTGCGAGATTAAAGATTTACACTTGCAAGTCAGAGCCATGACATGCCTGCATTCACACCTCAGATGAATTTATTCTTCAAATATCGCTCAGATACATGCAGTTTACCACACAAGGGCAAAGAGAAATAATAAGTTCTGACCCAGAGCAGGGCTACTTTTTTGTTGTTTAGAGACGATCATGATCACATATGTCTGGGTGTTTGCTTCATTCACTCTGGAAAATGAGGTAAGCGACGGGGGAGCAGAGGGCTAATAAAATGAGACGTGTGTGTTGTATTGTAGACCCGCAGACCGCCCCCAGCGAGGTGGATGGGGTCAATCTGGAGGAGATTCGTGAATTCGCCAAAGCATTCAAGATCCGCCGGCTGTCCCTGGGCCTGACACAGACTCAGGTGGGCCAGGCGCTCAGCGCTGCCGAGGGGCCGGCGTACAGCCAGTCTGCCATCTGCAGGTAAGAACAAACAAAGAGGGTAAAAGTCTAACAATAAAGCGTTCATTATATCTGACCAGTGTGTCCTAATTCTGTCAAATGAGAGCAGATGAAGTCGTGCAGCCTCACTGAGTTGTCTGGTGCTCATAACTGCCATCCATTTTTCATTCCATGTTGTAACAGACATTATTAAGATATTAAAATACATAATTGACTATCACCACCCTGACAAACGAAGCTCTCATGTCTGTACTTACCCACCTTCCTCTCACTTCCCTCTCACCCGCTGACATGACAGCCTCGCGTTACTTATGCAAAATACATACAAAGTATTACACGAAGCACTTAAAGCATTTAATAATTTCTAAGGCCCATTGCCGGTCGCTCCGCTTGAACATGAGAGAGCTTGACGGCGATGATCTGTTAATAAGATTGCCATGTTTTACTGCTGCCACGAGGACAGTTTAGTCATAAATGGTGCATTATATATTCATGAGACAATCAGACAATCAGTGTTTCATGCGTCCTGTTGTTCCACTTGACTAACATTTTGTAAGAGGATGCCAAAGGAGCCATATTTCTCTTTCAATTCAGAATAGTTGGGCTACATCATGCCCAAATATGAAATTTTTAAGAGAAACAAATAGTAAAATCAGTAATTTTACAATAAGAAAAAGAATTGTAGTAGAAGTGTAAGATTAATTAAAATGTTTACAAATGGAAGTTAATGTTTTAAAAATGTAATTAAAGGATCCATTTTTGACAACTTAACACAGAATTTAACACAATCAAAGCCAGTTTTTCCCATTTTCGGATAAATATTCCTATTCCCGTATTAATTTTAATGTCCCTCTGCAATGCATGTGCTTTGCTGACGACCTGTACTGTTTATGTGACGCGGCGCTGCCACGCACTTTTAAAAATTTCATCACATCAACATCAAACGAGCGATAAAATGTGAAACAGTACAGGGGCCAGGGTTCT
The DNA here is from genome assembly GCF_004916995.1 of Morone saxatilis. NCBI lineage: Eukaryota > Metazoa > Chordata > Actinopteri > Moronidae > Morone > Morone saxatilis. Next base: position 14,888,760 of record NW_023339650.1, read on the forward strand.
TATGAGGCCCAGCCATCTCTGACTAATGTTTAAAGTCTTAAAATCACACATAAAATATTTACAGCCAGGAATAATTCAAATATTTATAACATACATTAAAAGCCATTAGCTTCAAAAATAAACACTCTGTGGGCTGTTATTCATGCCGTTAAGACAATTTTTTTTGTTTGTATGACATCGGACATGACAACCTGATGTTTTAAGTAGAGGGGCAAACTTCACATGCTTTAGTTTAGTTAACATCAACATAGACATGAAGTTTGAGGAGAAGCGGGACGTCACGGTAGCTCTGGGGCTCCGGCTCTGAACCCAGACAGTGAACAGACACTGACAGATGCTTCCATCTTGTCTCCTTTCATTGCTCACTATGTTTCCAGGGACTTTATTAGTTTATCTTAACAGGCACATGCATTACATGAGGGCATCATCAAACCAATGATGTACCAGTGTGTCGTCCTGTGGCTCAAATTTGGTTCGGTTTGGCTAATATGGGTATTAAAAAACACAAAATATTCTGATTTAAAACTGAAAAACTTCTCTTTTTATTACATTATTAACATAGTAAATGTGTTATAACTTGTCTTTCACACTGCTGAGAATTCTGAGTCCCATTATAAACTCTTAGATTGCTTTCCTCAGTTAAATCTTTAAAAAGACACATCTGACTCAGCATAAATAACTTACATACACAGCTTATAAAAGCATAAACAGCCATATTTTATCAATAGTCCTGAGTAGTGCTAAACAATAAACTTAAGTCACTGATCTTATAAACCTCTTACGATTCAAATTTACTTATATCACAAGTGTAGGATAATTGAAATGCCTTTACAATAATAATAATAATATTAATACACTTTTTATATAGCACAATTTGTGTGTAAAATGCAACACAAAGCCAAGAAAAACAATTATTTTCAAACATATATTTAAAAAAATTCTATAAAATAATTTTATATTAAACAAAATAAATTAATTTATAATTAATTAAATCAGTCAGTGTTTAATGTTTTTCACAACATAAAGCGGCTTTACAAGAACTTTGCCTAATAAAACACTTAAAGCCTTTAATGCCAGCTCTCAGTGTTTTACTGTAGGGTTGAGCGATATGCATTAAATACTTAATTACAGTATTTTTAATTTTCTATCATTATATCACTATGTATATATATATATATATATAGTCACAAAATACATGTTTGGAGAACGAGTTGAGAAATTGTTACTGGACAAAATAACCAGACATGAATGTCCAGATACACCAGATCACATTTATTTCAAAGTCATATAAAAACGATTTTGCCATAAAAACGTCTCGTTCAATGATTCAGTGAACTACTAATACAACAGAAACCACAATATAGTTTAGAATAACATATTGTCTCCCTATAAATATTGTTATATCACCCTTTCCTCCTTGATAGTTTTCAATACATGTCTATAAACAAACAGTAGCTTTATCTTTAACTTTAATTAAACAGTACAAATGTAACACAAGCGAACCAACATGACATGATTTACTGTCTTCATATACTGTAGATTTTAGGTCATACTGGCTTATACCTTTCACACAGCTCTCACTGGTCCATGACTGTAAACCCCTCAGGGAAACTGTAACATACAGCAGCCTCCTAAGGTACTTTTAAGAAGAGCCAGAAAGGCTGAAGGTGCATTCAGGGCCATTTCTCCCTCGTGCTGATGCACTAGTGGAGGGAGTGCATACTCCAGCTGAGCAGCTCTCAACTCATTTTAGTATCTTCGCTTCCTGTTGATCCATGAAATGTCCTGTCTCTGGTGACTCCTCATATTTACTAATGTATTCCCCGCAGTATGGAGCCCTCCTCTTTCCACTGTTTAGGAGGAGGACGCGGGTTATAAATAATACCGCCTGTCGACAAGGAGGAAAGCACCAACGAGGTGTAGAAACAGAGGAAGTTCATGCATGCATGGGCATCTCGCCCCTCGCTATTGTCTGCAGCTGCTTACCTCGCCATTAAAAATGTCTTGTGTGCATTGTTTGTTCCACAGAGAGCCAGAGAGACTCCTTGTAGATCTCTGCTGTCGTTTCCATCAGAGCTGTCAGTTCAGGAGTCATTTTACTAAAAGCACTCACACACTTTACACTCATGTTTGTCCCAGAAACACCGAAAACCTCCCCAATTAATAGGCATGTGATGTTAAATGAAGATTTCACTGTCTGTTTTGTAGATATTCTGCATCCCAGAGGACAATTTAGTCACACAAAACCAGAATCTCACACAGACGCACCATTTAAAACAATCAAATAACAATAAATATTCTTTAAAGCATCAGAGGAATCATAGATGAATGACATCTAACATGCAGTTGTGTTGCAGTACACTCCAGTGGTAAGTCTGATGTTTCAACCAGGCAGTTTCAGACGTCACTAGAGTCCTGATGTGCTCCTTCAATTAAAAACACATTTTCTGTAATGGGACATCCGGACAGCCCACAATGTGTTACGTAACTGTCATTGGTTCGAGCCTAACAGGAACTTTACCGCGTATTTTCCTGACAAAATTGGCAAAAGAAACAACAATTAACCCCAAAGAATGTCAGATCAGTTCAGCTTTAAGCGACAATCATGTCCCAGTCTGTAAATAATAGAGCCAGACAAACATTTACTGTCAGCGTTTAAAGTTGATTATAGTTTCTTTAAATACAGTCCGTCAATTAGTCATGTTAACGTGTAAATCACCATAAATACAAAAAGTCTAAAACAACATAACAACTTATAAGAATCTGCAGCTTTCTCCATTAGCAGACATTTTTTCATTGGTGTAAAATCCCCTGAAAACAAGAATCGTTGTTTTTTTGTTATTTTAGAGTCATTTTATCTACATATGGAGCAGGTCTTCTTCCACACAGGCAGCCATGTTTCTACAGTAGCCCAGAACAGACAAAACCAAACTCTTTGGCTCTAGATTGGGTCACTCACGTTTTTTGTTGTTCCCTCCTACATAGTTGGAAGCCTGAGTTGTGATGAAATTTCACCGCTAGATGCCACTAAATCCTATACACTGGTCCTTTAAAAGATCCATAAATAAAAGTCTGGGTGAAAAATAAATATAAATGTCAGTATTGACCTCATAACTCAGGTCAATAACACCATAATTACTATGTGAAATTTATTTTTTTAGGGATTTTATTTGTGTCTGTAGCCATAAAACCTCTAAACAAAATTAACATTTTCTCCTAAGTCAGCATACTTACTTACTAACATAACAGACACGAGATGAATTCATCACTTTACTGTCAAACAGCAAAACCATCATCTTCCTCATATATCTAACTCTAATCCCACACACAGTATCTGTTCATATCGCAGTAAAAAAGCACCCGACAAAGTCACTGAGCTGCCAACTCTTAGTGTTTTTAAAAAAAGCTTCATTTTCCATTCTTACCTGTGAGTTGCTAAAATGCCGAGTATATGTGGAGTCAGAATTATGTGTAAAGTTGCAGGAACTTTCAGGATTAGAGTGTGTAAATGTATTCTCATTAAATATAAAATGAGACGTTGTTAGAGGATGAAAGAAAGTTTGAAAAATGTATTAAATGTACATTTTGATTAATAATTCAAGCTTTTTTTCTTTTTTTTGTAAATAAATGATGGTGCCATATTTAACTGCATGCATTAGTGGAGTTTTTGGTTTTTATTACCTGAGGGAAAGAAGAAATGGGATATTTATTTGGGAGTAATTGTTGTTTTTTCTGTTGATTTTAATTCATTTTTCCTTTTTAAGTACAGTATTTAAAACATTTAGTTAGATGTTTTGTATGTTTTTGGTTCAACCGGAGCTGATTTAGCCATCGGCAATATCTCCTTGCTCCACTATTGCCAATTTGGGACAGAGAACCACAACCTTCTCCAGAAAATTAACACACTACTGGCAACCATCACCTCCAGCTTCTGCAGCTGAGGTGTTTTCCAGGTGCTGAATACAGTGGAGTTTGGCTCGGATGTGTACCTGGACGTTAGTCTCAGTCCCTGTGGCATTCTGGTTGAGGAGACTAAAAGGCAGGCAGCTTATCCCTTGTTCTGGCAGGGCACCTAAGTAAGATTCTTTTTTCTCAATTCTCCCCAGACACACCATCCTGAGAAGCCACTTTTTCCTACCACAGGAAGCCCAAGAGAACACTATAGGTAGCAGTCTGACAGGCAAACTGAACCCTGGCCTTTTATATCCTGCCAGGTTTGAGAAGTTGGACATCACCCCTAAAAGCGCCCAGAAGATTAAGCCCGTTCTGGAGCGCTGGATGGCCGAGGCTGAAGCCCGCCACCGATCCGGCATGCAGAACCTGACTGAGTTTATCGGCAGCGAGCCTTCCAAAAAACGCAAGCGGAGGACCTCTTTCACCCCGCAGGCGCTCGAGATCCTCAACAGCCACTTTGAGAAGAACACACACCCCTCCGGACAGGAAATGACGGAAATAGCCGAGAAACTGAACTACGACAGGGAGGTGGTGCGTGTCTGGTTCTGCAACAAGAGGCAAGCCTTGAAAAACACAATAAAGCGTTTGAAACAGCCCGAACTCGGCCCGGCTGCGCCAATGGACCCTCTCACTGATTCTCTAGAGGAGCTCCCGAAATGAACGAGCTCTGCTCCGACTTAAAATAAAATAAAATAAGATTTAAAAAAAATGGAGTGGAAAAGTGGCAGCCATTAAAAACAACAAAAGGTTGGATGAACTCGTCTCGAAATGAGAACTGAGAAACGAACCCGAGTCACCCTGGAATGGACAGTCGTGAGTTTGGAAAACAAAAACTATGTGTTGTCAGTGTGATTACCACAGCTATGTAAATGACCTTGGCGAAAACCAAAAACATGAAAAAAGAGATTAATATCTTGAGAATTATGTAAAAACATACGGTGTGCTGTTTCAAAGAGTTTTAGATTCTGGCCTTACAGACCAGACTATCGCCCAAATTTTGGTTCCCACGAGGAGGGATTTAGTAAAGAGATCATACCAAATCAAAAACACTATTTACCAAAGTCTGTTGCATCTGAGTACTAAGAATAATTTTGTAATGTAAATGTGCTCTAAATTTTTACATTTGTACTGGCAAAAATCTAAAGCTATATGTGTGAGGTTGAGTATACATTTTATCTTTGTCTTCGCTTACTTTTTTCTTCATTGTTTGTATGTAAATATCTTTAAAAAAGAAAAAAAACTGGAAAAAAAACACTGTCTTTGAATTGAAATCACACCGATAAAGTTTCTCTTTTGGACGAAAAAAAAAATGATACTTTAACCTTTGCTGTTAAACAATTGCATAATAATGTCGTTTTTTGCCTCTGATTTGTGTTTCATCTGCAAATGTTTTCAGTCACGGTGTAACTTTGTACAACTTTTACAGGTATTTATTAATGATCTCATGAGATTGTTTCAGAGGACGGACGGAGGGAGAGAGTAAATTAAGGGACTTTTCACATGATGATGATGATGATGATGATGAGGGGTTTCAGTGTCTGTCAAAGTCTACTGCAGCTTTGTTTTGAGCTACTGTGTCGATCTGTTGCCAAAGCCTGATAGCCAAAGAACACATAAATTTCAGCTCAAGGACTGGTGAAGATTTTACCTTTTCCATTTATTTTGGCTTTTCTTCCTCCCCCTCCTCTTTTTTCTAAAGTGTTTCACTCTGTGGATCAATTTTAACAACAACAACAAAAACAAAAAAAACACACCATCATGTCAAACAGCTGCAACAGTGAGTCTCTTTCACGGCAATATAGAAAAAAGTGTTTCTTTTTAAGCAAGTTCTCCTCTGCATGCTTCAACTCAAACCACATGACGAAGGATTATTAATGAGGATATGACCCAAAATTAACATTAATAACTGAATATCACTAAAAATAACACATTATTTTACACGTTAAACCCTTTAATTAAGGCCTAAAATCAAATAAACGTGTGGTTGAAGCCTGTTTGTTGCCACTGACTAAAACTACTGAGCTCTTTCCAGTTCAGCTGTTGTTGTTTTTTTATAAACCTGAAAAGATAAATGTTGTTTTCTTTTATATTCTGCATCCATCAGCTCAGTGAAGGTTTACAGATGTTACAATCAACCATTTTTTAATGCGTTTGATTGATTTCTACTGCAGTAAAATGCTTTAAAAGGTTCATTTCCAGAGATTATCTTCAAATATCTCATGTATTTGTGGTTATTTGTGATGGAAATCTACATAGAAATTGTTCATTTTACATATTACTTTGTGAGAAATGTCAATATTATATAAAGAAAACCCCACAAATATTTGAATTTCACAAAAAAAAACCCTCACAGGAAAAAGAATAAAAAAAAGAGAGGTGAATGTTGAGAATAAGTGTCACATGTCAGAACGAGTGAACTTAATTTGAAGTGAGGTGAAATTTGATGCAATTTATTCAGAATCATGTGTCTGCTCGATATCTGTCCTTCCATGTCACATTGGTTATCTCAGTCTTTCAGTCCCCTGTGCACTGCTGTGTTCTTCTTCACTGCCTGTAAAACACACACAAACACACACACACACACACACACACTCGGTAAAAGTTGTCACATGAAGAAGCTTTACATGTATTCCTAAATTCCTTTTGGTGCACAGAGACTTTTTTTAATATAATTTTTATGATATATTCAAGTATTTAAACTTAATTTCCATTCATCTTTTTAATTTTTTTTTTTTGTATTTCCACATAATTTTTATGTTACTTCCAGTATTTCGTTCGGGCAAATCTTTTGGCCAAGAAACTACATGTCTGCATCCACCCACCAGACAAACGTGAGAGAGAGAGAAAGCAGCAGGCTCCTATGGATCTGTTATGAGGCTTAACAATAAAGCTGTAACCAAAACCAAAAAGATAAAATAAATAAAATAAAACGAAGACACAGGAAGGAGTTATGCCTTCGCTCAACTTTTCAATGCTGGACCAAAGCTCTATAGTTATGCACATTGTACAGAGAAATAGATTCATGATGTTGACAATCTTTTAAAAAATCTGAGATAAAAAAAAGAATTGAAAGAGTTAGAAATGTACAGTAAGTTCATCCAAGGTTTACCTCAGTACTGTTCTTGTGAGAATCATACTAAAACGCCATACAAGCAGCAGCAGGTCAGAAGAAAAAAAGATTACTCTACACTGTGTGTGTGTCGGTGTTCACCTTCGATGTGTTTTTATTTATTATTACGTGACACATGATTGTTTTTATTTCTTCGTGAAGTGGTTTTCCTGAGCCACACGTGACTCTCTGGTCATCTTTTTTTTATTTATTTATTTATTATTATTATTGTCGTATTATTTCTCATTCGTCGTTGGTGTTTTCACCTCTCAGTTTTCACAGAACCTGTAGACCCGCGTAGAGGAAAAAGGAGATTACAGTAACGTTGCTCTTAACCCAATTAGGATGATTTTAGTGAATCAACCTTTAAAAATGCTTTTTGTGAAATTTTACTAACACAAACAAACTGGTTTGATGTTTTGTTAATAGACGAAGAACTCGAAACCAAAGCCGAAGAGCCTGCAGAGGTTGGTTTTAATTTTTTTATAGACTGAAAACTGTACTTAATCTATAGAGCAATATCTGTTTGGTCAGTTAAGCAGCACTTTGTGTATTTCCAAAAAAAAAAAAAAAGCTTCAAGTATGTCACATTGATTTGTACCATAATTAGTAATAAACAATTGTTTGACATGAATTTTGTGTGTTTCAGAATGATTTTCTTTGATTTTTTGGGATTATTATACCATAGAAATGTATCATTTTACCCTTTTTGTAATCTGTAAATGAAAATATGATTAACATATCTCTTAACTGGATGTATTCAGTTCATTATTCCACATGATTAATAAATGTATGCATGTGAATGGATGTAAAATTAGCTAAACTGAGTTATGATGGAGAAAAACCTAAAAGATAAAGGTAACAAACTTAACAGAGCAGTTCACTTTTGACTCTAGTGGAATAAGCTAACTCTAAATGACATATTTAAGTATCTTATATTGTAGATAAATGTGTTAATAAATGTATATGTCATTTGTTATTCCACAGAACTAAATAAGGCTAAAGCTAAATTCAGTTTTGATGGGAAATAAATGATAACGAGAGTCGGCGTTAACTGTCGTGTTAATGTGATTTGGTGTATATTAAATATATACTGAACTGTAGGTTCATTAATTTATTACAATTTTGGAAATTGGTTATTAAATTAAACAAGACAGGAGCTGAATTCCCCCCAAAAAGAAGCTTATCTTGGTTAAACTCATGCTAACGGTTGCTAACTAGCTCAGCAGCAAGCGACCGACTCGGCTTTTAACTCAATTTATGCAATTTGGTGAGTTTAAACATGAAATTACATATTTAAATGTGTCAAATTGTACATATATTTATCATTAATGTCCAATATACTGTTAATATTAACAGTAGTCAAACATTAGTAAAGCAGTGATGCATTTAATCCCTATATAAACTCATTTAATTATATAATATAATGAGTTTATATTTTGTATTTCACTTTAAAAAGTGATATTAGTAATACAAGTACAGCTTGCTGTAGAGTTCAAAGATTTCAGTAACATACAAATACAAATACTAAAAAACATCACTGACTTCTCTTTTCATCTTTTCAGCTCCACACATAAACACATTTATTGAAAATGTTAAAATAAAATCAAAACTTGGTTCTCTCTCGGTGAGGTCACGGTCGAGTGCAGTTTAAACCATCCTTTGCACACGGCTTCATATTTAAGGCGTTATTCGACATTTAACCCGCCGCTGGTGACACATGAATGCATGTGAAGTGAATATTTGATGTGCTTAATGAGAGAAAAGGGTTACAAAAGGAGCCTTTACATACAATATTTAGCCATTTATTTAGATTTCCTTGGGGTCAGTGGAGAAGAATACATGTCAGGTTTGCTTCTCATCAAAGCTTCATGTGTTTGCCTCCACCAAATAACAACAAGACAAGTGTAAAGAAAAAGAAATATATAAATAAGGGGGGGGGGGAGAAAGCCTTTTGAAACTAAACTCAAAAGTTTGATACGGCTTCCCTGTCCATGATGCCTTTGAAAAACGGGCAGGCTGCTGAAAAGAAAGCAGTAAATAAATAAATAATAATAATAAAAAGCACAGACAACATAAATTATTAACATTAGACTGAAAACTGATGTTCAAGATGCTTTTTCGTCTTCCTTTCAGCTTTCTCTCTCTCCCCCGTTCCCTTCATTTCAAAACACTGGATGTATTTTTGAGTGGTGATGGCTGAGGTGTACGCAGCTCGAGTGAGTTATTTGATGTTCTTTTGTTGTCTATTTTCATTGTCTTTCCCATTAACAATGTAATTGTGCAGATGCAGCTCCTGACCCATATCTGTTTTCTCAAACTGTTTGTATTTCTGCTGCTGATAAAAGTTTACTTTTCCATTGTCTCTCTGCAGCAGCGCAGCCTTTTTAATGAAGACAGGAACCCTTACGCAGGATTATAGAGTAAATGTCAGGGTTTGAGCTTTTTATCAATCATTCTTGGAGGCAAAGTTTCGTCCTTATTTGTGCACAAAATTGTGTACAAGTTTTACAGTATCTTACATTTAACAACTTATTTATACAAGGAAGTAGCGTCCTGTTCCTGGAAGCTCTGTTTCGTAGAAGCTCTTTACACTTTATGCATTCATTTGTAGAACAAACATTAGTAAAGAAGACACTTTATCAATCAAGAACTCATCAAACATATCCTCAATCTACAGTTTATGACCTGTATACAACACTATTAATTCAATAGGCATTTTTTCTAAAAGAACAGGTGTAAATAATAAGAATAATGTTATTAATAACACCTTTTTCTAGAATGTGAATGAGAAAAGAGGCCTATTAGTGACCAATTAGTTAGTTAATTAAACTCTATTTGGCACTTTTTATACATTCTAATTGTTGATTCAGCAAAGTTTTATTCATAAATCCCCAAAATCACACGTTTACTTCAGATTAACTTTATAATATTTTATACATTTTGACAATATTTGACCAGGAATACCCAAATAATAACCAGGAAGTAACTAAGTCGGCTACTTTTACTCCAACACTGTACTTAACTACAAGTTTGTGGTATATTAGTGGAGTATTAATGCTACTTTATACCTTCACAGATTAAGATTTTACATAAAGAAACGTTTGATGCATGGTTAAAGATTAAACTAGTGGTTCCTGTGTTTGAGGCAGCAGTTTCTAGTTTCCCCTCTTTATATTTGTTTATTTCTGGAGGCCAAAAGAGGTAAAACTCTCACATAAAGACAGAAGAATTATCCAAAAACTGAAAACAAATGCATGTATGAGAACTTTGTTTTTCCTCTTTCCTTCCACATTAATCATATAGTTAAAGCCACAGCAGCTACAGCAGTAATAACAGAGTACTTTTGATACTTTAAGTACTTTTTGCTGTATTAGTATTACACTATTTAAAGTTGGATTTTAAATGCATGACTTTACTTGTAACCGAATATTTTTTACATTGTGGTGTAAGATTTAGGAAGATCAATTGGTAGAAATATTATATATATATATACATATTTATGTTTTTATAAGAATATAATCGACTGAAAATAAGAGTTGTTGTGTTTTTGTTACTTTAACATTCTATTTTTGATGCATTTCATGGCCACCGTAGTTTCTCCTTTGCACTTACAAAGGGAGGATGAAGTGAGGAAGTTGCAACACAGCTAGAAGCCACTAAATCCTACACACTGGACCTTAAAGTGAAAGATCTTCCACCCTTTTCTTCATGTGCTCGGTGACTTTTGATGAAATGTCTCAAAGGTTTCTGTTGAGTAACTTATGCAGACAATCAGGGGGCCCAAAGGCTCCAGGGACCGCCATTAGTTTGATTTGTTTGGTAGTTCTGGTAATAGTCTATTAAAAAGAAGTTAATATATAGGATTATCCGCCGTGTTAGCACAATATAAAGTGAAATAAAGGCATTAAAACTAGATTTTAAGTTGGGGGGGGGGCCCACTATAATTGAGTTCTGTGTATTTGTATACATATTATTCCAAACTAGATCAGGCTGTACACTCATAAATCAAACATTAAATCAGTAAATAAAAGTATCATCATTTAGTACATTAAGTAAACGTGTACTAAGTGAAAGTTTCTGGCAGTTCAAAGCCATCCAGTCGGAGTTAAAAATACAGAATCAAACTCTTTTTGTTCAAAGAGGAGTGGACAAGCAACATTTTCTTTTTCTTTTCTTTACTTAGTGGAGATCTAAGAGCGGTATATAGCAGTTTGAGGATTCACACCAAAGCCTTTGCGGTGTATGATGTTTCTGGACTCCTGTACAGTATATAAGAGTTTTGATCTCTGGATTTTGTGCTTTATTGTTATTTTCTGAACCTACAGAGGCCAACAGGAGCCGCTGAGGTCTCCTTAAGAGGGATTTGAAGTGAACTAGAAGTCCTTTTCTTCGTGTTGCTCCATCTCTCCCTCTCTATATATAAATATATATTTATTTTTTCCTGAACAGAATCAGAGTAAAGACTCCAGTTTTCAGCCGACTGTCTGACTTGTTGCAATAAAACATTCCAACCTGCAACCACCTGAAATTGTCCTGAATGGGGGGGAGGGATAGAAATATTATGACATGTCGGCGCTCCAAATGGATTATGTTTCAATATCAGGCAGGACACAGAAACAGAGAGGTGGAGGGAGAGAGTGCATGTGTTGGATGCAGATGGTTTTAAATTGCTGCCTTTGTTTTCCATCAGGCATGAAGCATTCACTTTCCTTATCTTTCAGACAATGCGCGGTGGGCTGATGTTCTGGGTAAATGAACTGTCTGTATATCCCTCACCCTCCGCTCCTCTGCCTTCTTGTTTTCACTTCCTCCTCAAGGTTGAGATGTTGGTACACTGACTGTGAAGCCCGAGCTGTTCAGGCGTCTCCCACTTTACTGCTCTGCACACCCAGATGCCTCTGGGGGTGCAATTACCAATCCTCACATGCAATCGAGGTTGGCCATGCATATGATCCCTTTTGCTTTCACTGCTTGTTTCTGGGAGGGTTTTTTGTCTTTTTTTTTTTTTAGCATTATTAGCAATGGCACAGTGTGAGGTATTTGCAGGTAGAGGAGTTAATAGCCCAGGTCTTTACAGAGACACCTGTCTGACTTGAGCAGCTGATTGCATCGACACATAGTCCATTTAACTTTCTAGAAGCTCAGTTTTTGAATGCATGTCTTTAGGCTGTGATGTCTCTGTTTTCTACCTGAACTCTGCTCAGTGTTTCTGTGCAGGAATATTTTCCCAAAAGTCTCGTAAACACACAGGTGGGAGTGAACGAGCTGCTGTTACACACCCGCTTACCACCCGGCTCCTGTACGTACAGACGACACTGTACGTAGATCAAACTTTTTGCACGCGTAGTAGTGTAGGCTGACTCTATTCAGCTACAGACAGTTCACTTGGTGGGCAGGTTTATTTATTGTTGACTGTTGTTGAATCTTGAATGGAACCAGTTCAAGAACCAGAGTCAGTTTGGTGGAAAAGGAGTTCTCCTGCTCCACATTTCTCGTCCCGATAGTTCCTGTTTGGAGCCACGATTACGATTATGTCTTTGAACCATTCATTTTACCTCCACTTACTCTGCTGCATCACATTTTAGCTCCTGACTAATCATAGACGTGTGCACTGTGGTCATGAATGTCACTAGATAGTGAAACAAAATATATAAGTAAAAAACTATTAAAGGCATTTTAATAGTGGTATATTAATTAATTTAATATTTTAAAATATATTTCAGAGATTCCTCCACAAACCACCGTTTACAGTATATATAATGAACAGAGCTTCCAGGTCTGTGAAGTGAAGCCAACACCAGTGTCTTAAACCTGCGTTCTATGTAACAGGCAGCAGGGGGAGCTCCATTAGCTGCAATAAAAACTGATACCATGCAGTCTAATGGAGAAATGAGCCGACTTCTCACTTAATTTATGAGCTCAGTAAACAGTTTCCTAATGAGTTTATGGTCTTAATCTCTTCTTCCATACAGCATGATGTTCATTTAGTAAATTATGGTCCCATTTAGAGTAAAATAGGCGATAAAGCAGGGTATGCTTTAGGGCGTGGATACTTTGTGATAAGTCACACTCAGTGAGTTCGTCCAGCTCAGCGCTTGAAACTCAGACCAAGCTGTCCAAACTAGGCAGTGCTAGTGCAATACTAAGCATGATTCTGTTACTGCGTTGCCTATTTCTCACCAAAATCTTGTCAGAAACATATTTTAGTGAACTTTTTATCTGGAATACGAGATTGTGTGTGACCAGGCGAGTCGCCATTGTTTCCAGCCAATGAGAGCAGCTCTACGTCACTAGAGGCAGCTTGCATACCACCAGTGGTACACGCTGCATAGTTTGAGAACCAGAGCTTTCTATATTGTTGAAGATAAAAGAAAGTAATCAATAAACTTTGTTTAAAAGTCCACACTGAGCTCTAATGGCTTGTAGCCATATACGTACTGAATGCACTTCTTTTAAATACAGCATACATACACTAAGAAACACAAGAGCAATCATAACCACAATTAAAAAAATGTCTTTATAAAATCTTTGTCAGTGAATAGTGTATTTACAGTCCAAGACAGAGTCTGTATTCAATCAATAGCTCGACGATTGTAGCTGCATGTATAAAAGATTATGGCTCTTTTTGTGTTGACCTTGAGGATCAATGGCATTATTACGGCATTTTATACGACACATTACATTACGTCCCTTTGAAGTCATTTTAAAGTCTGTTTTTTAAAATCATTTTCAACCTCAAATTCCTCAGGTTGGAAACAGGTTTTTATCCTCAAAGGAGAGAAAAACCTTTATCATAAACAAATCTGTTAGATGAATCCTGACTTCTCTGACTCATTTTATGCTTTCATGCCGACGGTCCGTGTACAAGAACGAGTGTATTGTATTTTACATGATGACATCTCATAGTACAAAATGTTAGATATAAAATTATAAACTCAGCTCTGCTTTGAGCCTCTGAATTTAAGAAAAAGATAAGGAGATTATTGATTTTGACTTTTTATAATTCTGTTTGTAATTCCACTTAATTAAAACAGTCATTTATGCAGAAAATAACAGTCAAGCTGAGTATCAATTTATGTGATTTGGTGTGATTAAGCTGCCTCTAAATCAAATATTCATGTGTTTAATTGTAGATTGATTAATTATTGATTCTAATAATCTATAAATATATTAATAGCCAGACAGAAATTCTGCATTATTTCCTGTTATGGAGTATATTATCTTTTAAATAATAGTTCAAATGGACAAGAAAGGTGAACTAAAACATTTTGTTTGTAGGTAATAATTATCAAAATTTACTATTTAGAGTCTTATTTAGTTTCTTAATTAGTTCAAACAGACATAAAATTAATTAAATCTCTAACTGTTGCTGCTCAGCCTGAAAACTGTAACTTTCTTCATCCATTTTTTGTCTCAGTTTCACCGCTTCTGTCGTTACTCTGCCTATGTAGAGCAGCCAAATGGGCATTGGTTTGTACGGGGTCACAAGGTCGGGAATCACTTTTTATAGCATTTTGTACGACATCAGTAAGTGTCAGTGGATCAAGAAGCTTTTGGAGATGATTTAAACAGCTTCTCTCCTCTCTCATTTGCAGCTTGAATAAAACTGAGCGACAGAACTTTTGAGCCGCGGTTAACCTGCAAAACACCACACAAAAAGATGTAAAAAAAAAAAAGACCACCAGTGATGAAGAGGTTGAAGGTTTTAAGTGTCTGTACTCAGGGGTCGCACATTTCCTCAAGTATTGTGCTTTATACTAATTCAAGGTACCTTTTTATGCAGCTTTGTGCTTCTACTCAACTACATTTCTGATGCAAATCTTGTCATTTTACTCATTTGTCTGACAGATTTAGTTACTTTTGAGAATATTTTATACCTTTTCTGTCCAGTTGAGGATTAAGTTGATGAAAATTCTTCTACTTCTTACGCTGAAAAATATTTTCAAATCCTGTAAAATTGTCACAAAGCTGAAAACAGGACAGTTTTTAGGAGTTACGTGTTTCTCACAGGGCGCCACAAACATAAGATCTTATATAATATGATGCATTGCTGGAGATTAAACAACCCAACAGTGTATAAAGTACAGTAGTTTAAAATTAACTCCACCTTAAACATCTACAGTAAATCCAAAAACAGCATATATATATAGTAGTAAAACACAGATTTTATTGCATAATAAGTACTTTTAAAGTACATTTTGCTGACGATACTTACATATTTTTCCTAAGCAAGGTTTTGAATGCAATACTTTTACTTGTAGTGGAGTATCCTCACAGTGTGATATTAGTATATTTACTCACATATAGGATCTAAATACTTCAGCTCAAGTGCTGCAACCCTGTCGATGTATAATAATTACAGTAATCACTACAAAATGTGCTGCCTAATCAAAAAATATGAGCACATCGAATCATTGCACCACATTCAGCCTGAAAGAAGGGGGATGATTATGAGTTAAAAGCAGCAGATGAAAAGTGAAATAGTTTCCCCTCCTGTCAGGTAGTTTGTAAGCAGCGCATGGAAAAACCCTTTGGCAAAGTGCAACTCTCTCTGCACATGGGTCATCGCAAGCTTTAAGAGCTAGAGGAAAATAACTGGCCCTGCCCTCCATCATCCTCTCATCCTTCTGACCTCTACGTA
>NW_023339650.1:14904486-14906125 GCF_004916995.1 Morone saxatilis
GGGGGGGGGGGGGGGGGGAGAGAATGATTGCATATCTGAAGGCATCAAGAGAGCAGATATGGATGGGAGAGGAGTGACATGGTCGGACACATCTTTGCTTTCTTATTAGCGAGGGCCTGTACGGACACTTTGGTCCTTTTTTATGGGGGCCGCGATGAAACCCCTCTTCGTGCATCCGCGGAAAATGGCCAGGGGAAATCACAGATGAGAATCACTCAAAGACAGGGAGATGTCAACAGGCACATAATGATAGCTGATGGCCCCAGAACACTCTCCCCTTTTCCCTCTCAGCCTTACCTGCCTAAGTTGCACTATACTAGAAAACATAATTAGAGGTAAAACAGAGAGACGGAAGCTTTATCTCTGTGTTTTCTGTAAGCAATGCTCTTTGTTTTATACATCTGGGAGTCCTTTTTTTTCCTCCCTCCTCTCCTTCCAAATCTCTCTTTCACTTCATGGAGAGGAGGAGGAGGAGGAGGAGAGCTCCCTCTGTGAGATGCCAAGGTGCTCCCAGTCCATTGTGCTGCTGGCTGTCAGGTTAAATTAGGGAGTACAGGCTCCGTGAGTGTAAAAAAATCAATACTTGATGGAAGATTGCTCCCCGGAAAATCTGTTTTGATTCCAGGATTAATTCTTGACCAAAGGCTCCAGCAAAATGACATGCCATTAGCCTGAAAATGAACACATTCTGCAGTGGAAATTGGATGGAAATGTGTCAGGTGATTGCCCCGGCTAGTTGTTTTGACTCTTTGAGCGAGGGGACTGAAGGTGTGGCTGTCTGTGAATGAGGCCTCCATTTCCAGAGCGGAGACAACTCCACCATGGCCTCGGAGTGGTCTCAAGGCCATTGTTGTCCAGCGGCTGCAAATGCTTTCCAACAAGGTGAAAAGGCATTTGCCTCGCTGTCCCTCCTCCTCCTCCTCCTCCTCCTCCTCCTTGTTCTCCTGTGTTTTCCATAAAGCATGAAGTGGAAGCAAGAATTTGAAAACCTTAAAATAAAACAATGATTTATTTTTTTTGTTTTGCTCTCTTTACTCGACAGCAAGGATAAAAAAAAAAAAGGGAGGGGAGTTGAGATGTATTATTAATAAGTGAATAATGTGTTTGTCAGGACGGATGACATTTTCTCCTTTGAAAACTTAAACAGGAAGCTGTAAAGATGCACTGGACAGTGATTGAAGCATTCAGGCTGCACTAAAAATGCAGCACAGATGGAGAAAAAACAACAACATACATGATTTCTGACATCCTGACAACATGTTTCTGACCAAAAACATGTAAGATTCATTTATTTTTTGTCAGTAATGTTAAATTGCCTCCATGTTTTGATTATCAGCTGTAGATGTGTTCAGAAAGAGAAGCATCAGTGTGGAATATTTTTATTTTTCATGGAAACATTTTTGATTTCTTGTCTAAAACGTGGATTTTATAATGTAAAATAACATATAATGTTTATTTTTTATTGTTTAATTAACAATAAGTCTAATTCTGCTTAACTAAAATTGGAAATTCTGCCAATCAACCACCAATTATTACTAATTATTAAGTTTACTATTCAAATTAGCATGTACTGTGAATTCAAACCCATTTAACATGTCATTTTCAACACTTTTGAGATACATAAACTGTATAAATAAAC
>NW_023339650.1:14906159-14910084 GCF_004916995.1 Morone saxatilis
TCATAATCATTTCCTTTATGTGAAAACCCTAAAAATCACCAAATATGGAGACACGTGGTTTCACACAGTAGTTTTCCATGTTTCATCTAAACCTTGTTGTTGTGCTTTGAATCGTGACTTAACACTTTTTTTTTCTTTTCTTTTTTTTTTGCTGTGGAAACATTTTTAAGAAAAACATCTTCCACCAAACATTTGGAGCCTAAAACAAAAAACGATGTGTGTTTTATTGTATTAATTATGTATGTCTCTATTCATTTAAAAACAAAAACAAACAAATATAAAACAGTCACAGTGCTGTTAGAGGGAAAAATACAAACTCTGAGACCGAAATAAAACACATGAGGAGACAAAATCAGCAAGTTTACGATGATGAAGATGATGATGATGATGAAGATGAGTGGTAAAGCTAAAACTAGATTATATGTTTATGAGTTAAATAGATTTTCCCATCATCTGTGAACTCTCAGATGCTTGAGGATGTTTGATGTTGTGGACCTGACTCAGTTTTACAGCGAGCCACCAGCGCCCCCTGCAGGACCCACAGTGTTACTACCTGCTGTCGGTAGGTGGCAGTAAGTCCACAGAGGCTCCACAGTACAAACACACACACACACACCACAGAAGAAGTGAGCATTAAAGGAAAAATACACTAAAAGAAAATAGTAGCTTCAAATTGTGCAAAAATCAGTTGGCAGGACTTTCAAATGTTAAAATTATAACACAATAAAATAAAATCTCAGAAAAATTGTTCAAATTGTGTCATTAAATGGACACTTTTAATTTCATTTAACATTTAATTCATCAATTTTACATTTCTTAGAGTTTTTTTTTATAAATTCATAGTAAGAAAACAACGGACGTACTATTAATCCATCACTGTTAAAGTTAGATTAATGTAATTGGCTGTTTGTTTCAACCTGAGTTGGATATCAAGCTTCAAATAAATCAATTTGTGAACATTTTCCACTTTAATTAAACAAAATTAATTAATTGTCACTGGTCCAAATTAACAAAAGTCATGTGTGGTCGCCCTGATTTCCACTGGTTGAATCAAACTAAGTACATTTACTCAATTATTGTACCAAAGTAACATGTCGAAGTGCTTTTCTGCATTAAAATAACATTAAAATAATAACATATGACATCATCAGCAACCATTTATTAAATCCTGTAAACATTCATGTGATACATATAATAAGGACTCTGAGAGAGTCTGAGACATCCTAAAATAGGTATCGTACCTATGATAACGACTTTTACTTTAGCTAACAACACAACCTTTATTCTGGACAAACCTAAAAGCTATGAAAGATATGAAAAAGTTGAATTATTTGATGTTCAAGTTGTGTATTTTTTAATGTTTGACTAGTTTGTTTGTGAGTGTATGAATGAATGAGCTGGAAGAGGTTGAACATGAACTGATCTCCATTGTAAGTAAGTTTAATATTTTAAAAAGTTTTAAAGGGATTTAAACATTAATACCCAAAATTGATGAAAGTTTGAATAGCTGAAAGTGTAAAGGAGTAGTTGAGAGTTGAAAAATGCATAAACAAATGTGAAAATGTGTGAATTTTAAAGTATGAATAGAGTAAATTAATAGCACACATCATAATTATGCACTTTTATGTTTGTTCATAGCAGAACCAAGTGTAAACCATCAGTGATAAGAACATAGGTGTTAAAGGTTTCCAGCATTCACTCCTGTTTTAAAGCTGCAGTAGGTAACTTTTATTAAAAAAAAATAGCTTTTTCTTTTCACTGTGTCCTGACAGTAGTACATGAGATAGATAATATGTAAAAATATCAGGTTTCTCTGGCTTGTTCTGGCCTTTATAAGAATCCACCAGGCCTGGATTTAAACAACCAATGAGTCAAGAAAGATATAAAGACACTTTGGGTTAGAGGCTTAAAGATAGTTGATAGTTAAGTCTCATTCCCAGAGTCCCAAAGCGTCTGTAATTGACAATCAACTATTTTATCTATCGGCTCTGATTGGTTGTTTTCATCCAGGCTCAGTGGATTATTGCAAACACCATTAGGAGCACTAGAGCCAACCAGAGGAACCGCAGATTATCGGTCTAATGTCAGGATATATCGTGAAATTATTCAGCAAATATAACCTAAAAAAATACCTACTGCAGCTTTAAAGTGGGTTTTCTCTTTGTGGCACTGGACTGAGTTGTAGGAGGATAAACTGAGGGAATTAAGGAGCAGGAATTAAAATGATTACTGAGCATAGGTCGTTTATTGTTGGCCTTTTTAAGGGATACAGGGGTTTTCAGTAGGATATAAAAACAAACAAGAATAGGTGTTAGGAGTGGATAAAGTATAAGTTAGGTTATGTTTGTTTAGTTTAGTTTATTGTAGTTGTTTTTAAGTATATAAGTCTATTTTTCTGATTCACACTCCGGAGCAGAAGGTGGCGGTAATGCGACAATAAAGCTGCACAACGCCATAAAAACTAGTAGCTGGGATGTTAAAGTCTGCTCAGTCAGCCCGGTAGTTTAGATGCACCTGAAATATAAACAGACCTTTTAACAATATTTAAATATAGTTCTTTTGTATCATAAACTCATAATGTCTTGGGTTAAAGCTGTTTCGTTCAGTGGAGAAGATGTTTTCGACGAGAATGCGGACGACATCAACCTGCTGAGTCGAGAGTGGACGTCCAACATGAAGAAGCGAGTCCGGGTAAACGCTAAAATAAAGTGTTTCACTTCATTATTCTGCTCCAAATGTTGTGTTTTATGTGTATGTTTGTTAATGTGAGGTGTTGTCCCTCCCTGACTGCGGATAGGACGGGTATGTGGACGGAGTGGACGCCGGGGAGGAGGCCTCTCTTCAGGCCGGGTTCAACCTCGGATTCCGGGAAGGAGCAGCTCAGACTGCCGCTGTGGGTCGGCTCAAAGGCATTGTAAGGTAAAACCATCATATAATTTATACTATATGTGATATATTTAATGATTAATGTGGGTTAGAAGTTATTAGATATATAGGTTAGGAAATAAGGATGGATGTTACATAAAATTAGGTTTATTTTTCAGACTTTTCAGTATAAATGCTGGATACTTTCACCTCTTTATGCCTCTAAAAAGTGATTTTAAATGACACAATCCAAGAAGGAAAAGTCATTATTATAAGTTGTGTTCACATTAAGCATCAGCCTGTGATTGGAGTTAACAGATAGCCATGAAAACATGTTGAGAACTCATTAAAATAATCCTCCTGACCTCCTCCTGTTAATACAACTGACATTTCTGAGCTCTAAACTTATGAATGGTGTCACAATCTGTATTTAAATGTGGCCAAATGCTTTTTATTCCATCTGAATTATGGTTAATTGTATGTATGTATGTATAACACAATGGTCAAGCAGGTACAAACATTGACATGTGACTGTTGAGTTATACTTTTTATTAGTACCCTTAAAGGGAATACAAACATGTTTTTACCCAAAAGAAGCCAAATATCTTAAAAGTGAAATGCTTGCTGTTGTAAACTTCACCTAAATAAAGTTAAAACTAAAGAAGAAATCACACAATATGAATTTAAGCAAGCAGATAATGATGTTTTTAACGCTCTGTGACACCATAAATAAAAGTAACATTTAGCAAAGACATGGCATTAACTTTGGGAAATTGTATTTAAGTCATAATATAAATAATTAACATCAATACTGATGTGTTAACTGGATTAAATATATATTTTAATTGAGTCCTGTGTTTACTATTGGGGGCAGAAAAGTCTTTATTGTAAATTAATCCTCCATAAAAGCTTGTAAAAATGATCCATATACATGTTATTGTGTTTTTTTTGTATGTGTCACTGTTTAAATATTAAAAATCATGACATTTGTTGTAGTAGTTATAAACGTCAACCACACAGCTCATATATAGGAAAAGAGTACTTGGTTATTAAGTTGACT
>NW_023339650.1:14910106-14914124 GCF_004916995.1 Morone saxatilis
AAAAAAAAAAAAAAAACACCCCTATGTGTAATATTTCTGCCTCTTTCTTGCACAGAAACATCCTGAGCCTCTTTTGTTCTGGTTATTATTAAAGACTCTTTCTGTCCCAGTCTTTTATCTCTCTGGGCCATTGTGTCTGACACTGTTGCCTCTTTGTTTGTCACCTCACAGCGCTGTATGGTGCTGGTGCCAGATTCAACATCCGGAAAGCGCAGTCCCGGCCTCTGTGACCGACCTCCTGCAGCGGGTTTCACAGCACGAAGACGCAGTCCTGGACGCCATCAGGAAGACGTTGGAGAATCCTCCTCCCAGCGTGAGCTCCGTCTCCGAGAGCATCGAGGACCTGGAGGTGAAGCAGGCGGATTCAGGCTGCTGTGGGGAGGGATGTAGAGAAACAGACTGCTGCAGGGGAGGAGACAAAATGGACCTGGACAGTTCTCAGCAGCAGCAAAAGCCCTGTTCTGGGTCCACTGACTGCTCCTACGGCTTAAGCGAAAGTCTAAACTACCTCCTGCAGCGCTGCGTGGGTCTCGTGTCGGAGCTCGAACTCCCGCAGGAGCTCATCAGTCATATACAGGAGCTGAAGAACATGTAGTGGTTGAACATCAGGGAACAGAATCACAGCGGTTTTGGGACAATAGGAGGACACGCACACCAACTGTGAAACAAACTGGTTTTAGTGTAAACTCCTTACACACGGTTATGAAGTATATTTGATGTAAATAGTGTATAATATTTAATTTTGCATCCTGAATTTGTATCAAATGGTTGAAGAATATTTGAAAATAAAAATGGATCTATTTTCTTGCCCTCTAAATGAAAACATTTATATTATCCCTTATTTATTATTATTGGCCACATATATATTTTGTAATGAAGAATTATTTTGTTCTAATGTCTCAGAAATGTTTTGTTTCTTTTTGGTTGGATGTGAAATTACACAGTTATGGGTTTTTACCGACGTAACGAGAGAGAGAAGTGGATCGGGGGATTCCTGAAACTGACTTGAGCATAAATGGCAACAATTAAAAAAAAAAACCTACCATCACACTGAGAATCAATATTATATCATATTAATAAATCAATCAATTATTACCATGATCCTTAAACAGTTTAGCAGAGCGTAGAGTATTTACCTCCCACTGAGAGTTTTAAGAATCAATTGATTTGTTTCCTTCGTTACTTGAGACTGTGGACAACTTTCTCCCCTCTCTAATAGGTCCCTCAATATCAAATGATTAATATTATCACTTAATAATAATGAAAACATTACTTTATTACTACACTGTACCTAAACTATGATGAGTATTGTTTACTTACCAAGTGAAATGTTAAGTTTCATTGACGTAACGGGGCAAAAAAATCCTCCCCTGCTTACGTTTCTGTAACTTTTCTAGCCAGAAATGAACCACATTTACATTTTGTAAGGTTGAAACTGACTAATCCCATTATCAGCTCATCTGTTAATGCCTTTTTTTTTAATTAACTGAAATAAAATAACAATTTAGTCCTACAAAGATGAATCAAAATATGTAATTACAAGTCACTCAAAAGAGTAAACACATTCCTGGTTTTTTGTCAGAGAAAAGTAAATAATCACATTACATTCTGCTGTTTTTGTCTTACATAATCAATAACCAAAACATTTTTTTTGTTATCAGCTGACTTTTTCATTTTTTTTTTTTCATTCATTGATTTCACTAACCCATCAAATCCACCAAGATACAACAACACCAGCCCAACTACAACATTTACACGACGTCTAGCAATAAACGCGGATTTCCGAGCCGCTGAACGCAGCAAAAAAAAAAAAAAAAAAAAAAAAAACTCCGCGGGTGTGACGTCAGGCGCTCGGACCGTGCCGTGCCGTGCCGTGACCCGCTGCTCCGGCTATGCTAGGGGGTGTCGCACCGGCAGATGGTACCGCACAAAACACCGCACAATAACAACAACCCGCCGCCGGTTGAGCGCGCGGCAGCAAACGACGGCGCTGCGGAGTTTGCGGGAGGTCTCTAGTGCGGCTGCGCGGATTCTCATGCGTCGGTAGTTTGGTGTCGGTTGTTTATGTTTTAAGTTTGCGCCTGGGAGCTAACTGGCTAGCTCACTTCTGCTTGTGTTTGCAGGTCAAAAGTGAAACCAGAAACCGGAGCTTCAGTTAAAAGGTGTGTTTATTTTTTTATTTGTTTGTTCATTTATGTGATCGATAATCGGTGTAGTGGCAGGTGAAGGTGAACAGATGCTTTCATTATCGATACTTCCTTGTGTTTACATTAACGGGGGGTGTAGCTGTTATTTGAGGTAATCTCTCAACACATGCGCTATATTCTCATTTAATTAATTTCAGTGTGCGTTACTGAATATTATGTCTTATCAGTGTTTAGACCAACATGTGTGTTAGCTGTTAATTCAATATTGTGACCATATAACAATTTAGAGAGCTATAAACTTTAACACCTGTGATAGCACAACATTTAGTGTCTGTACAACTCATTTGACAGTATTTGTTCCACATATTGGTGTTTTTCCCTGGAGTTAAATCCTCTAGTGATTTAAATATTTGCATTCACTAAACTTCAGCTGTTATATCGCACAGGGAGGAGTGTTGTTCCTTCAGTAATGTTGCACATCATGCTTTTCAAGTATCACCTCTGTCTCATTCAAGACACAAACACTGGTTCCTTCCTGGCTTTAGCAGCAGCTCCACCTTCGTCATCATGGACTCCTGAAGTCTCCAGGCTTCAGCGACTCCTCGGGTCGCTTGCGGGGTGGTTTTGGACCAGAGGTCACCGTTCAGCCTACGTCCTGTCTGACCTCCCGAGCAGACGGAGCGTTTGGGAACAGATGGGGAGCAGCTGCTGTCACGCTGAAAGTCCCTGTGGCAACGCGGAGGAGAGAAGTGTTCTGCTGAAAAATGACTCGAGGGCCACGACGGCCGCAGGCGAAACAACTGTGGTCGGCACTTGTGGCCCTGAAGGAGATGATGAGATAAGGTGAGATCACCACTTTCAGTATTGTTCCCTTTTTTGTGTTTTTTTTATTTAACCTCAGCGCTGTGTGTGTCACTACATGATCTGGTGAACTGGTGTTTACGAATGCAGACTTCAAGAAGTAAGTTTAAACCTGTTGGTCGGCAGCAGGTTACACCCTCGAAGGTGGTCTCACAGATGTAGAAAAGAGAGTAGAGTAAACCTTTAATGTCCCAGAGGAGCTCAGAGATTTGGCTCAGAGTCAGCCGCCAACAAATATATATTCAAATAACATAATACAAAATTATAAACCCAAATACAGCGGTGAATAAAAACAGTTGATTTGCAGGCTAATGTGACTCCTGGCATTGTCATTTCTCACACAACCCACTCAGGGAGAACTCAAAGATCGCTTAAGTTTACATCACTGACACGGACATTTCACAAATTTCCCTCTATGTTTTTTTTTTTTGTTTTTCATACTGAGATCATAGCAAATGTCAGCGCTGACTCACTAATGGAGCCGTTTCTACAGACACTTGTCAACATAGAAACCAACTGAGCCGAGACGTTTGTGTTCTGTCTGTGGAAATATTGTATTCAAATGTTGGTTTTGACTCTGGCCAACATTTTTATCTTCCCAGACAGAAAGTTGATTGAAGAGTGCGTAGGGTGTGTTAGTGCTTAGGTGCCCTAATGGGGTTAGGGGACTTCCCGAGGGCTTAAAGGTTTTCAGGAAGAGACATCATCAGTGGTTAGTGCAAGAGATACAACAGAAAGATGACTGTTTTGATTATAGATTACGTACCTCCTCCACACATTTGCAGTACAGAAAGAATCTATGAAACATCTCATCTGTGATCACATGAACAAATATTATTTCTCATTGTTATATTAGATCATTAAAGCAGTTGGGGTTGTAATTTAAGGTTTGAAAAGATGCTTTTGTTGTACGATGTGACATGTGCTCATTCTCTTTGTGTTATGTCACTCAGGAAAACGCCTGATGATGATAATAATATAAAGGTGGAGGTGAAGGCTGTGCAGGTGAA
>NW_023339650.1:14914192-14926455 GCF_004916995.1 Morone saxatilis
CAGGTGAAGGCTGTGCAGGTGAAGCAGAGTCCTGAGGTTGGAGAGACGGAGCCCAATAACACTCAGGAGAATGGACCCTTGCAGGAGGTGGTCACACAAAAGGCGACACCTTCTCCGAGGAAAGGGTCTGAACCTAAAGAAAACTCCTCCAGAGCACAAGATGAAGATGCGAAGAACCGCCCCGCAGACGGTGAAGAAGCTGAACTTCTGCAATGCACTTTCAACTCCCCGCAGAAAGCCACAGCTGATTGGCAGGCTTTTAAAGCAACAAATGCGGCGCCAAAAGAAGAAAATCCAGCCTCGACGCAGGACAGAATCCCTGATATCGCCTCACCAACGGCCGAGACAGTTTGCCCTGTAAACCATACTGAGATAAACACAACAAGCGAGCACATCACATTGGCCACCGCTCCTGATAATGATGAAGAAGCAGGCTCCGAGGTCACCGTTGACAGCACTGTAGCCGAGCCGTCTGGGGAGTTTCCTCAAAATAATGAAGCGTTATCTGTGCCAGACACTCAGTTTCCTGCAGCAGCTTGTCAGGTGTCGTCCATCTCTGTGGTCGGTCAGGAGATCGACAAAGAGTCTCCGAGCTGGTGAGTCACGAAAGGTTCAGTTTCTGATGTTGGATGGAAGAATACAACAACATATCATTAAGGTTGAATTCGGAATATGTACAATTAGAGCTAAGCAATTGATATGTATTTTTAACATATATCATTCTGTTTACATTTTCATATTATTAAAATGTTTTTAATGAAGAAACTGTAAAGCAAATAATCAAATAAGCAAATAAAATCTGATAACTATAGACCACTGGTTCCAAATATGGAGGTTGGGTAGCAAGTTAAACGTACAGTATGTAAGTTCTGCCACTAGGGGGTCTATCATATCAAATCTGTGACAAAAGACAAGGTTTAGTGACGTTGTGAAGCAGCGTGGGTAGCTTTGTACAGGAACTGAATTATTCGCAGAAAAATTTATTCTTCAGAAAAAACTGATTCAGTGACTAAAACTAATGCTTCACCTTAAATGTCAGGGTTTTTCCGACGCTGTTCGGTGGACAAGTGACACCCCGGGGGGGGGGGGTGCCCCAAGCCGAGCTGCTGGCCTAACGTTCACTCAGCTTGTTTCTCTGATAACTTAAGATTCAGACGTACGATGACTAAAATCCTTCATCCGGTTCAAAACTAGAGTTAAAAAGGACCAAGATCTAAACAGTGGATGGTAAAAATGTTGCTTAAAACTGGATAAAAAGCCAATTTATGACTTCTTCTGACAGACAAACACAAGACTGACGCATGCGCAAAGGGGATATTATGTATGTTGTTATGTGATATCTTTAAAAATGAGGTGTCGCACGGATGATAAAAGGATGGGAAAGCAGAAAAAAAAAAAAATTCTGGTGAATTACTTAATAATTTTACTTTTTTAGTTCACTTAACCATATTCAATTACAACAGAGAAGGAATTATTACTCTTTTGTTGAACTGGCCATAAGCCAAAAAACACCAGGAACCACTGAACCTATAACGTGATTTTTCACCTCAAAAGAAAGAAGATACCATAGAGTATGTTCATACTGGAAGAAGCTATAATTATATAATATATAATATAATATATAATATATAATAATAATATTGTATTCACAGTATTTTTACTGGTTGTACAATAAACTGTACAGGTATACAAACACTGCTGTACCGAGGTCACCATCTCTTAAGTAATCATTGTCCCTTTTATATCTACGGCTGTATCAGGTCATCAAGGGCAGCGTTGCTTTATGGCAGTGTTGTATTTGTTAATCATCAGTGTGATGAGTAGAACTGCACAATCTATTAATATATTATTGAAATTACCATATGGACCAGTGCAATATCCAAATAGCAGAAGCTGCAAAACCACATTATAATGAAGTAATGTAGTGTACTGTAGAGATCCCCTGACAGAAATCTTCAAAACATGTTTGTTTGGTACAGACCTGAACAAATATTACATCATCATTATGATTTTTACAGTGAAAATTAAAATTGTGATGCAAAAATCATCATTCACGAATCACAATAAGTCATAATTACTCCTGTATGATGCTTTACAATATCTTGCAGCCCCAGTGATGAGATGAGGATGATAAACCTGCATTAATACGCTGATATTACAGGAATATACAGAGATGAAAGAATCCATATCACCCAACCAGCCTCTGTACAATCAGTGGTGTGTATCAGTATAGATTCTGCCGTATATAAATGACTATCTTTCTCCTGTCACCCTGTGTCTAGTGCTGTGACAGAGCATTCAGAGAATGGGAGTTCTTCAGTGTGCGATGAGGCCGGTCCTGAAGTCAAAAAAAGCCATGATGTGTCTGTGTCTGAGTCTTCTCCTGGATCCGAGCCCTCAGGACTCAACCACAGCGGTGAGGAACGAAACGCCGCCAACTTTGTCGGGGAGCCAGAGACCACAGCACCGGCAGACGCCAGCGAGAGGTCAGTTAGTTCAGAGTTTGTGATATCAAAATAAGACACTTGTTTACATAAACTGTGTACTTTTGTGTTTTTGATAGCCTCCCTTTGACCACTAGGGGGCATATAGACACCACCAGCTTGTGGCAGCAGACTCCTACATAAATATTTTTACATTGATACAACTAAACAAGTGTTTTATGATTTGAAACGTCATTTAAGTGGCTCTTTTTCTGTAAATCTTATAAGATGGGTTGAAGACATAGAAGGTAAACTTTTGATTTAAAGCAGGAAGAATAACAAAGGTGTTTTCTCTCTCCAGCTCAAAGTCAAATCAGGATGCAAAGCCAGATCTTGAGTGTGCAACGACGAGCTCGAAGGAGGTCACTTCCTCGGAGAGCATCAAACAGGATGTTGGGGAGGAAAGGAAAGACCACGAGAAAGATGGAGATGTTCCCGTAGCGAAGGAGGGCGAAGAGATTAAGGAGGAGGTGGAAATCTCTCCCTTAGAGGCCGAGACTGAAGCTGGGAATGATGCTGAGGTCCCGGAGTTAACTGGAAAAGAGGAGCAGGCAGGGAGCACATCCACCGGTGTAACAGCTGACGAGATATCCGTCACAGAGAATGAAGACTTTGCTGAAGATGGCCTGGGGAACAGGTTTGTCATGATAATTTTTCACACATCATGTGTTTTAATCGTCGTATCCGTTGAAAGAGTCGCAACACAGGAAGGCAATGTTGAAAACTGTGTGGCAATGTAGACTCAGCACCATGTGTTTAGTCTTCAGCTCTGAAAGATCTTACACGTCATCATCCCCAGAGTGCATGTGTTATTGCCACAAAGTAACCACTGAGAATACACAGTTCTCAAATGGGATTTTGGTATAAATTCACGAGAAAATACAAATGATGTTGATATTTTAGGCATTTATTGTGAAAGTTTGGAAGATTAGCAAACAAACTGAAGGATAATTTTAGTTCATCACAGTTTTACTGTATATATTTGCACACACTAAAATTATTTCACCAATTTTTATATAGAAGAAAAAGAACCACAAACAAAACTAGCAGCACTAAATGCTTTTTGTTTGCATAAACATCAAAATAATAACATAGAAAATACCTCATGTAAAGATATTAAAATCTAATTACACTACCAACCAGATTTTAAAATGTAAAAAATATGTAAGTTGGGTGACTAAACTACATAAAATCTTTATATTGAGCAATTGGCAAAAGAGTCTGGAGATGTACAGCAGCAGAACGACGTGTTGTGTTCTTACACTGAAACACAGACAAACCATCACATTTCCCCCATTTTGAAATCATTGAGCTAAAAGTAAAACATGACTCATAAGATTTGAAGTTTTTTGATTTTCTGTTTGCATATTCTGCCGACAAGGTGACCATCTATGGTCGAGTTTTTCCCGAAATACGACCACACTTTAAGACTTATTTCGTCTTTGGAGCACTGTCACTGTCATGTCTAAACACAGTTCATGCTGCGCTTGTGTCTGGAAGACTCCGATTTGTTCCAACTGAAGACCTAACTCTTTAAAAAGGTGTTACAAACATGCAGTGTATTTTGTTTATAAATGATATGTGGGCAACTATGTTTTTATCAAATGTTATTTACACAGGAGGAACTGCAAAACAGAGACCGGACTAAATGAACTATTTTTAGTTGCAGATTAAAACCAATTTGTTGCTGGTGAGTATTTACAGCAGCAGGACGGACTATGTGGGATTGACTCAAAATAAACTACACATGTACACTGAAAGGAAGGAACGTGTCACCCAGGGCAACAGAGTGTCTCACTGATTTGTTTTTAATAGTTTTTGAACAGTAATGGATCTCTGTGGCACAGGAAAAAGATTTTAGGATGATCTTGTTAGTAGGGTTTGTCTTCTTTTATTAGGATTTGTTGACAGTAAGAAAAATATAAATCATTGTCTGTCTTAAATGTTCTTTCTTCCTTTTTAGTGAAGAAGACTTGTACAGAGGAGCCGAGGAGCTGTCAGCATCGCGAACAAATAAACCAGGAACACGTCAGTACATCCACATCGCTCATCTGTGTTGTGGAAATTGCATCAGAGATTTGTAACAACACCACTGTTGTTTTGTCATGTAAAATACAGACAGTACTCCTTTTGTTCTGTCCATCGTTGTGTGTCTTATTCCCCTCTTTCTCCCTCTGTCTCAGTTTTAAAGGTGGAGGACAGATGCAGTTTGGCCCCAGCCGTGGACATTCTGTCTTACAGTGAGAGAGAGTGGAAAGGAAACACTGCCAAAAGTGCTCTCATTAGAAAGGTCGGTGCCTGTAGCTCTCTGGGAACAAGGGTTTCAGATTAAAGGTGTTTTTTTCCCCCTTCACGTTAATGGCTAAGACATCCTGTGGTGTCCCTGTGTGCCGCTGCAGGGTTATGAAGAGATGTCCCAGAGGTTTGGCAGCTTGAGGAGAGTGAGGGGAGACAACTACTGTGCCCTCAGAGCGACACTGTTCCAGGTGCTCTCCCACAGCACCCAGCTGCCCTCATGGCTGCAGGAGGAGGACGTTATTACGGTAAACGCTCACGTAACGAGGTGTTATTACTTGACCGTTAGCTACGGCACCCGTGCTCCGCGCCGTTGCTACGCTTCGAACAGTCTGTTCAGACAGCACGTATTACAGTTTACAGTGATGGAGGTGAATATAGCATTGAAATCTTTTTATAATAAAGTGCTGTAGTGCTGGAGAGATGCCCTGGCCTACAAATCTTGTTCTCTACATGTAAGAAAACATGTTTGGTTGCTACTGCAGATCTCAACAAATGTCACATCTTCATGATTTTAATAGTTTTTTCAGTAATAACTAAAATTGGGATGCAAAAATTCTGATTCCCACTCATCGCAATGACAGTGTTTTAGCTGCTGTCCATCCATTTTGCTGGCTGAACTGACAAATGTTGCAGCCGCATTTTATCACCTAGAGCTAGCTAACTAGATAATGAAGCCAACATGAGCTAGCACTATGAGATGCTGTCAGTCTTAAATATACACTTGATGGCTAAATACATCAACTTTATATTATGAAAGACTGAGGCTAAAGCTACATAAATTTCAGCATCCACACCAGTTGATAGTCCGCGTAGAAGACGTGGGATTGAAGCCTTGTTGTTTCGTCCATCTTCAAACAATGTCAGTGCTTCAGTTCCCTTCAACACAGCTGAAATTACATCCTAACATTTTAATTCTCTCTGTGTTTACAGCTGCCGGAGCAACTTGAGGCCCAGGAAGGTCTGATAAGTCCGTGGACATTTCCTGGAGAATGCCTGCAGGGAGATGGGACGGGAGATGCCACACTGCAGCTAAAAGGCTACATGGAGCTTCTCAGAAATAAGGTACAAATCTGCTCGGAAACATGTGAGAAAGTATTTTAAAAGACGGAGCGAGTAAACCGCAGCAGTATTTTTATGCCATCCGTGGACACTGAGGGGATTGATATTCATCCACAGAGCTTTTAGATGTGATTGCTACCATATGTTAAAGGGAGGTAGTCTGCTAAACGCTGCACTGCTCAGTCTCTCGTGGCTTTTTTTTTTTTGGTCTGCGTCATTAACGCACAGCCTAGTAATTCCCCTAAAGGATCTGGAGGGATAGATGGACCCTCAGCCTCAAAAGAAACTCTTATAACCAGAGTTACTATAACAGAATGAGGCCCCAGATATTCACTGTCGCTGGTAGCTTGTGAGGAATTCTGGTGTTTACTGCACACACGTTTTTTTAAGTCGGTTTTGCCTTACGAGAGGTGACTGTGTGCTGGTTTTGTGCCTGACATTGTGGATTCCATATATTTGCATTAGGAATAGACTGTGTGTTATTCTGGGCTGTGCTGGTTCCATAAATATACATTTTTATGTGCACTACGTATACATGAATGCAGGGAATGGGAGGGCTGGACCTCCTTACAATAGCCCCTGAGTAAAAACCACTTTGGTGGAACTGATTTTGTCTGATGATTTCTCAGGTTGTAGTTTCTGTTGTGGTGAAAACAAAATATTCCATGAATGCCATATGTTTGACTGGAATAAATAAATAACTACACATTCTTTCTACATTCCTGAACTGCAAAGATTAGTCAAATACACTGATGTCTTAAAATATGCTGTTACATAATGTTTGAGTGAAAAGACTGAAAACACCATGATGTATTTCTCAGTTGGCAAATAACTTTCATAAGTTATTTGAGTTCATCACTTTTATCTTAATTCACCATATTTGTCATCGGGCGGGGCTTAACAGCGTCTGCCAGGTCAGTCTATCCAACCCTTTGCTCTAAATGAAGATATATTTCAACTACTGGTCAGATTACCATCAAACTTTGTATGTATGCTGTAAAACTGAAATGAATAGCCCGGTCTTTTATTGGCTTCAATCAGTGAGCTCAACCTGCTTTTATTGGGAACAGGCGTTTAATTCATTATGCACAAAACTCTTGCTAAAAGATGGGAAATACGATCAAATAGTTTATTTAAACCTGTATGAATATTAATTGTATAAAAATCAAATAACGTATCGGTTATGAATTGTGGAGAACCGAACTGATCTAACGATGTGTAGCATGTCTAAAATGACACGTGTTTCGTATGTACGATCTAAGCAGCAAGTGGGCAACCCAGTGGGCTTTAAAAGGTTTTATACCTCTATAAAAACCCGACCTTGCGTCTAATTGAGACCTGCGTTTCTTTGTCAAACCAGATTAAAATTTGGCAGATTTCTGTAACATTTGTCGTGGGGAAACGGAGGATGAGTCCTAGTATATTGGTGTCCTCCTGACCTTTAATCTACCGCCTCCATCAGACCAAAATGCACAGAGGATATCTGAGAAGTTAAGACGAAAAGCATCCATGTAGTGCTGATTATTGTCTTGAAGGATCAAATAATTGATTGGTCTATAAAATGTCTATGTTGCTTGTTTTCTGCAACAAACATCCCAGAACTTAAAGATATTCAACTAACCATCACATAAGACAAAGAAGAGAGTAAATGGAACTAGGTAAAGTTTGTATTTTTGGTTGGAAAAAATAAAATCACTTAAAAGATGAATCAGTTCTATTTCCTAATCGACTAATAGATAGTTTCAGCTCTACTTCCATACTTCAAACGATTATGGTCTTTCCTCCTGTACCATTCTCTGGACAGACATTACCGGGGCTGCAGCTGCTGAATATTTTTCATTATTCAGTCAATTTCTATTCATTGATTAATAATTTAAGCTAGAAGATATAAAAAATAATGAATAATGAGTCATATATTGCTTTTTTTTTTTAAAGAAAACTGCAGCAAATCCTCTCATTCGTAAAGTCATAAGTCAGAGTCTTGTACTGATTATTGACACCAGTGATTAAATGCAAACCAGTTATTGATTCATTTCATTGATTGCTCTTCCAGTGGCAGGCAGCAGTGGACTGCCCCTCGGCTGTGGAGCGGCAGCAGCTGTGCGAGCAAGTGTTTCAGGGAGGAGAAGAGGAGCTGGGGCTGCTGGAGGCGCTGAAGCTGCTGATGCTGGGCCGAGCGGCGGAGCTGCACGGCTGCATGCTGACCGGGGAAGACGTCCCGCTCTTCTGCTGGCTGCTGTTCGCCCGGGACACGTCAGACTGCCCGCGCTCCTTCCTCTCCAACCACCTCAGCCACGTGGGCCTCAGTGCCGGGCTGGAGCAGGTACGAGAAACCCAGGGCTTCTTTTTATTTGTTCGCCAGCAAACCGCAGACTCACTCTAACAGGCGTTTAAAGACGTACTGAATGTTTTACTGGCTGTGTACAGGGGCTTTCTGGCGAGCAGGGGGCTTTTATATGAACCGTTTATGGTAAATAATAACTTACTAGGAAGTAGCTGCTGGGATTTTCTTGTCCTTTTGAATCCAGCAATACATTTCTGCTGAATAAACCATTGTCACGCTTTAACAAAAAAAAACAAAGATGTCATGATTGGGCGTGTAACATTCTCATGATCTGAAACCCGAACAGTAAAACAAGCCGGCGCTTGTGTTGTTTTCTCTGTTTTTTTGAGCTGTTGTGTTGCTGCATCATCAGCCCCCGGGGGTGAGGAGGTTTCAGGAAGGTGCAGAGCGAGTTTAATTGTTATTTTCATTCTTTTAAATTAAAGCTTTTACTGGCACGGTTTGTATAGAAAGAGAATGAAACCCCACCCATAAGTATCATGTGCTTGAGCAGCTAACTTAAGAAGCACGCATTCTGTAGCCGTGCAATTATCTCACAGCTTTTTTTTTTTTTTTGTTTGCCTTTCATGCAGGTGGAGATGTTCCTGCTGGGCTACGCCTTGCAGTGCACCATTCAAGTTTACAGACTGTACAAGGCCGACACGGAGGAGTTTGTCACCTATTACCCAGACGACCATAAGGACGACTGGCCGTCCGTGTGCCTCGTCACAGAGGACGATCGCCACTACAATGTGCCAGTCGTAGACGCCGCAGAGCACGAGGAGCTCGACTCGAGCTGATCGTTCACTGCAGAGAAATCTCCTGCCATACAAACACTCCTCAGGTCGATCATGATTAATAGATTTACG
This sequence comes from Morone saxatilis, assembly GCF_004916995.1. Taxonomy (NCBI): domain Eukaryota; kingdom Metazoa; phylum Chordata; class Actinopteri; family Moronidae; genus Morone; species Morone saxatilis. The sequence continues at coordinate 14,923,225 of NW_023339650.1, forward strand.
CCAATTAAAGGAACAGTTTGACATTTTGGGGAAAAGCTTTTTTTAGCTGAGAGTTCAGTGAGAAGGTTGATATCACTCAGTCTGTCCATTAAATATGAAGCTAGCTTAGCTTAGCACAGAGACTGGAAATGGGAGGGAAACAGCTAGCCTTGCCCTGTCCTAAGGTAATAAAATCAGCCTGGCAGCACCTCTCTGGCTCATTGGTTAACAGGTTGTATCTTGTTTGTTTCACCTGAACACAAACTGAAGGGTAAAAATGACACATTGCGGTGTTACAGACTTTCCCATCACCTTGAGGTTAAACAAACAAGATAAAACGTGATAATTAGTCAGCTTTAGAGCTACTGGTACGTGGATTTTATTACCTTAGGACAGAGCAAATTCCCCTCTTTCCAGTCTTGGTGCTAAAAGAGTTATTATAGTTTTCGGATTTTACATTAGTTTTAATTTGTTTTTAATTCAGTTTACTTTCCAGCGTGGGTTTGTTCATTTAAGTTTAGTTTTTTGTTGTTTAAAAATATTAGTTTCAGAATTAGTTTTAGGGTTTTTTTTATATTGTCATATAAAGGGGTATTTGTCAGGGGCAAGATTTAAGAAGTTCAGTAAAGGTATTACAAAACAAGCACATTCACAGTCTCCATAAACATATCCACCAACGCCTCCTCAGGGTTGCTACGTTGACAAATCTGACCAAATTGAGACTAAAACTGAAGGTATTTTTATTTCATTTTAGTTAGTTTCGTAAGTACCCACTATTGTTTCAATTAGAATTTGTTTTTACCCAAAGTCTAGTCTGTTTTGTCCCCCCCAGTTTAATCTTGGTGCTAAGCTAACTGGCTGCTAGGGTTTGCTTCATATTTAGCGTACAGACATGAGAGTAATATTGATCTTCTTCCTCGCGACAAGTAGGCAAATAAGCATACCATCCAAAATGTCTATTCCTTTAACAATATGCTGATTTGAGACCCTGTACAAGATGTGGTTTACACACGTTTGTACACACTGTACTGTATACAGAGTTTTCTATTTGGGTGTGTGTACATATATGTGCATCTGATATTGCAGGATCATCTCAGTTGAGTCCCAAATTAGTTTGAAGGACAAGTTTTTCTGAGCAATCCCGATTTAAAAACAAAAAAACAAAAAAAAAACAAAACAAAAAAACAGTGGAGCTGCCAACAGCAGCCAAAGTGATGAGATGGTTGGTGTTTACACTGGAATCCAAGTGCTTTGATTTGTGTTTTAATTTATTATTTTTCATAATGTCGGAAAAAAAAAGAAGGAAAAAAGCATCTTAAATTAAGAAGACTGGAAGTCGTAGGTGAAACGACTGAATCAGTCAGTCAGTGAAAGGTTAGATGATTTATCAGGTTTAACAACAGCTCACAACAGATGACGATTGGAAGACTTAATCGCAGCCTCTGTGTCAGAGGATTTGTGGTGGTCTGTGTGTGTGTTTACAACTGTGTGTGTGTGTGTGTGTGTGTCAAACTCAATGTGTAACATGTTGCCTTTAACCAAGCTGTTCTGAAGGGAAAGAAATGTGCCAATATTGCTGCAAATACTGGCAACAGTCCCCAACCACCAGCCACTGGATTCAGTAGTAAACGCTCGCTTGGTCCTCCATGTTGCCTTAGAAATAATGCACAATAAGAATGAATGTGGGTTAGAGATAAGAGGCCATTTCCTCGCCCTGATTCCAGAGCAGGTGAGAGTGATATGTTAACAGTAAAACATTGATTATGCCATTTGCAGGAATGTTCTTTGTTGTGTAAGATTTTTTGGATGGCATTTAGATAAAATTAAGGTAAAAGTTTTTGTAAGTCTTTTTTTTTTTTTCTCTTTTGGTTTAATCAGCTTGATACTTTTTTGACTGTTCCTAATTTCATGAGAACTATAAACATGATTTAAAACTGAGGTTTCAGAAGTTCACTACAGAAAATGACACGTTACATCTGTTTGGACTCTGTCTGTAAAACATGGTTGAATACAAAAGGATTTTCCAAAGCTCTATATCTGTGGTTGATGTTGATTGTATGTTTTATCCGCCGTACCCATCCAAAACAAGTCTATCTGGATTTTTGTTAAACCGGTCTGGGGTTGAAGATAAGCAGCGCCACCATGTAGGATAACATACCGAACATTTGTTTTTTACTTTTTGGGGAAACGAGACATTTGTTCATGCATAACATCAAGAACTGGAAACACTTGGTATCAATAACATGCTTTATGGTTATTTCTGCGTTTTGTCACCAAGACTGATTTGTGTAAAAGAGAAAGGTTACAACTTAAATCATTTTCTACGTATCGGGTCATTTAAAGAAAAAAAATGGGTTGATTTTGCGGTTACCATTATCTTTAAGCTTACAGCAGCGAGGTTAAACTACAAGGACCTTAAGGCCAATGTAAAAACAAACCACAAGGGTTAATAATAAAGCAATTTATTTGCCAAATAAGAATGCCTATACAGTATATACATTACATACGACAGTCTGAATACTACCAGGAAAATGCTTGGCAAAACAAAAGTAGATGGACTCCCAGACTGTATGGAAAGTGGACAATCATAACTGTATTCTGTAACACACGCAATGATATAACGAGGGATTCCTGACCCCTCTGAGCAATTAAATATACACATTGCATTACCTATATAAAACAACAATAATCTGTACACCAATGTATGTAAAATACGATTGCACAACCCAACAAGTCCCACAATATGTCTATATTTGAATTCAAGCAAGGCCTTGCTTAGTCTTGATAAAATAACATAAAATAATGAACTCTGTAATTTGGCAACTCCACTATCACTCGACAGATGTTTCATTCTTGCTGCGGAGGAGGAAAAGTTCTCCTGTGTCGTTTTTTTTTCCCTTGTTTACCAGTCAGTAGACACACGAAAGTGGTTAATACACCCGCTGATGTGAAGATGCAAAATTATAAGAACGGATGAAAAGGATCGGAAGACGAAGGTATTTACACGGATGAATGAACACTTGGAGGTGCATGGCTTTCTTTACAGTGTGCGTTTTTAATGGTGTGTAGGTCGACGTGAAGAAGACCTCGTCACTCTTATTCAAAGTTTAGTCCGTCGGGAGAACCTCTGAAACCAAACCATACTCGGGGGTCCTCTCTCCTCTCCAGCACTACACTCAGCGGTCTCCTCTTCAGCAAAGTTCCCACGTGGAGGTCAGCTTTACCTCCCTCCCCTCTTCCCTCCCTCCCTCC
>NW_023339650.1:14926555-14938630 GCF_004916995.1 Morone saxatilis
TCTACAAAGGTAAACAACAACAATGATGATGATGATGTGTTTCAGATGAAGATGGTGACCTGGTGGCGTTCTCCTCTGATGATGAGCTGATGATGGGTCTGGCCTGCATGAAAGACGCCACCTTCCGCGTCTTCATCAAAGGTACAAACACAGGAAGACTTTTATTGTGAAAGATACTCAGATAAACTGTTTGTTTGTAATAAAGTTTTATTGAACTCTTTCAGAGAAGAAGGAGCACCGTCGAGACTTTCCTCTCCACGCCTTCCCTCCGTTCGCATTCGGCCACCATCCTCCTCCTCCTCCTGGAGCTCCTCGATGGCGTCCATCTGAGTCCTGGAGCACACCTCGCTCATCGGGGCAGAGTCCTCACCCTCCACCACCAGCTCGTTGGACATCTCGTTGTTTTTCTGCGGGAGACGGCGAACAAGAAAGAAATTGAAACCACATAATCCTTAAAAGTCAGGGAGGAAAAGTAGAACCGGCTCTGCCAAAAAACTGCAACTGAGACGATTGTTGTGCTAATCTAATACTCGATAAGCTGCAAAATAGATGAACACAGTAAAACAGTGAGTAATCCGGTCCTCACGTGAAGATGGAAGTATTTAGGAGCATGCAGAACAACCTGAACCCGATAACCTCGCTGGGTTATGCTTCTGGTTATTAGCACCAACTCGCTACAAACTGCGATTACAGTAAACTGCCAGATTAATATGATGCATTCAGGGTGCTGATTGAGAAGGTTGCTGCTCTGTGTGCACTCACTGAAAAAGGGAATTCCCCTAGTGGAAAGATAGAAACTGGATGGAGTACATTGTGTACTTTATTGCTGAGATTTAGATAAGATGTGTTCAGGTGATTCATTATCATTTTCATTCTCCTCAAACCTTGTGTACCGAAAGCGTCTCCGCACATTCCTTCAAGGTTTTTTATTTAATTTGTCACTCGTCTGCAGAGGCCGGTTAACTTCGCACAAATACCGGAAAAAAGTGGAATCAGCGAGTCTGACTCCAAAGGTCACAGAGTACGCCTACAAGCAGCTCATTCAGGGCTGGAAATTTACTTTTTTCCTCAGTGTCCTGCAACTGTCCCAAATTTTACTTTCAGCTGCCCCGAACTGAAGGGTTTCTTTCATTCTCTCTAATGAATATAATTAAATAACTTTGTTTCGGTAACTCCTGTCATTCACTGACTCACTCTGGTCCACCATGGAAGTTCTGCTAGTTGCCGCAATCTGTTTTCATTATTCTTTTAGCCATTGGTTGAGTTACTGTTTGTTTATCTCTAACTGTTTGATCACTAAATGCGTCACTGTACACTGCAGTGCAAACGCTAACCTGTTTCTGACCAATATACGGAGAGAGATAATTTACAAACTCATTACAGGGACATCGTATATTTTAAGTTAAAAAATGTTCTTAAATATTTACAATGGGAGCGAGAAGACAAAAACTATTTAAATATTTACAAGCTCGAACTAACTATTTACATATAGGCTAAAGGAAGTCTCTAATCCAGGGATCTGGAGAGAAAAGGTGAGAGAGAAGGTCAAACGTGCCTCACCTAATGACTGCCTGCACACGGCACAAGAGGAGAGGGAGAGACCTCTCCATCGCTGATTTTGTGTAAGTGCACAAAGGATTCATGTTTAAATTTGAAAGAAACTGCCACCTCACATTCTTCGAATTTAAACATGTAACAGTTAAAATAATGATACATGCCATAAACTTAATTGGTAATGACACATTTCTCTTCAGTCAGACAGGACATCTGTAATTTTGTGTGCTTTTAACTGGTATGAAATGGTTTCAATTTAATTTGGATGCCTTTATATGACTTACATAAGCAAAGGAGACCATCAGCAAGAACATTGACTATTTCTATAGTTATTCTATATCCTCTTTTTTTGTGTAAGCTTTAGCCTCATATTGTACAGATGTGAAAATGGTATCACATTTTTTTATCTAACTCTCAGCAAGAATGCGAATTTTCCAAAATGTCAACTACCTATTCCTTTGACAGTGAAAAATCTAATTTGAAACATCACACAACTTGCTGTTCTTTAATATGACTGTAATATACAATATATAATAAAAGAATTACAGATGCTGCCAGTAACAAGTAATTGTTCTGACTACTGGGCAACATTATCAGACTTGACAAACAGATTATTCTTTCAACGAACAAAGCTTCCTGACAATCAGTGAGACAGTAGAAAGCTGTAAAGGCTCGATTATACAAACTGTGACTGTATATCATCCTTTTTGTCATTTAAATACAAATTTCCATAATAAAGACAAACACACCAGCTCTGTAGATACAGTTGTATGCAAACGTTTGGCCACCCCTTAACCAATACTAATTTTAGCTTTAGTTTTTTTTCATTATAAAGATGTAAATGCAGCCTTTCGAGGGCAAACATTCATGCATTTCATAGATTGAACAAAAATAACATAAAAACATAATTGTGGCATGTGTGACAGTTTGGGCAACCTCCACTGTCAGTACTTAGTAAACCTCTCCAGGCAGATCTCACAGTTTGCCAGGTTTTCTGGGATTTTGTCCCATTCTTCCTCGCAAAAGGCTCCTAGTTCTGTAATATTCTTGCACGCACAGCTCTTTTAGGATCTACCGACAGATTGTCAATGATATTTATGTCATGGGACTGTGAGGGACTCTTGAAGTAGTTCATGTGGATTTCGAGGTATGTTGAGGATCATTATCCTGTTGTAGAAGCAACCTTTTTTTCCAGCTGTTTTTACAGTTACTGTGAGGTTTGCTTTCAGGATTTGTTGGTATTTAGTGGAATCTTCCCTCCACCCGTCTAGTGTTTGCTGTGCCACTGGCTGCAACACAACCATAAAATATGATAGATCCACCCTCCTTTTTTCTCCAAACAGCTCTTTGGTGATTGTGGCCCAAGACTTCTATTTTAAACTTCATCAGTCCACAGCACTTGTTTCTAACATGCATCAGGCCTCTGTAGAGGTTGCATACTTCTGATGTTATGATGTGGATGCAGGCAAGGTTCTGTCTTCTTTGATTTGCCTTTCTGACCAGCATACGAGCAGTCCTCTCTGACCACGTAGAAACTGCAAGCTGACCACGCTCTGCTTTCTTTTTGTAGCCTTCTCCTGCATCGTGGACTTCAATAACTCTCATTTTCAGTCTTACACAGCTGCTTAGAGGATGGTTGAGGAGTGTTCACACAATGTTTGAAGAGTCAGTATTTGTAAAGGGTTGACTTCTCTTCCAATGTAAATGACAAACATTGACATACCTTCAGGCCTAACGAGCTGATGAGGGTGTGAGACCTTGTAAAAAGACTGCAGAACTCACAGGTTGCCCGAACTTTGACACACAGCACAATAATGTTTTTATTTTTGTTTGCATGAATGTTTTGCTTTGAAAAGAAAAAGACAGGCTTTAGAGGTCTTCTTTCTTGCATGTATTCATAATGGATTTCTTTCAGCTGGATTCCTATTCAACTAAACAGGTTGATCAAAATAATGGAGGGACACACCTCATTCAAAATGGCTGCAGATGCGATTCGCACAAAGCACAGAATAAGGTGTGTACCCTCACGTTTGCAATGACCTAAACCTAGGTGTTCTCACCTGTTGTCTATAAACATAGCAGGCTGCTATGGCAACCATTGTCGACTCCCCTATGAAACCGGCCAGGAGGGATCCAACCCCGAGTGTGGCCCCGTGAACCCTGAAATACAAAAGGATTGTATAAAGTTTTCAGTTGCAGCTGCCCTTTATTCTAAATTATGTAACAGTTTTATTGGTGTGGAAGTGAACCCGCCTCCTGTTTGATCTTCAGGAATAAAACAGAATATAAAAAACATAAAACAGACATATTTTACCAGAATAACACACTGTATGAATGAATGAATGAATGACAGTAAGCCTGAGTCACAGTGCTGACCTTGTGACCCTGACAGTGTTCTCTGAAGTGTTGACTTACCCCATATAAGGCAGAACAACTAGACTGGTGATGAGGACAATGATGCGGAGAACCGAGCTGGGGGCCAGCACAAAGGTCTTTTTCAGGGTCATGAGCCATCCAGTCAAATGAGCCCGAACAGTCACTGCAAACACACACACACAAAGTGGAAACATCACCCCACTGGTCCAAGCTACGCCCCGGGTAAAAGCCACAGCAGGAAGGAAAATCCAGCTGGACTGCAATGCTGAAAAACATCTAATTGAGTGTCTTACCTGGCAGGGGAAAAAAGGAGAAAATTCGGAGCGGGACCACACACAGCTCAGCGAAATTAAAATCCACTCCAATGACATCAACCAGGATCTTCTCTGATACATGGGGACTCCAAAACACCACAAAGCAAAGCTGGACACAAAATGAACCAAAAGCAAATTAATTTGTGCGTTCGCTGCACCACAATAGAGTCGCCCTGCACGCCTCATTAGATTTCATTAGTTCATTAACTCAAGGGGATTCGGATTGAATGTGGGCCTTTGAAGCTCCCATAACACAAGCAAAGCGAGCAAACCCATGACAATGTTATTGTTTCTAGAAGCAGTTGCTGAGGCACGTGCAACATTTACCACAGCATATCAAAGCTATGACGGTATCATAAGCACATTACGGGCTGTTGAACAGTATAAACCTGTCTGATCTGAACATGAAGAATACATCAATTTGTTTAAAATTGTATAATGACTCTTTAACAAGTCATTTGTACCTCATTCTCAGTTAGTCTGTGGAACCAGTCCACTATCAATAAAGTTGCCTTGTCATTTATAAACACTAGCCCTCACTGAAACCTGGATACATAAAAAAAAAAAAAAACACACCAATCATGTTTACTGCTTCTCCTCTATGAAACCATTCCTGATTTGAATACCTTGCAAGTCGCTGCAGTCTCAACCTGTTTTATTGTTACCGACTCTCCACAAAGACAGTTGGGCAATTTTGTTGATGAGTTGGACACGGTGTTGTCTTCCATCACTAAAAACTGGCCGAGGTTACATAGTAACCAATCCTGAACCCAAGTTCAAGTTCAAGTTGAAAACTGCAGTCTCACTACTATCTTTCCTATGCAAAGTTCTACTTTGAACCCTGAGGTTTCTTTTTGTTGGACCCGTCAGCAGTCTCTGGCACTGTAAACCATCAAATCATCCAGTCTGAACACTATCTAGATGTATCTGGTTTGAGTTCCTACCTCACAGTGCTCCTTTAAAGTGACATGGCAAGGAAAGACTGCAACACTTGCTTTCATACTGGGATACCCCCCCCCCGCCACCACAGGTCACGCGCTAGTCCCCTGCAATCCTTTCTGCTCTTATACCACCACACACAGTCTTCCCTTTAACTATAAAGCCTCTGCACCTCAAGTAACCCATCCCTCCCGACCCACTGTCCACAGTCCCCCCTTGGTTCAACTTACCCTTTGAAGCGATGTTGTTTTGTTGCTACTGGGGGGCTGGAAGTGATAGCAGCTTTCAGGCTCTGTCAATCTGCCCACGGCCATACACTGTCTGTAACCCCCAGCACCGAATTCTCAGGCCAACGCTTGCACTCAATCCGTCTAAAGCCTAATAAAAAATAAATATAAAACAAAAGTGATCCCTCAGCCAGCCCTATCGACTCCGTCGCAGCCCCAACTCAATTAGCTCAATCCGGCCACCCCCAGAGATCACAAATAATAAGACAAAAAAATAAAAAAAACAAAATAAACAAAAATAATAACTGCAAGAAAATACCAATGGACATAACAAACTAAATCGAATAGAACAAGACACAAACAAAAACATTAAGTCACACTCCCAGCACTCACCACCTCTGCCTTCAACTATCACATCCGACCCAATCCAGGCAAGCCATCCAGCGTCCTATCCTCGGACTGACGTATGGCCCCTCCGGACGCACTCTCTATGTTAGAGGCACTGCTCATCTCTCGCCTTGACTACTTCAATGCCCTTTATGTACAGCAAAACCTCTGCAAATGGTCTAAAATGTCATCCAACCAACAGCTTATCACTACAGGTTTTTCATTACCCTCCACTGGCTCCCTGTCGCTCCCAAATTCAGGTTTTTGAGCCTCCTCGTTCACTAAGCAGTAAATCTCAATTCAAACTCTTTTCCTGTATGGTCCCTCTGCGATGGAACAAGTTACCAAACACAATTCGGTAAGCAGAATCTCTGTCTGTCTTCAAAATTTCAAGGATACTTTCTCACATAATATGCTTCTCAGCTTTATCTTTCTCTATTTACCTTCTAACCTTGTGGCACTTGTATCGGATGGAACGTGGAAATTAGTGTTGCTGCATTCTCTGAGGCTTCTCCTTGATCTACTGTGGCTTGGACTGTATCTCATTTGTTTGGACAAAAGCGTCTGCAAAATGAATACATTTAAAATTATTTTATGCTGCCGGTACTTAGTCATACTTTATGTTAAGAGAAGGGAGGAGAAAAGAAAACTGAAACAAAAAATGTCCAGAGTTATTCTATAAACATCTCACCATCTCTCTCAAGATTTACATATGTAGCAGGAAAGGATGAATTGCTCAAAAGCTTTTGATGTGGTTCTGTGGTTTTTGATCCCCTAAACCAAAATATAGGAAGAGATTACTTGCAAATGATGATTTCATTTGGTATCACCTTACCAGCTATCATTACTTTAGCAAGATGGAGGAACATAATAACTAATTTGTGTGGCTCGACCGAAACCACCGTCTCCCCTGACTCAGCTGTGGTTTCTCTAAACAAGGTGACACATCCACACTCACTGTCTCGACATCCTAAACACAGTCCGTTTTCATAAAAGGAAATTATTTGTTACAGAACATAACTCAGTTCCTTTCCCAAATGCACTCTGTCTACCTCCTCTGCTGTTTTTCATTCTGCTGTCCTTCATCTGTAATCAGAACAAGCCCTGGCATGCTGGCTGTCAGCTTGTGTTTTCAACACCGCTACAGGACGTACCTATGTGCCTGTTGTGCTGTGTCGAACACACCCTCACATACATGTTTACAGCACTGGGATTCCACATCTGGTGTGCCATTCTCTTCCTTCTCTTCCTACTCCTCCTTCTCCTCCTCCTCCTCCTAAAAGACCCAACCTTGGCCACAAACTTCCTGTTTTTCTTATCCGAGCTTTTAAGACAACTAACCGGGGCAAAGGCTCCTTCTTAACAGAAATTCACTTTGCATCATTGTATTAACGTTGATTAGAAGGCAAATATGATCAGAGAGACTGGATAATTATGCCAGCAGATCAGCAAGAACACTTTATGATCCACACGGTTTGCTGAAAAACAAAAACCCTCTGCAGCACCGTGCATGATGTGACTGCAGCATTCATTACTTAGCAGATAAGTTCACCTGCGAGGGGCTTTTGGAATGCGTTAACTGATATGTTTTATGTGAATGCCTGTTTTATTAAGCTGTTAAAGCTTGGGTGGGAGTGTTGGGGGGACACAAAAGCTCCTTAGCCTCTTCACAAATTCCACCCTAATGTGTCTCCCTCCCTGCAACCTGAAACCACGACAGGACGGCGAAAGAAAAGTACATTCAGTACACCAGGAACTAAGTTGGGAACCCCCATCACTTTGAACAGTAGTGTATAGCTGGACCAGCATGCTGAATGTTTGACCTTTTAGGAACTTCTAATGTTTCTATTTGTTTCTGAGAGAGCAGTCCGGTTTAAAGATTAGTTAGTGGAAAGCAGCTGACAGCATAGCCTCTAGCAAGCTTTACATAACACATTGTCAAACATGTTTCTGCATAACACTGGACAGGTTATGTCAGTCTTGGAGCTGAACCCTGACCGACACACAGTATCTTCAAATCTGCGGAACAGTAGGATTAGAAAAAGGTAAACAGCCAAAGTGTTTTGGGGAAGACAGTCTGCATGTTAGTCGTGTGTTTTTACATTATTTATCTTGTGTTGCACTAAATCTAATATCAACAGCATGTGTAAAAATGGATGTCCAACCCCCACAAAGACAAGCCATAATGCATTTGCTATCAAAAATACATGGGTGTGTTCAGTATAATTAGGCAATTTCAATGCATTTCTGAAAGAGAAACGACTTGATATGAGGTTGTTGTAGCACCATGGTAGGACAACAGATAGCTACTATAGGAGAGGTCAAGTCTCAGCAAAGGACACCTTAGGCTGTAAACAAATACTCTGCAAGTATAGGCCCAGCTCAGCCCATTATGAAAATGAATACTGAACTTCAAGCTAGCAGTATCAATTACCAAGGTGGGTCTGTAACACTGTCTACATTACAGCAATACCTGAAAAACTACCAAAGGGCTGCAACTTAAACTTATAATACATTGTTTAAACAATAATACATCAGAATATAGTCAAAAATGCCTCAGTTCCTCAGTGCCAAATTAGATGACTTCAAATTGCTTATTTTGTCTGACCAATGGTCCAAATCCCAAATATATTAAATCTTTAATTGAATTTATAATGACATAAAGATAAAAGCTCACATTTGAGAAGCTAGAACAAAAATGTGATAAAAGTTTGATAGTTTTGCTTAATAATTGACTAAAGCTACAAAATGATTATCAAAATAGTTGCAGATTACTTTTCTGTTCTGACTGCCTGATTATTTCAGCTCCAAACCTCATCAACTTCATATCATAAATTCCAGCCAGAAGTTAAGGATTGTTTCAGCACAGACCACAATAACAAACCGTTAACCACACCTCCTTTCAGAAGGTCGAATTATGTGACTGAAAAAGAAAAGAAAAATCCACCCTCATCTTACCGTGAGTGATAGAGCCAGACAGCAGAATGTAAACTTTTTAATATGTGACTTGGTGACAGGGGTGCCAGCGTTCATCTTGTTACTGGGATTGTTCTGTTGGTAAGAGAGCAACATTAGGGGCATAAACAAACCCATGTACAGTAAACTGTTACCACTGCAGCAGGGGGAGTCTGGATTACCTTGTCAAAGGCAGGGTACACTGCTCTAAGTTCGGTTAACCAACCGTAGGGCATGTGACCCACAGGGTATGTGGCTGTGAGGACAGCCACGGCCTGGAATGACAAAGACAGGGCAGCTATAAGTCATCAGCACTGCACCGCTTTAATGTTGAAAATACCACACGCAGCTAAATTAATGACAGGTGTCTAACAATAGCAAACATGAAAGCAACACGTGTGTCAATCACTTTCCCAGCAGTGCGCGGTTTTTCACAAGTTTATGATTGGATAAACGGCCTTGAGCTTGTTATTGTGTCCCACAAACAACAACGGGCAGTGTCAGGCTTTACGCAGGAACAGTAGGGCCATGTAGGAATGTTTTCACCCAGTGTAATCATGCCCTGAGTTTCACATGAACATGGTGAATCACCCAAACCACTGGCAGCCAGTGTTGTCAATGATTTCCAGTTCATTCTGGTAAACAGCTTTGTATTGTCTCTAGTAGTTAGGGTCTCTATAAGCCAGAAAGCTCCAGAGGGAGTTTGTTAGCATCTGGCATTTCATCTGCAATAACTTGGGTGAAAACTGGCTTCACGTAGCCTCTTAATGACACTATACCGTAAAAATAACCTATAATTATACTAGTATTACAGTTAAGTCATCTGTGGCAGCTTTATTAGTGACATACGGATTAAATGTTAAAAAAAAAAAACCTGAATTCTTCTTAGTCACAATGAGAAATGACAGTAAAATACTCTGTAGAAGACCAGTTCAGATGGTGGATTAAACTCTTTATACACCCACCTCTGTAGCATCAGAGGTCCCCTTGAGGTCACGAGACACAAAGAGGTTGACGATGGGTCGGCTGATGCGCTGAGTGGCCAAGATGAGGGCCAGGGGCCACCAGAAACTCAGCATCTTTTTGATAGTGGCGTCGCCCTGCAGGGATCAAAGACACGTCCAATAAATCCCTCTTGTTTCAGAAAAGATAAGCTTATATCCTCTTTCTGTTTTTACAAAATTCACCATCCAAGCCCATTGGTTCTTTTAGGTTCAGGCAGGTCAAATAGATCATGTATAAACACCAGTGGAAGACCATATCCTTCATTCATTTCTCATATTTTTCCTCACAGAAGACAGTTAAACAATGAATTAAAGGAGCTCTTACCCCCACATCAAGCCCACTGGAGTCTGGGATGCTGTCGTGGACGTTACAGTAGTAACCCAGACCGACGATGCTGAAACGGACCAAGGCACCCATATACAGGGAAAGGATTGGGATGAGTAAAGGCTCCACACATTCTAGGTTACTGTGGAGGAGAATGGCCACGAACACAATCTGCAGGAAAGAACAGCGATTAAAAAAAACAAAATCAGACGACAAAGCTCGCATACAAAATGAATTAAAACCTTCAAATATCTGCTTTAGATTAAAATAAAGGATAATTACCTGGGCCACAACATCGGAGATTGAGGCTGAGCCGACTATGACGCTGTACTTGTGCTTGAGAAGTATCCCTGCATGAATCCATGCCTTCAAACAGAACAATGGACAGGGACGTTACGCCAAGACACCAAGCTTCAAACTAAAAAACAAAAGCTCTATTTCGGCAATTGTGTCAACCACAGCTGGCAGACAGACAGAATATATAACGGAGGAGAGACAGACAGTAATGCAGGGAATACAACATCACTTGAAACCAGCATGGACGGAGGATTAAAACCAGTTATTTAGAGGTCAGACGTGGTTAAATCCACGATAAAATGTAGAATGATCTCGCTTATAATGCACACTCACCATTGCATCCAACAAAGGGAACGCAGCCAGGTATAAGAAAGCCCTTCTTGTCTTGTGCCCCACAGATTCATCCACATGGTGGAGCTTATTAATGATGTAGTATCCTAAATCTGTGTAAGCTACAGGGGGAGAAGAAAAAAAAGAGGAGGAAACCACAGGTGAGTCGAGGTTAAGGAGATAATTTCTACCCTTTCTTCGCAGGCATTGTGACCAGAAAGAAAGCCGCCGGAGGGTGTTGCGATAATGAAACTTTAGGGTTCGCCGCAAATACCAAAAAAACGTCACTTTCACAGGATGCGGTTTAAGCAAAGTATGTCATCACGTGTGCACAAACAACCCCTTTAAAAAACACACACACACACACACACACACACACACACCTATCAAGATGTGAAGGACGAACGCGATGGCCCCGGCTGTCACCATGCAGAACACGGCCTTCCTCCGGTCCCTCCTGCTGTTGACAAACACCAAACCCACATTCTTGAAGTCGCTCATGGGCCCGGTGAAGAACTTCATCAGGGAGTAGGCCAGACCGTAGCTGGCCAGCATTTCCACTGCATCCTCTTTGACTGTGGCTATGCCCCTGTTGAGGGCCTGGAAAAGATATTTTGGGGTGGAGAGAGAGAGAGGTGTTAGGGGAATGAGACAGCACACAAAGGGAAGTTCGTTATGCCAGCGTGACCAGTCCACATGACCATGACTTGGCCTAACTTTATCTCTGACCAGACGGAAAGTGAGACTCCGCCACAGTCCTGCGTTAACTACCTACTCCATGTGACACAATAAAAAAACAGACCTTTGACTAGTGTGAAGCAGTGAATGCCGTGATCATAATGTCTGCACAGGAAACACCCACAACACATTATTTCCATTCAGTTTTACCTTCACAACTACTACAGCAGCTGCCCTTTTCCCTCTGCAGGACTGTGTGCTATTTATACCGGCTAACAGAGGCCGTTACATAAGCTTAATCCTCACATCTCCAAGCTTTTTACTCTCACACTATCTGCACGTTGTCTCCCGGGAGAGGAGCAACCACCGAATCAGGCGTGTGTCTGGAGGAAAAGACAGGAAATATCCAAGCAGGGAAAATATGATAATTACAGACAAATCTAACAAAAAAAACAAAATGCCGGGGGGGGGGGAAGTGATTCTGCAAAACAGGCCTTGGATCACATTTACTGATTAATCGAAAGGCAAACAAATCACACAGGCAGCTAGAAGTGTATATAGTAAAATAAAAAGGAGCTCAATCAGTGTATTTGTTGATTTAGAGACATAAACATGGGCCTTTCTCTGCGTCAGGGGGTCCACACGCCTCCTCCTCCTCCTCCTGAATAATATATACTTATATATATATA
>NW_023339650.1:14938730-14971253 GCF_004916995.1 Morone saxatilis
TACATATATATATTATATACATTATTATATATACATATATATATTATATACATTATTATATATACATATATATATTATATACATTATTATATATACATATATATATTATACATTATTATATATACATATATATATTATACACATTATTATATATATTATACATTATTATATATACATATATATATTATACACATTATTATATACACATATATATATTATATTATACACATATATACACATATATACACATACACACATATATACATATATACATATATATATATACACACACCTATACACACATACACATATATACGCACACATACACATATACACACACACATACACATATATACACACACACACACCTATACACGGGTACATAATGTGTGTTTACATTAAAGCGTGCAGGGTGTGCGCAGGTATATTGTTGAGCCAGCATTGGGTCTATACACACTCCCACACATCCCTTAATATGTGAGCTCAATGTTTGTCCTAGGATGAAGGAAAGGCATATAATTGTTGTCTAATTCAAGTATTCACTCAAAATGTATTATTATGTGCTATTTTTTTTTTTTGCACCTCTTCTGTGGCAAATGCACATTTCATAATGATCCTCGCTGCTTGAAGTCAAGTAGAAGGAGTTAAGTGCAAATACTACCCATTTTTAATATGTAAAAGTAGTCTTATATGTCACTGTTCATAACACTGGATGTTTAAATGAATGTGGGGCATACATTAAAGAATATACCCACTTCTCCAGGCCTGCACCACTGATAAAAATAGTATTATTCTGACTTCAGCTGGCATGTGATTATGACTAAACATGTAGAAACCATCCACTATTGGGCAATTTTAACTTGAATCTGGTACAAAGAGTCAAAGTCAGCTGAATAAAAGAGTGGGGGGTAGCTGGCTTTACTTACATATACATTAGACATGTATCTTCTTATATACTTTATGTTCACATTGTACACCTACTTTAATTTTAGATGTAAGATAAACAGAAGCCCTGATATGACAATAGCTAATTAAACACTGACCCCTGGTGGATTCTTTATGTTACTGATTCTTAATGCAAAATATGTGTTAAATTTCAGACAATTACAAAACATAATAAAAATATATAAGCACGCAATCAGCACACACACACACACACACACAGTTAAACAAAATTAGGTCAATTTCTCCTAAAATATCTTTTTTTTACAGATGTATTTGACTAAATTCTGTGATAAAATCTCAGCTCCAGTAGACAAATACATGATACGGACTGAATTTTGTGTTGTTATTTTTATATATTATATATTTATTTATTTATTATTATTTATATAATAAAATGCTGTTTCACTGGTCAGAAACTTATTTAATTATGAAAAATATTTATATTATTAAAACTTTTTTGGAGCGAAAAGTTAACTTTTGACCTCAGGAACCGTAGTTTTACCGGTTATTTTGGTCAAATTGCTTATTTCATTCATCCATTAACATTAGACATGAAATGCATGATCTGTTTTACAGGAAATATACCACTGTTGTAATATAAAGAGCTATGAGTCTACAAGCTGAGTATGTTCATTTCAAAACACAAAGTTGTTTGTGTGTCTGGCTGTTGCCTCAGGGATGTTCTGTAGTGATTTTAACAGTTGACTCAGCCTATTACCAGCAGACATGCCTTCCCTTGGCAGCTGTAACCAAAGTCAGATGTTTACCAAAGAGCCCATACCTGTAGGAACACTTTGAGTTAAAGTCCTGAATATAATTCCTTCATAATGTCAGGATTGTTTCATTACATCAACTGTTCACAGGGATCATCAATAATTTAGGATTTAATAGGAATTTATGGTTTTCTTTTCAAAGAAAACTTTTACAAGCAGTGTTTTAAGTTAAAAAAAAAAGTGCAGAAGTATGTTTTTAATACAGCGTGTCTCCAACTTTGTGTACTACAACTCATTTTGTGGGCCTAATTTTGGATAACAAAGCATGGAGCGCTGCCCAGGTATCCCTGTAAATAATGTGTTTGAGCGTCAGTTTGTGTGTGTTGCAACAACCTGGACTTTAAATGTATATCTGTATATTAGAATAATGGATGTGCAAGTCAATTATAATTTAATTTAGTTCAGCAGTTGGCTGTTTGTTGTTGCAGCTGCTTTAGATAAGATCACTGGTATTGACATGTTCATTTCGGTTTTCTTTTTTCATGACTTGGAAAACTGTGTTTACAAGTTTCCCAGATTATTAAAACCGTCCTGCCACATTTATTATATTGTGTGGTTTGGAGATAACTGTGTTTTTACCTGAGTGGCAAACCTTCTTTTTTATGGGTATCCAGGGTAGCAGATTATCACACTAATCTAAATACCTATTTGCTTTAAACATTTATTATAATTAAGATGTTTTTACGGTGCACTGACACCAGGCCAGGCAGTTTATGTACTGAACATATTTGGCTGCCAATCATTTAGAGGGTGTAACACAGTACTGTAAATATTGACAACCACAATATGATTGAATGAAAATGATTATTTTGAATAATGGCAGTACAAAATTGTTGAATTTTCAAAAATTACCTCAAAGTAAAACCAACTGACCTCACTTGTGCAATATTAGAAACTGTGCAATACTGTTGTGGGGTAAAATAAGATAAGAGATTACCTGTCAATGAATGACAAATGTAGGTTTTCAGATGCTACAACAACACATCCTCTAGTGGTCATTTAAGGGACAACAGCGCTTAGAAACAATACCTGGGAAAATCTTGATCTGATCCTCAGACTAGGTCTGTACACTGTGCAGCTATATATATTGACTATACTATACTACTATATATATATATAGATAAATACTGAATATTAAATCACTTAAAACACACCATCGAGCCATCTAAGCTTTTGACCGAGCTCTTTGACTTTCCAGTTAGAAAAGTTAACTTTATACAGAGTCTGTGTCTTTGGGACCCCTGGACCTGTGTGCAGGAGGCCTGGTTGATTATCCATCTCAGCCTAGAAAACAACAGATAAACAAACCTGGTCACACATTACAGAGGGCAACATCGCTCCTGTAATAAGCAACAGAAAAAAAATAGGTGAAATCTCAAAGTCTAGAGGCTACATAAGCATTATGCTTCAAGCTGAAATCTGCTAAAATCCGTACAGCAACTTATATGGCTCCTACAATCAACAAGCTAACATGCTAATATATATATATATATATATATATAATAATATTGTGATGCTTTGAAGGTTATGATGTTTACCATTTGTATCATCTTGCATGTTAGCATGCAAACATTTGCTAATTAGCTGAGCTTATGGGAGTGTCCTCCAGTTGTTGGGACATTTCATGACTGACAGACTGACAGTGCTCAAACTGCATCTACTTGGTGTGTATGAGGATGCACAGTATGAAAAAAATATGACTTTTAAACGTGGAAAGCTCGACTTATCATCCCTCCAGTGATAACTTCAGCAAAATGTGCAAATTCAGCACAGATTTAGTATCAAATAAAGCAGCTGATGCTGAGTTCTCACTGAAAGAGCGTCATTGCATGTTAGTCATGTACTAAAAGGCGATGAGAGACGTTAGTCACACATCTTCACACGTCAAGCTTTGTGGAAACTGGATATTTCAGGTGACCCCACTGTAAATTAAGGGTGGTGACATTGTCTCTCCTTTGGCAGTTTATCACTCACCTCTTGTCACACTTGTCAGGTGTTCCTCCTCCTCAGGATTTATGTTGTTTTTCAGAATATGGACCACATGTGCTGCTGCCAAAAAATACAACCTTAACAACTCACATTCAGAATATGACGGGTGCTCTTAAAACTGTCCTCTCGTATTGCCCCATTTCGTCTTTCTTCCCCTCTCATGTTCACTTGCCTTCCTCCCTCCCTCCCTCCCTCCTCTCCTTCAGGTTTTCAATGGACAGTTGACATCTTTGACTTCTGGCTCGGGACCCTAAATCAAAAACAAGATCACAAAACCCAACAGCTGGGATCTGTGTGTGGTCTGTTCTTTTAGTGAAAGTGACTTGACATATTGGCTGACCCAGTTTTCTCGGAAAAGGACAAATTCGTGGAACATCAGAAATTATCCCGCTTCCTGTCAGGGGTACAGAACTGTCCAGATTTGTGCTGCACAGCAGGGAAACTGCAGGGTGTGTTAAGTGCCCACAGCGGGAAGACTGAATTGGCATAAATAAATAAACTCGTAAGAAGAGTTGGCTGGAATTACTGAATGATACTTGAATGATAATTGTTCCTTGGTATATTAAAAACCCAACAACAGCATATTTTCTGGTTTGACTGCCCTGAGTAGTGTCTGCAGGTGTCTCTTTTCAGGCTGCAAGAACCACCTGGAACACCACCTCCTCCGCATGTTTCTCAGGTAACTCATTCTTCTAAATATTCTACTAATAAACACTAGAATTGAGAATCAATCATAGATACTATAAGGCAGTAAAACCCTTTGCTCTTACGGTGTCAATACTATATCATCTACTGTATATTTACTATTTTATCATGAAGTATAAGGCCTCTGGTAAGGATTAAACATACCTTAACTAAACAGTTTTAAGTGGTTAGTGCATAGCATTTCCTATGTGTCTTTTTGTTTTACAATCATCCAGAAAGCATGATACATTTACATAATAATGGGGATTACATTTAGGACGAAATCTGTAATGTTTTTTTTGTAATGTTTCCTATAATAATGTTAGTCATTACATATATGACTTCATTGTGTGTCCCCGCAGGTCTGAAACCAAACATACACCCTAAAAATGCTGATACACTCATCTGAGTAACTTTCAGTTATTGTCATGCTCTCAAAGCAATAAGCTGAAAGAGTAAGTTAACATCCCTTGAAATTCTTGTTTCTGCTGCCCTCCAGTGGTTGAACCAATCAGAATCAGAATCAGAATCAGAAATACTTTAATAATCCCAGGGGGAAATTATTCTTCTCACCTTGCTGCAGTGATGAACAGGTGTACTTCAGGACCCAGTTACATCACTGTTGGATGGGGTCAGAGGTGAAAGTCTTGTGCTTTGTTGTTGCAAAGATTCAAATACAACATTATCATTACCTTTATTACAGTAATTTATTACATTTTTAATTTATCTTAATTAAGTAATGTCTGTTCATTCGGATGTTACAGCGTGGGGGGTGGCATTGTTGGTGGGGTAATACGGTTATGAAATATCACCAGTGCAAGACTGGGGTCTTGTCTTGCTGCAGCTGTAGTGTGTAAATTTAAAGGGTGTAGAGAAAGCATTTAAAAAATCATCACAAAAAATAATTCAGTACTTATTTGTTTACTTATTTGTATTTTACCAAGAAGTCAAAAATCTTGGCCAAGATAGCAGCTGTACAAACTCATATATAACATGATGCACAATAAAATCCACAATGAAACACATATTCAAACACAACGGTCTCCCAAGAAAAACAACTGCATGCCTCCGTCACCCCATATATCTGTGTCTAATTTTATATCTTAATGCAGATTCTTCCAAAGTGCAGAGTAAGAAAATGCAGTCTTCCCCAAATCTGTATAAACCTGGGGTACATTAAAAAGCAACCAGTATAAATAAAAATGTACCAGTGCTGTTGCCTGGCTGTGGATTTGTCTATAAACCTGTCAGGAAATCTTCTGTGCACACACGAAGAGACAAACAACAGCTAAAGAAACAAAATACAAAAGTGAGTCTGTTACTATAAATGCGCCGCAGGTTAGTGTGCAGCTTCGGCTCTGCAGCAGCTACAGGCTGTGTCAATAACTGTCTGTTGTCGCTGTCAATAATTAATGACGCAATTAGCTCTTGAGTAGTCTGACAGATCTGCCATGCTCTCATTGTTGACTGTTTAGTTGGCATCCTCCTCTCACCGATTAAGCTGAACAACTATTGATTTTTTTGCCTTATACCAAAGCATCATGCTGAACTGTGTGCTCACTCTATGAGACTGAACACATCCTCTGTGTGTCTTTATGTGTCTGCTGATGTGTTAGGCTTCTGCTGTATGAATGAATTCAAGCTTCCTGTCAAGTTCCTGTCAGCATCACCTCTTGTGTGGCACGGTATCACTCACAAACCAGAGCTTGGGCGCTACAGTATGCTAAATAATATGCTGCGTATAGCCTTTGTGAGACCGCAGGGCACAGGACGTTGGATTTGTGGTCAGAAATAAGGGAAATTTAAAAAAAGGCAGCCGATGAGTCAAAAACGAAGGACAACAGTTGGTGACCAAAGTGTGAAAATCTCATGTTGACTCATTCAACAGTTATATATCAACAGTTATATATCTAACTGTATGTTCAATGGAAAAGGTGTGTGCTGGATATAATTTAGTTAAAAGAAATAGGCAAAATCTTCTAGTATTTCTTATATAGAAAAAGGTATAAATATTTATAGTGATATACTCCCTTCTGTAAGAATACTGTGGTTAAGTTTTGCTTTCTCTTTTAGTGCAAGTTCCTTCCTGTCTGTTTGAATGTGAAATTGGTGTCATTTCTTCCTACAACAATTACTCTATAGTGAGCAGAGACTGACCCTCAGAGGTGGAAGAACTACTCTTTACTTAAACCTACAAGGAGTTTGTAACTTTATAAAACAGTCTAAATTTAATACTGATGCCTCTGTATGACTTACATGAGCACACAAGACCATCAGAGAGAAGATTGACTATTTCTATATAGTAGTGTATATATATCTATCTTAGTGCCTGCCACCGGTCGGTCGGATTCCCCTTGAAATCAATGAAACGAGGCAGTGTGATACTCCACTACAAGTTAAAGTCATGCATTCAAAACCTTGCTTAGGAAAAGTGTCATCAGCTAAATGTACTTAAAGTATTAAAAGTAAAAGTTTTACTATTATATATCATGTTTTTGGATTCATATTTATGCTACATTAATGTGTATGTTACATTTTACTGCTGTTAATGTTTAATGTTGAGCTCATTTTAACTACTTTAAATACTGTTGGGTATCCAAGAGGGCTTTTCAATGGTTTCGTTTTCAATCTGGGGTTGAGGGACCAACATGGGTCCTTGAGTGGGTTTTAGGCTCCAAGCAGACTGAGAAATAGAAGATTTTTATAAATTTTTTTTGGAAGTTTGAACAGGGGAAGAAATAGGGTTGGCCATGTTGATTGATTGTAATTTATAGTGATCCTAATTTGAAGACTCTCTTGAAACTTAAAACTTTTAGATGAAATCCTCTCACATTGGTCTAATGTGCATCTATTGTGTGGCTCCTTGACATGAAAATGTTTATTTAACTTAAAAGTATAAGAATCTTCTCAAATTATAAAGGAACACTTTAGTTTATCAAAAACATTCACATTCATCAAGTTTGTTGATCAAAATAAATGCTTAAATGTTATAATAAGAATTCTGATACTCATATATAGAATAGAATAGAAAATATTTTATTTATCCCCGAAGGGAAATTATAACATCATAGCAGCTGAGTTAAGAGTCAATTATTATTAAAAAGTCTTATTGCACTTGGAAGGAACGATCTCCTATATCGTTCCTTCTTGCAGCGGGGTTGTATAAGTCCAGGTACTTGTAGTTTGTTACCATGTACACATCTGTCCCATCGAACATAATACTTAATAATGTTAAGTAAATTTAACACACAAGGAAGCAAACAGGGAGCAATTTCAGACGCAGCCTCACCATTAGTTTATTAATCATCCAATGAATGACCAATAATTTTAGTTCTAGATCAATCAGGTCATCATCAGAGTCATTTATTGAGCAGAAATACCAGACTTTCAAGTGAGACAATTTGCTGCTTTTCTTTGGTTTATAAAACAAACAAATTGAATGTAAATTATGATGTACAATTTTCATTCTTCAGTAACATTTTGTAGACTAAACAATGAACCAATTAATTGGAAATATAACAGATAAATCGATCAAGAACATAAATGATCTTCCTTCCTTCATGATTGTGATGTGCTTCACTAGGATTGTTGGCATACAGTAGATAATCATACAGCTCTCTCAGCCTGGTGTTATTTTACATTATTAAGACTACAAGATATCACAAATCTCTTTATTTTTTCATTTTCATCTTCCACTTTCTTTTTAATTTCTATGTTTTAATTTCTTTGTATTTTGGTTTAAATCATATGTATTCCTTATTTAGCATATTTCATAAGAACACTTTGAATTGCCTACATGAGTACTTTAAGTGAATAAACATTAAATTGTGTTAAATTTGTTGCATTGTGATCATTTTAGCTGCTAAGTGGTTAAACTGCAGCAGCAGGGGGGTTAACAGTTTACAGTAGCAGAACTCATTTGGCAGAAGTGAATTAACCAATTAGTGCTCAGAAGGATTGCAGTGTTAATTTCTAACACTGTATCCACCTTAATGGTTGACTTTGATCCTTTTAATATAGATTTACACAGCACATTATGCTGATGTATGACACATTATGTAAATTGCACTTTTTTAGCTATATTTATCGTAATTCTACAAACTTAATAGAAATTTCTGCCCTTGATGGAATAGTCATCATACTTTTTGTGAATAGCACCTCTGCACTTTATAGGCTGTGTCAATCAAAAGTGATAGAACCAGTTTTACTGAGAGGCAAAACACACACACACAATCAAACCTCTCCCGAGTACCTTCAGTCTCCACTTATCAGAGGAAATGATTGCAGGCAGTCTCAAAGCTTCCCTCTGTGTCTCCAGGCGCTCTGAAAACACAGCAACACAAGAAACATCCGGAGCCGATAAACACAATGACCACAACACATGAGTCTGGTGGATATGATCGCTATCCTCCGCACAGCATCCCAGAGTGAGGAAAGGAGAGAAGGGATGAAGGAGTGATTACAGGAGAGGAGGAAACACGGTGTCATTTCAGTTTGGGTTTCTCTTTCCCCACTTCCTCTGGACTTCAAGTGATAACAAGAGAAACTTCATATCTCTCTTCTCTCCTTTTCTACCCTCCCCCGGTCTCCTTCTCTCTGCTCTCCTCCATTCGCCTGCTCCACTATTGATTTATTTAGTTCCTCTGAAGCTCGAAGAAGTGGACACATATGTGGGCCTGTGAGCATTACCATAGATCCCTCAGTGAGCTTATGGACACTCCTTATTCATAATAAAATCAGTCGAATATTGTACATTAGTCTAAAATTGTGAAAATTAAGTCTTTTTAATGCTTATGTACTTTTTTTCCTTTAACTTGTGGCAATTAAAAATATAAAAGATGAAGACCTGTGTATAAGAAAAAAATCCATGTAGAATAAAAGGACAATTCAAAATAATTATTAGATATTTTATAACAATATTATGTTAAATAAAAAAAAGTCTCTCGAAACTTTGAACTCAATAAATAATGTTGTTTGTTCATCTTTACTACAAAGAGCACTTTAATGTAAGATAGCCTATTATCTTTGGTTGATTAAAATATGATTAGTGACACCCCTGAATTCAATCCACATTAAATATCAATTACATTTAGAATCATGACTTTAGAGTACACAGTTTGGGGTGATAATGTGTCAAATAAATGCATTTGAAAACAAGATTTTATCACATTAAACTGTAAAAAGTCATCTTTGACTGAGACCAGTACTTTTATTTATACAGGATCGGCTTATAGGTTGTTGTTTTTTTTTTTTATCTTAAAACAGTATTCGTATGCACAAAATACACACTCCTCATTCTGTATTTTCTTGTTTTAGGACAGCAGACACATAAAGACAGACTTTAAAAAGAATTGTTTTAGTTACACAGGGTAATTAGTTTTTCTTGAATTGTACTGAATCTTGTTGCTGATAAATATCATAGCTGATTATAAATAGCACAGCCTACTCTGTTGAAAGGCTGAATGCTCAGTTACATTTATCTATGTCATAATGAAGTGACCCAGTAACCCCAATAAACAGCTCTACCAACCCACTGCACGGCCCTATTTTTAACCCTCAGAAATGTATAGCATTACACCCTCACTCAACCCTAACCATCTCTCCACTTCTTTAATCTAATGTCAGTCAATAATCTCTTACTTAATGGATGGTTTGTGGAATTTTGAAGTTCACCTCTATCTGTGTGACCCTGCACCTACCTGGCTGCCGTCCAGGTCGTCCAGGCTTTGGCCGGCAGAGGGCGCTCCGAGCCCGCTCAATCTCCCCCCATCACAGCGGAGGAGGTTCACCTCCATCCAACTGCGGTATACCCATCTGATTCCTTTAATTACTTCCTTCCTGTACTTAATTGGTGCCAATCTGTCCAACCTCAAAAACCGAGCTACATTACATGGTCAGGAGCACACACACACACACTCTTATTTCTTACTGTGGTGCATTACAGCCTACATTACCCACAAACTGCAATTAACTAGTGCGTCTTGCTCGTTGAACCCGTTCACCTGTTTCAGCCAATTCAGAGCTGTCAGAGTCTGCAGAGAGATCGAGGTAAGCTCCTGCACCTGTGAGCTTTTTGCACTGCATTGTCCAAAAACTGCTGCACAAATCGTGCAAACCTGTGCAACATGTGTGTGTGTGTGTGTGTGTTATTATTTCTGCAGACAGACGCTTGCAAATGTGTTTCTTTTTTTTTTTTGTTAAAAATGTGTGAGATTTGTACAAAAACAGGTGAATTAACCTACTTTTAGGCGGTGAATCTCACTGATTATTACAATGAGACATGCACAAACACTCACTAGATTTCATGAAGCAGTTTGAGATGTGTGGTGATATTTTAGGCGGGGTGGTAGTAAAAAAAGAAAAAAATGAATAAAAAAAACCCATCCTAATTATCTCCTACTACTACTTACATTAGTATTTTTTGCATGTCTCCCGTCAATGGGAGCTCTCCTTTACTATGACCCCTCCCACTTTTAACGAAGTAGACCCGCGTACAAAAATACAACTAAACCACCGAAATACACCGCAAAAACCCCACATTTGGAGTTTAAATCAACCTGGACGACGCGTGGAGATTATTTCACGCCACAAAAGCGGGAAACAAACCTGCGCCGCGGGACACTTTTAAGGCCGGCAAGTGTTTCGCGGGAAAAACTGCGCGGAAGGATCTAGCGGAAGAGTAAAGTGGTGCTGCGGAGTTTTTATTGCAGCCAAGCGCAGCTCAGCTGTGATTCTCACGCTGCTGATGACAGACTGCACGTCGCAGCCTCTCTCTCTCTCGACTCCCCCTCCTTCCACCAAATGCATGCTTCACACAGCCTCACTGAGACCGACTGCAACACCTCCGTGGAAGGATTTAATGCGTCTTTCGCGTTGGACTAACTTTCCTGCTGTCTTTTTTTTATATAAACACATACATTTGCGCCTTTTGGGTGGATTTCGCCTTCGTCTTCTTCCGCCGGCTGTTTAAAGATCTAAGGTAAGGGAGGGTAGCGGGGTTTTTTTTGGAGCTTGCATGCCAGCTTTAGTAAAAAAAATACTAGTTTTAAAAAAAGGAGGTGTTAGCTGTCGTTTAGTAAAGGTGTGTGTGTGTGGGGGGGGGGGCTTACTTGCACTATTTCCTACTAGTTTTCCCAGTTGAGCACCTGCTGCTGCAGCATTGGTGCGTGCATGCTAGGCGTGCACGCAGGGGGTTGATGTTTTGGTGACCATGTGATGTTGCTTACACTTGATGTTGCAGGAGCTGTGCCAAGCAGCTGCTCTCTGCTCTTGAACCTGCGGACTTTTTCTTTCGTCTTTTCTTTGTAATAAACAGATCAAACATCTAATCAGACCTTTTTGTTTTGTTTTTTTGTCAACCCCAGCTTCACCATAAGGATAAAGATCACAGAGACATCATGCCGCTGAATTCAAGTTTGGCGAGTAAAAACTATGACTACGACTACGACTCCCTTCAGCCGTATTTCTACTATGACAACGAGGAGGAGGACTTCTACCCTCAGCAGCTTCAGCCTCCAGCGCCGAGCGAAGACATCTGGAAGAAATTTGAGCTGCTGCCGACCCCTCCCCTCTCCCCGAGCCGCCGGCCGTCCCTGTCAAGCCTCTTCCCCTCCACGGCGGATCAGCTGGAGATGGTGACCGAGTTCCTGGGCGACGACGTGGTCAACCAGAGCATCATCTGCGACGCGGACTACTCCCAGACCTTCCTCAAGTCCATCATCATCCAGGACGCGGCTTCTCCGCCGCGGCCAAGCTGGGAGAAGGTGGTCCGAGCGAGCTCCCTCCCTGCACGCCGCAGGAAGGAGTCGTTCGTCGTCGGCGGTGTCCGGCGGGCGGACTGCGCGGGAGCCCGCCGGGTTGCAGCAGCGTGGAGGCTGAACAGCACGTCTAGCCTTGCATGCATATTGGAAGCACTACCGACAAAGTCGGAGATGCTTATGTGATACCATCCGTGGTGTTCCACATACCCTAGATAGCGGAGAGGCCGCTTCCAGCATGCACTAGAGCGCAGGGACGCCACCTAGTAATGAACTTGGGGGCTATGGGACAGCGAGCCGTTGCACACAGCGAGAGGACAGCATGCAGCAGCAGAAGCAGTAAGATGACTCAGAGTAAAGCTGAGTGTGTCCTGTCGTGTCTCACTAGCACAGTCTACACCCCCCTTCCCCCCCTACCTCCCTTCCCTTACCTCTTCCCTCTCCCTCTCTGTGCAAGGATTAGAAATTTCCCCCCCTTTCTTCAGCTGAGTGCCGGTCAAGGATTTGTCTGCACGTTTTTCTGAATCAACAGCCCAGGTTACAACTCTCGGCTATATCTGTTGTAATTCAGCTTTTGATGCTTGGTGCATGAGCCAGGATGGGGAGAGATGGAGAGGAGGGAGAGGAGGCGACGAGGGTTGACACAACTCGAGGGGATGCTCAATCGTTCTCCATCCGTTGTCACGCCTTCACATGTGAGCCCGCTCGGAGGGCTAATGTTGCTATGCACCTGCAATTGTGGCACCAGCAGCATGGCCGTTACGCCCCCTCCCTCCCTCACTCCCGCCGGCGTGCCACTTGTTCGTGGGAACGCACGTCCCACCCCCCGCTGCTGATAATCAGTGTAGAGAATATCCAGATATGTGCGTGATTTTTTTCTTTATGTCTGTCGCTTTGCAGTAAGAAGGAACCACTTATCCTTTCCTCCCTGGCATGTCACCCCTTGATTGCGATCGCACCCGAGCGGGTAGCGTAGGGTAAGTGGAAAAAAAGAAACAGCGCGAGATGAGAGGAGAACCCATGAAAGAAGATGACGACGCAATACTATGGATGTGCAAGAATTGCTAGAACTCCTTCTCCTCAGAGGCACCAACATCGGTGGTGAGAGTACGATGGTACACACGGTTACAGCAACACACGGGTGACGCCACCAAGCCCGTCTCAGCATACGACAGGCTATTCCTCCAGCTCTCTACCGTCAGTGACAGACACTCAGCATGGCTGCTCAATCTGAACCCACCAATGCACAATTATACCGCTCGAGCACATCTCATCACATTTAGAGGCGAGCAAGCCGGCGGCTACAACTTCGAGCTGAATGCTATGGAGCAGCTAGCAGCGGCAGCTAGCGAGCACAGCAGCAGCAGCAGCGGAGGAGGCGGCGGCGGCGGCGGCGGCCACAGCAGGGTCCTCAAACAGATCAGCAGCAACCGCAAGTGTTCAAGCCCCCGGACGTCTGACACGGAGGACTATGACAAGAGAAGGACTCATAACGTACTGGAGCGCCAGAGGAGGAACGAGCTCAAGTTGAGCTTCTTCGCCCTGCGGGACGAGATCCCCGAGGTGGCCAACAACGAGAAGGCGGCCAAGGTGGTGATTCTGAAGAAGGCGACAGAGTGCATCTACAGCATGCAGTCAGACGAACAGAGACTCCTCTCGGTCAAAGAACAGCTGAGGAGGAGAAGTGAACTTTTAAAGCAGAGACTCTCACAGCTTCAGGGATCTCGTGCTTAAAAGTTTGAATCATAATAAGACTTTTTTGGCCTTTTGTTTTTTATGCAAGTTCAAGACTTGGGATGTACAGTTGTTGTTGTTGCATGCAAATGCAAAAAAATGGATTCAGTTGTTTGGAATCTTGTTTGATTTCAATGTTAAAACTGCCTCAATTGAAGTTATGGGTGGATTAAATATTTAAAAGTTTATTTTTATTAATAAAATATTAAAAAAATGGGGCTGCAATGTTGAGAGCCCAAACTAAAATATAAATTTTTATGTTTTGTATATACTTAATATTTCCTAAGAAAATGTATTTTTCGATCACAATTGTCTGGATGTTCAGACCCAGTGTTTGCTTTTTTCATTATGTTCCTAGATTCTTTTTGAAATATAAAAACAATGTTTCTTCTTGAATTTGTGTCCTTGTTCTTGCAACAAAAAACAACACTTCTCACACACTTCATCAGTTCCTTTTACGAGTAAACGTGCATCAGTATGTGCTGCAGCAGAGGAGACGAGCCACATGAATCATTGCATAACTTGTAAAGAAAAGTGCCTGACGTGGACGAAGATGTTCATGTTTGGGTGTGGTGATGACACTCTTCTCACTCTGACTGCTGAAGGTAAAATATGAAGTACACAATGGGTTGAAATGACTATTGTTCTCACTTGATGTCACTTTCGATGCTGCCCTAGTGCTTGGTCATAAAGAAGACAAGGTAAGCTCAGACCATGATCTCTGATTTCTGTAAAGAAGCACTTAAACTGGCACTATTGAACTTTTTTTTTACCTAAGTAAGACCTTAAGATACTAGTACTACTGATGCGAAGGTAAACAGATTCCATTAAAGTGTCACAATCATCCTTATATCTGTTTTGTGGACAAAGGAGTGAGTTCAGCTATTGGAATTTGGCTTGTTCAACCTTTATTATGAAGCAGAAATAAACAGTTCATGCACACACATTGATTTCCTCCATGATCTTCTTCACCGAACCCTGAAAGCTGCTTCAAATCCCTTATATGGTCAAACATACTTGAGCAATGACGCTGATTCTGATGAAATAATCACTTAATGTAATGTCTCAGATTAGATTTAAAGCTGCATGAAAACAAAACTGGATGTTTTACATCTATTTGTGCTGGTACTTTGGCATATGCAGACTATTAAAACAGTTTTTCCCCTACTACAAATGAGGATATTACCCAATACAACGGTAAAGTGTGAACCTTCATGTTATAATTAAAGAAAATGTGTCAACAATAACAAATAAAAACACTCTAAATAACATCCCCGCTGAGTCCCACATCTCTACACTGTATATTCTGTCACATAGCGTTAAACACCTCTATTATTATTATTATTATCATTATTATTATTATTACATTGAACTGATTTTTTTTCCATGTCTCGCCGTGACGTCACGCGCCGTATCCCGAGCCCGAGCGCTCCCCTGAGCGCGTGGTCCCGGTCGCGAGCACATGGAAGTGAGGTCGAGATTTTGTGTCCGTGAGACAACGCGACTGATCATCATGTGGGTGGAAGAGAGAAAAAAGGGAATATAAAAAAGCGATAAAGCAGCGACGGAGACAGAGAGAACAGCGCGGTAAGGAGCTCTCTACATTGTCTAATATCGGTTGCATTGATCAGTGTTTAACTCTTTAATCACACTGATCAATTAGGCCTGGTGGTGTTGGAGAGAGGGAAATCTCTAGTATCTCTCAGTGTGTCTCATGAGAACTTCATTTGAAAGGGTTTATTAGTTGGTGTGGTTGAATGTGATAGTGGATATAAGAAGCTGTCGTGGTGCAACCTGTCTGAAACTATTGTTCTCAGGTTAAGTGTTATTCTGTCTGGCTCCTCTATTGTCTGATAGTGCTGCACAGTTCAGAGCTGGAGGTGTTTACAGCGCCTGTTTTCTGTTAGTCTGTTGTTGTTCTTCCACACTGGTGAAGATGCTTACTTTATGCTCTGTGTAGCTTTATTCTCCATGGACTACAAAGTCTAGTGCTGCTTTAAAGTGTTGTCTTATCTCTGCTGTCAGTGCTTTGGATCACAACAACACATGATTATAAAAAGGAAACCTGTGATAGCATCAGGTACTGCTCACGCGCCCCCTGTTTTATGCATTATGTGGAGCTTTATGCAGAATAAATGTATATTTGTGAGCAGCAGTTGAGCATAGATGTTGGAGCAGCATGTCTGAGACATGAGGTACAGCAACACTGAGACGTGGGGAGGACCACAAAAGATGGGATTAGTGTGGATTCATTGGGACTTTCTGGGTGGGCAGGACGGGGCATTGTGAGCAGAGGGGGGAGAGTGTGCTGGGACTGGCTGAACTGGGTTCAAGCCTCCATGACAACATGCATCCACCCTGCTGAAGTTGTGTCCAGAAACCCCCTGAGGTGAATCCCCTGTACGGAGAAGGTGCTCTGATACTCTGATACTCTATTTAATGTTCAAACTGGGCTCAATGTGAGTGAAAAGTGAATCTTTTTCACACGTGTTGGTTACAAATTACCATGGTTTTACACCACATTGCTGTGGTTACATCTCCCTGTGTAGTTAGTAAGTTCACCAGGTTTTAAGCCTGTAAATGTCACCTGCAAAAACACCCACAAAGATAATGCTCAGTGGATGGAGTAATCATCAACAGCCTTTCTTTTATTATTATTTTTTTTTGTTTGGCAAAATGACCCACAGTTTTGTATAGATTATCTATTGCAAACGCTCCACAACACTTGTCAGCTGCTCCTGTTTAATAATTACTTGAATCGAGCTTCACTACTGTAAGCACATGGATGAAAAGAAATATCATCTGCTGCTTGATAAAAGTTATTTTTAACCTGTTTTCTAACTTACGCACACTCTGTTTTTCATTTGTCTTGGGGAAACGGGATAAAAAACGTGCAGCTGATGTAATCTTTTTGGTCGGACGGTTTTATCCAGATTCAAACACAGCCACTTAATATCTTTAAGATAAGACTCAAATGACTCAAATGTAATGTAATGTGAATGCTGAAGTGAGAGGGCACAAAATGGGGCTGAAACCAGCTGTTCACTATCAGAAATCAAAGAAAATCTAAGTAAATCGGTTCAACATAATAATAATCATACAGGTATTTAACTGTATATGACATAATGTACAGCGTATAGATGTGGGACTCAACTGGGAGGTTATTTAGAGTGTTTTAATTTGTTATTATTGACACATTTTCTTTAATAATCCCATGAAGGTTTAAACTTTATCGTCAGTGAATCTGGTGAGGAATCTGACAAATCATTAAAAGTAGTTTAAAAAAAGGACGATCACAGTTTCCCAGAGCTCAAGATGAGGATATCAGATGTCTTATTTTGTCCGACCCAGTCCAAAACATCAAAGATAATTGACGTTGCATTTGGATTAAACAGAGACAAGAAGAACATTTTCAACTATAAAATGCTGGAAAGACAAATATTGGGCTCTTTTGCTAAAAAATGCATTAATCTTGATGAAGAGTCAGTTTGGGCTCTAAATGTTGTACTTATTTAATGGAAAAAGACATATATAATGACGTGAAATTGCTGAATACATCCATAGATATTTGGGTAAAAGGGTAATCTATGGTTACATCAGCTCTCCGCTTGCCTGATACTCCTCACTGGAGTGGTGTTGCAGTAAATGTTGTGTACGTTAGAGTGTATCTTAGAGATCTGTGTGTGTGTGTGTGTGTGTGTGTGTGTGTGTGTGTGTGTGTGTGTGTTGTGTTTTCCAGGCAAACTTCACTGCCTCGCCACAACGACTGCCACACATACTTCTCAGATACTTCGAGGCCCAGGAATACATTGGAGGTCTGCCGTTATGTAATCTGTGTTTTTTTTCAGAGCTGGAAACTGGAATAGATTAAAAGCAGTTCATACTCCTGAAGTCAGAGCTGTACTGTAGCGCTGGCCAACAGACTTCTTCTCCTCTCTCTCTCTCTCTCTCTCTCTCTCTCTCTCTCTTCTCTCTCTCTCTCTTCTCTTCTCTCTCTCTGGCTGCGTCTCGTTTTCAGCATCATTATTATCGAGTGACATCACTTTCCTCTTTGGAATACGCTGCCTCATTTGCATGCTCTGTGTCTGAGCTCTTCGAGTCTCTGAGCTGTGTCAGTGTGTTTTTACTGGCGGTGACGACCTGCGTTTGGCCGCCAGCTTTTTTTTTTCTTTTTTTTTCCCTTGCACAGTGATTTTAGTGTGAGACGTTTGACACCACGTGAGAGAGTATTTAGGAATATGTTGCTAAGGAATGTGACATGTAACTCCACTGCATATACTTAACGTCACGGTGAAAGATGAATACTCATTTTTGTGTGTAAGGGAACACTGATTTTTCCATTTTTATAGAAGTAGTTAAAGGTCCAGTGTGTAACATTTAGGAGGATCTATCATTAGAATGAAATATATAATTCATAAGGTTTGTTTTTTATTAGTGGAAAATCACCTGAAAATAAGAATCGTTGTGTTTTTGTTACCTTAAATTGAGCCATGTTTCTACAGTAGCCCAGAACGGACAAACCAAACACTGGCTCTAGAAAGAGCCTTTCGCATTGTTTGCGTTAGTTTCGTGGCCATCATAGTTTCTCCTATTCTAATACGGACGCGAGCAGTGTTCAGTTAGTTGCATTCCCAAACCAGTCCAATCTCCTGTCGTGTGCCACCTGTGTGAAAGGAAAATGTCCGGAGAATCACATGAGGAAAGGCCTCCAGTGTTGTGTTGGTCTCAGATAATATAAAGCAGGAGCGTTATGCTAGCGTTTGGATCCAGTTGTGATGACAGCAAATGACCAGACTGTGAAAACTCAAAGCAACGTTGTCCTGTCCCCTCGTCTGGATTCACATGAACACACACGTGGCTGAAATCACAAATGGGACTGAGCAACAGCTAATGACCTTGACACATTTAAGCTAGCTCACTGCTTTAAAAAGGAAAATGGTCTCATTATTATCTTAATAGGACGCTTTCTAATTTTGTTAAAAGCAAATTAAGGCTACAAATCATCATTTTAACCTTGTAGGCGGTAGGGAATAGTCGTACATTCATTGTTGTTCGCAGCTAATGCCCTCGAGATCAGTATCTGACTCAAATGTTAATTTCTTAGATTTAAATAAGTAAGTAGGCCTTTGTACTGTATGGAGCCTCAGAGAGAGACCATTTGGAGCCGTGCTGTGGGGCGCTCGCAGCAATGTCTGGCTGTTACGTAACAGTATTGGTCCCTCTGGTGAATGATTTCATTGGCATGCTTTTAAAATAAACATTTTGATAAAGAAAGCTTAATTTACGTGCACCCTTTAATCTCATAGAAAGTCTTTTTTTAAAGGTAATACTGTATCTGGTCAGCCCTTTTTTCTCTGCTTGCATGCAGGGGACATCAGTGCATACGGAGAGCATTGTCATGCGCTGTACTGTAACGACGATCCTCATCGAAGCAGGACGTACCAGCTGGATTGGTG
This sequence comes from Morone saxatilis, assembly GCF_004916995.1. Classification (NCBI taxonomy): domain Eukaryota; kingdom Metazoa; phylum Chordata; class Actinopteri; family Moronidae; genus Morone; species Morone saxatilis. The sequence goes on from NW_023339650.1 coordinate 14,958,069, forward strand.
CCTATTCTCCCACAGGCGTTTCCCCCTCAGCGTGGTGTGTGCAGACCTCCAGACACGAGGCCAAGAAGAGGGCATGTTACTGAAGCTAAGTCTCAGTGGAGGAATGTTGCAGCCCACTGGCTCTACATACAGTCGTATACTAAAGGAAGTTCAAATGTTGACATTGTTATTTTTGGTATTTTAGCTGGAACTGTCTGTTGTTCTAGTGAAGGCTATTTTTAATTTACGTCACGTGACAAATTGGCATTTAGAGTACATGTATATGAAGCAATGTGTGAAATTGTGTATTCCTGTTAGATTTGTGCATAATGATGTTTATCCTGGTACTCAACAGTTGGACAGAGTTGAGATGTTTACAGCTGAAATGATGGGTGGATTAATGAATTAGTCAATCGACAGAAAATGAATTATTTTTCGAGAAAAAGTTCCAAATATTTGCTGGTTTCAGCCTTTTAAATGAGAGGATTTCTCATTTTTTAGATCATTGCATAAAAAAATCCTTTGTTTTTAGACTCTTGCTCAAGCAAAACAAGTAATTTGAAGACATTTTGATGCGTTTTGTTTTACATTTCTTGTATACACTAAATAATAAATAAATAGAATAATACTCAGTTGAAGCCCTGCACACTGCTATTGAAGGACAATTGACTCCTGTGTTGCATTACTGTATCACATTACTCAAGATGGACTGGCTTGGCACCATAGTTTTGATTGCCAGCACTTCAGACAGGTGACTTACCGTAAATACAATGAGCACTTGCATTCGCGTTTTGAGACTAAACACGAGAGGCTGCGCCTATTTCTTACGCGTCGTGTTACAGAGTAGTAGTGTTGAGTTTAAAGAAGGCAGACTGTGCACAGCAAGAGTAGGTGTACATGTTAAAGAGGAATTACCCTGTAAAAAAACTCCCCAAGGACTCCTCAATCATTGTCTGTGCACATTACCATCTCCCCCCCAGAAAAAGAATTACAGACTCCCGTATTTCAATCAATCATACTGATGTCTAGCCTTGAGGTGCTCCATATAAGAGAACGAAACTGATGTCATCTGACCTTCTCTGTGCATCCGGACAGAACTCACTGTTCATGTATTTTTAAAACTGAATATATGACCTAACCTGATATCATCACAGTCTTTTCTGTCTTAAATATTCATGTTGCGTCTGGAGAGAGAGACAAGTGCTCAAAAATGGGCTTAGGGATTGCTCATGCTATTGCTCTTAAGCCACTGAAATATCTCAGCAACTACTGGATAGATGAAACATTTTACAGACATTCTTGGTGCCCAGTGGATGAAATCTAAAGACCTAACAGACTGGCTTTTCCTCTGGCACCACCAACATATTATTATTATTAAAATTATTTTTAGGGGGCTTTTATTGCCTTTAATTGATAGAGACAGCTGTAGAGTGTCAGGAAAGGAGAAAGGCAGGAGGAGACACACAGCAAAGGGCCAAACTCTTTGCTGCTGCAGCAAGGACTCAGCCTTGGCACATCCCCACCACCAGCAGATTGACATTTGTTGTTCAGAGTTAAATGTCTCAACAACTATTGGATGGATTGACAGGGCACATGCATTAATTTCCCCAGTAGGTACTTTGGTGATCCTCTTGACGTTTCCTCGAGCGCCATCGCCAGGTCAAAATACTTTATGACTAAAAACCTGCAAAACGAATGAAATCTCCTCCTTTCCGTCCGCTAACATAAGATGGAAAAACTTGGTAAATATTATACCTGCTAAACAACACCATGTTAGCAAAGTAAGAGTCTTGTTGAAAAGAGCAGCCTCTCCCTCATTTGGGACAGAAATAAATTCAAGCTTATGCAAATCACGTAAAAAGAAAAACTTGTTTCCATAATAACCGGTGGCTTGTATCAACAAACACTGCCTTCCATCTCTCAGAAATCCAAAAAACATCCCTCACAGAGCCAAAACCGACATTAAAACTTTGTCAGGTGTGTGTGTCATTTGTTGTTAAAATAAGTTTAACTGCTTGTCCGGAGTTGGAGACCACCTTCAAATGTCTTGTTGAATGTCACTTAAAGTCAGAAACACTTTGGATATAGTGTCTAATATATGGTGTTCCTGCTTGTTCCAGAGCTTTGTCACATATTAAATTCAATACACAAACTCGTGGCGCCACTTTTTATGGCTGTACCATTACATCAAATGGAAAATTGTACATGGCATATGTTTTATCCGTGTAATTCACTGAATGGATTTCATGGATTTGATCCCATGACTTTGTGCTTTCTCTCTGCTCGCTGCCGGTAGCCCCGACACAGTTTATGCCAGCAAATGACACACTGCCATAAACACACGGGGTCCGAGTTAACCGTCAATCATAAGAGAGAGGGAGCGTGATCCTCGGCTGCTGTCAAAACAGCCCGACAGGTAGAAGTTGGCACAAAGTGGTGATAGTGGTAGAAACGGTAGCGTGGAGGGCAACATGAAGGAGGAGGCAAACCCGGTTCCTCCCAGGTTCTCCGGGTGAGATGAGTCACACTCTGCAAACAGTGGGTTTGATTTTGCTGTCAGTTCACCTCAGGCGTGGAGGGAGAGAGCAGACACAAACTGTTTGACTGACCTACATACTGTGTTTATGTGTCCTGCTGCTGTGCTAGTGGAGGGAGTTTGAAAGGAAACAATCCCACACACTTAATAAGCGGGTTTCAAAAATCCCATTGTGGAGCTGACAAGAGCAGAGGAGGAGCACAAGACGGATAGACACCTTTTGTATGCCCGCTGCAATGAAAGGTAAAGCCCACATGGGTTGCGATGGTGCTGATGCATGCCAACTCTATGCAAATAGGATGAGTAATCTGACATGTCTTACCAGTATTGCCACATAAACCCATTACACACATTGAGTCTGGAATGTTGGTGGCTTTTTGGCATTCAAACAAAGGTTTGGTCTTACAGTGGTTCCCAACTGGGGTGAATCTGTGAAGTCATGAGATGATTATCAGCACAGAAAAAAGTTGATGACATTCATTTTATGTCTAAAAAGTATTTTAAAGAAGCGCTCTGAGACAACAGCAGCTCCCAAACATACACTCTGTGATGAGGGGTCACAAGCAGTTGCTGGTTTGCTAGTTAGAAAATATTTGATTTGAATTCTGTATTGCCAGATCCAGGTTCAACCTTTTCGCTTGATGATCTTGTATCTTTCAGAACCCTTTGCATCTCTACCTCTGTGCAGTGAATGTGGAAGCTGCGTGTTTTGATGCTGTGCCATTGTCGAACAACCGAGACAATCAGAGCTTTGTAGGTGGGATTAAGAATAAGGACGTTATCCTCCCGTGCCAGACCCAAATTGCCACGAAAACGGCAACAAGCGAGGAGATTTGTGCAGCTACTGTACAGTTTGTTGTAAATCAACAAAGAGAGATAACAGCTCTGAAATTGGCACATTTTTTTTGTACCAACATGAAAAACATAGACATAGACATAAGTACAACTTCCTAGCAGTTTTCATGTTGACTAAAAATGACAGCAGTGTGACAGATATTTCACTTGCTACTGATTTTTAGGGCAAAACTAAACCTCTTAATCTACAAATCCAACATCATCCGTCTAGTCAATCTTTAAAAATCGACTGCATGTTTGTTGTGATTTTTCTCTCATTTGAGTCCTCACATGCTGTTGCCTGCAATATGTCAAGCATTTTACTGGATACTCACACTGTAAGCTGTTGGCATGAAGCAGAAAATTAGTTATATTTCCGTCTTCTGTCACACGCTGCTCACTGCATGGGGGGAAAATGAATGAAAACACATTTTTAACAAACTAATTCAACATGGTAAGAAAGTCCTTGACAACTTAAAACCCATTCATAGAAGTGTGTGGTTTATTAAACCAATTTTATCATCTTAATGCATAAGAATTTAGATGTAGTTTGACATGGAAGCATATTTAGTGTACACATAATGAAATGCATGTCTGAAAAGAGCTATATTTGCATGTATTTTTGTTGTCATTACCAGTTCTTTTTCCGCCTATAATTACGGACTAATTCATCCTTATTTATGACACAGAGAAGCAGACAGTAGAACACAGGATCACATGTTGCCAGTGGAGTTCACAGTGCAGTTTAATGATCATTAAAGCACTGTTAATGAAATATTAATAGCGCCTTGTCAGTGCCAACTCTCTCCATCACTCTCTCATCGGGGGTTGGAGGTCAGGCTGCTGTCCGTCTGGCAGAATTCATCAGGCTGATTAAAAGTACCTGCAAAAGGTTAATGTGGTTTTTTACTCCTGGAGCGAGACTTGCCCGTGTGTTGTCATGGTAGCATTTGCCAAATGAGGAAACGAGAGGTGAGATCCTCTGGTAGCTGCACCAGGTTGTTTTTTTGTTGGTGGAAATAGCTTTCTCACCTCACATTTCCCCTGTCTTCTCCTCTTGTTGTTTGAAAAGTGTGAGCGCTGCCGGCCTCCAAAATAAACCACCAGAGGTACGTCTGCGGCTGTCTTACAGTGTGTGCTGAGGTGTCGTAGGACGTCCTCCTACACCTAAATACGGCCCGGTCTTCGTTCAGACAGCCTCGGGTTGTCACTCAGGATCTCCAGTTGTCTGACTGGAGTTGAGGGACTTTGGTGATCAAATTCAAGTCTGCAAGATGACCCACAATACGCCAGTCAGAGAAATTTATCTTCTCGTGACAGGAAAGATCCATTAAGATAGAGGTTTGTGTTTACACTGACATTTAAAGGTTTTGCCTCCAAATGAAATCACTAGATTGATTCGATTTTGGGGCGTTTATAGTACATTCACTTCACACTTCACAGAGCTCAGCCTTCCTTCTCCCTGATGGGGAGCCTTGGGCGCACAGATCCCGCTCCCTTTTGATGTGCTGACTGTCTGTCCCAGGGGTGGTTTTGATTGCCTCTTTACTCCCCTCCTATGTAAGTCAATAGGAGCCAGCCTGCCATCTGTGGGAATTGATACCTCTGCTGAATCATACTATTAAAGTGCTCTTCCATCTTCCTTTCCACTGTCTCTTCCCGCACCCTCTCACCCCGAGCTCCTCTCCCTTCCTTCCCCCCTCCCCTCGCTCTCTTTTTTCTGAAGCTGGGCTGAGGGGACACGTCTTATCTTACTGCTAGAGATGCAGGAGACGCGTCTGCCAACTGGGGCTAAGGCTGCGTTCAGACCGAAAATAGCACTGCATTACAAAAAGGGGCTACATTGGTGCGAGCATTACTGATACTGGTGAGAAGAGGGAACATGAACACCGTGGTCCATTTTTAAAAATACATCCATGTGTTTAAATGCTTACCGGACGCCAAAACACACCACAAAACGGGGGTCAGAGTGCTGTAAGACAGGATTGTACAACTCTGTAGTGTCAACATGAAAACATGTAGGGATATTTTTGCTGACCTGGATGAATGTCAATTGATGACTTATGTGCTCAATTCTCCAGGCTATTCATTTATGGATATATCTGGAAGGCCATATATCTCAACCTTATGGCATGTTGCACAAGTAGGAAAATAATCTGCAATTATTTTTATGATTAAATATTGTGTTGCTGTTCTGTGGGTTTGTTGGTGCATCAAAATAAGACATTTGAAGACATCACCATTGCCATTTTTTAGATAAAACGATGAATAATCGGGACAATAACTGGCAGATTGTTTGATAATGAAAATAATTTTTAGTTGCGGCCCTGATTTATGTGAGTAGCTAGGCTGTTTTCTGTCTGCCCCCTTATCCTTTGTGGCAGTAGTAACCAAGCAAGAGTGGTCTTAGAGTGATCTTGTACATCTGAAGAGGTAAAAATATCAAGTTATTCACTAGAAAAATATAAAAAAATAGAGGAAAGTCTAAAAAAAAATCTTGCAGTCCCTTATGGGGGTCACTGCCTCTAGATTGCAATGCTTAAGCAAATTTCTAATAATCATGGTGAAACCATAAGTCAGTTTCATGACATGCAGTAAAAGGCCTCAGGTCGGTCTTCGTCGCTGCGGTAAGGACACTTGGTATGCGCTCTACCCGGCAAGCTACCAGGACGCCCCTAAGGTGTGATTGATTTTTAATTAACAAATCAGTCAGCACTGGATAGTTCTTTAGTTCTTACGTTAATTCTTAAGTTTGGGGTTAGTTGTTCCAGAAGTCATTTGGTCACGAAAACCAGCTCTTAAAACAAATGTTTTTTTATTGGTGGCATTAATGGCAGCTCATAAATTATTTCCCTGCCCCTACCGTGCCACTCTTTTCAGTTATTCTTGGAGGACAGTTGTGAAAACATGGATAGTGACAACAGAGGAACAGAAGCTGCAGCCAGCTGACACCCCCAGCCTCTAATGGAGATACAGTGTGAGGAGGAGGAGAGTTTGTGCCACTGCTGACTTGTCACTGCGAGCTCAGCAGGCTCATCCTGGTCCTGATTAATGGAGCTGTCTGCTGGGCCTCGCAGGGGAAGAGCGGGGCTGTTTTCCTATTCACTGAAGCCCCCATTTATTTGCCCACAACAGATGGGCCCCCCGGGGCCCCCGGCTCGTTTGCACCTCTCGTGCCTTATGCGCTCAGCATCCTTCATCTTAATCAGTGAACAGGTTCCTGAGCACAGCCACCTGACCTACAGGTGACCTCTGTGACTCATTCACCTTCACAAAGTTACCAGATACTCTGAAGACAACGGCTCATTACGCTGGTATTGTCGAGTTTGGACTATGGCTTCCCTCTTTTGTCCTCCCTGGAAGATGACACACTGGCAGAATGACAGATCTAGCGGTGCCATCCTGTAAGATTTTCATGTGTTGTTCCTTATTTAGATATTCAGATGTTAGGTACATATATGTTTCAGTCAAGATAAACAACAAGCAGAGTTGTAAATAGGATCATGAATGTAAAATGTGATTCTCTGTACAGTGTTTCAAATGAAGAAGATGAAATGTGCAAAATATTGAAGAAAATGTTTAACAGTATAAAGAAAAATGGATGAAATGATAAATCCAAAATAGTAATCAGTAATTGTAGGTAAATAAAGTAATTGTATGTAAACACTGATCCAATATGCTGCAGTGTTATTGATCATGGCACAAAAAGGGGGTCAGAGTGCTGTAAGACAGGATTGTACAACTCTGGAAAGTTCTCACGGGGCCATCGTTATACCCTCCGTCTCAATGATTCAATGTAGTGTCAACATGAGAACATGTAGGGACATTTTTGCTGACCTAGATGAATGTCAATTGACGACTTAGTAAATAAAGTAATTGTATGTAAACACTGATCCAATATGCTGCAGTGTTATTGATCATGGCTGATCCACATTAAATGCAGATTCCGCACAGTGAAGAACACTCTGACATAGCTTCAGTTCGGAAGAGAAAAGGTTGGATTTTGCATGTTTGATTAATTGATCATGAAGATTAGGGCTGCAACAAGGGATTCTTTTCACTGTCAATCTGTCTCAATTTTTTTGGCTTGATTGATTGATTGTTTGGTCAATAAAATGTAATCTATCAAAATCGCTCGTTTGGTCCAACAAACAGTTCAAAACCTAAAGACTATACTTACGATTACTTAAAAACAGTTGCAGATATAGTTTTGACTCTGAAAATAATTTCAGTTCTGCTACTTTGTAAACCTTTTCAGGCCTTTCCACCATATAATATATTTAATCTATCGACTGACACCTCAGGTTAGGGTCAAGAAATCCTTAATTGGGTAAAATCTGGTCGATCTAAACACTGTCAAAGTAGAAGTAAAACAGCCAATTAAACATTTTCTGGTTTCAACCATTCAGCGTTTTTGTGCCAGAGTGTGTGTGTGTGTGTATTTTTCTTCTTGTCTGAACAAAATTAAGCAGTTGTACTTGTAAATCAAATCATCAGGTTCTGCCAAATGAGACAAATGCAGCACCAGACTGAAAAATGCCTCGTCCCAGAAGCGTCTGTGCTCTGCCATGTCTCATGAGCTTTGCATTCACACAGCAGATTGTCTTTGTTTGTCTGAGCTTCATGATGAATTCTACATCTTGGATTGCGGAGACAGTTTCGAAACTCCCCGTTAATTGTTACAAATGTACAAATCGAATCCTTTTGTTTAACCCTCAGATTTGGGAGAATTGAACATGTCTTATCCTCCTCTCTCGTCTGTGGTGACATTGGACATTGTTTCGTTTTTCCTGCTGATGGCTGTTGTTCTTTTCACTATCAGGGAGAAGCAGGATGGGACTTTTTCAGTTGCTGCTGATTCACCATAGATTAGACTGCTGTCCCCGAGCGTGAGATTGCTTGGTTTCAGTACAGTACATGAAGTTTTTATAGTATGAGCTATAAAGCATGCCATTGCACGTGGATGTTTTGACCAGAGACTATAAGGGAAAGGCTCTTTGATGTCTTAACTAGTCTTCACATGGATGCAAGGCTGTGTCCAAAGCATCTGTGACAGATTTAGCGAAACCCTGACAGCGGATTTAGCAACAGCTTCCTTCCCCTGATTATTTCTCTGGAAGCTGAACTCTTGCTTCTCTTGACTGACCCTGACCCTTTTTCTGCTTAGTGGGAAGTAAAACAGATGCTTCATTTGGTAGAATTAGCTCGATCTCCAAATGTAAACTGATTTAAGGATTAGGAATAAGACAGTGGAGTCAATCCTGGTCTCGCAGCTCTTAACCCTTTTACTGCTCACTTCCTTTCGGTCTTTCAGTCCGACCTCCATTTCTTCCTGCAGCACGCGTCTAAAGTATCGCCCAAACTGCCTTCCCACCTCATTTTGGCTCAGCGAGGGTTTATGCTGCCAGGTGATCCGGGCTGAAAAAATGTCACAAGGGCAGTTTTGGTTGCATTACTCCAGAAGGAAGCAGTTTAAAGCTTAAAATCCAACAGATTTTCACACCTCCCTGACACTACCATTCACTAAATACCTCCCCTCCCATCTCCCGATCTTTATTTTACAGAGGCAGCCAATAAGCAGGTTTCTTATTTCTAGCTGTCGATCGTTGCTAATAATCAGCTAATTACATAAACTAAATAGCTAATTAAGCTAACAACAAGTTGGTATGCAACGTGATATTGCGCTAAAAGACTGAGGTTAAAGCTTTAAATGTCCCTGGCTAGAAGAAAGAAAAAATCTTACTTACTTACTCTTAAATGTAGTCGGGCTGTTATTGGGGCTTTAGGGCTAACCCCCTTCACTTTTTCCAGCAGCTGACTTGCTCCTGAGATGCAGCATTTAATAATTGATTGCAGCTACACTGTGCATACTGCTAGACTGACAACTTACCACTAACCTTTATCTGCTCCACTCTCAGTCACACTCACTTTTCTGCCTTCCTCTGTCTCATTCACTACCTCTGACTCACTCCTCGCAGCATGTGCTTACAACAAGACCAATGACTGCTGAAAAAAGACAGGAGAGTGTGGGGAAATCCTCCATCAGATTCTCTCTGACCAAGCAGTGTTTTAACCCCACCTCACCGTTCCGGTTCAGGGTGCTTGGTACCTCAACAGAAGGGGAGTGTAAAACCGGTACAGGATAGAGCGGCTCGTTTGGTACCTTCACAACTTTTGGCATTGGAAACGCAGAAACAACTGAGCTGAACTGTACTGCTTGGTGTAAACAGGGCTTACAGCTCCATATACACAGCTTCAACAAAGCTTAGTTATGGTTGCTAAGCTATGATTGAACAATCACGGTATGGGGGAGGGGTTTAGTGAACGGTCAATTAAGAAAAATAAAAAACCTCGCTAGTACGTGCCTTTTGTACACCTCATTCTTTGTGTGATCATGAATGGTATGCTCGCAGCTGATCAGATGGCTTGTTGTCTTTGTCTGTAATGCCCTCACATGGTATTCTAGCCCACCTCTGTTTAATCTCTCTGGGCCTAAGCCAACTCTAAATGCACAGATCGCCTCTTTTCACAGAGACAGCAGTGTCAGCAGGGCTGTGCTTCTCCACTGAGCCCCCGAGCAGACCCCTGGGTCACTGTCTCCCATGCCCTGAAAAGGAGGTTGAACCTGTGGGACCGGCGCTGTAAAGTGGCCTGGTACTCATCAGCCGCTGGAGGTGTTTTGTCTAAGGCTTTTTCATTCATTTACTCTGCTGTGTGAGTGTGCCTTTGACATTAAACAAGCAAGGGCCGACGTGTAAATATTTAGCCTTCCATGTTTGAGAGAGTTCAAAGGCGGCTGAAGAAATGAATGAGGGACATGCTCCAACTCGCTGCAACCCAGATAAAAGAAGCTGAATTAAATGTCCATAAAGAAACTTCACAGCTAAACCTACAGTTTCATTGTAAAGGGGCAGTAATTAATCACAAACCCATCTTTAATGTAGGACACCAAAAGCTTCCAGTTTCACGTCCCCGGAGTTTCCCACCACGGTTGTTGATTAATGTGCCTCAAATTCAAACTCCAGCCTCCTGTAAAAGCTAGGTTAGTTTTCGGTTATTCCTCAAAAAGAAAGGCATGCCGGGACGTGTAACAGGAATGGTTACAAGGCTCTGCGCGGAGGGTGAGAAGTCACGGCTGAAGGGCACGAGAGGTCATTTTAGGCAGTGTGCTCGCGGTTGCTGGAAAGGTCAGATTGGTATCCAGTCTCCAGACAATCTGGTCAAATAGGTCATGACCTTTTTTTGTAAAGTGTAGAAGCTGTGTGGGAGGAACAGTTCATGTGACGCAATCAGACTTCCTCATTTTGACTCTTTCATAAACTCCATGTGCAATGACAAATTTTAAATGTTTAACCCCTTGGTAAGTTTAATTTTGATATAGCCGTCCCCATTTTTTTGAGGGGGGAGTATGTGAACAAGAACTTTCAAGTACATGTGTAGACTGTTTCTGTTTCATTACCGTTTCTTCCTCAGCCCGCAGGACTTCAGCTGCTGCCCTCTGGGCACAAAAAAAAACTACATGAAGTTCCTCGTGGCATTTAGATAAATCACACATTCATTATTAACATCAGATGGTTCACGGTTGGGTCAATCAGATGAACTGACGTCAGGGAAAATGTAGCTGTCAATGAAAGACGAGATGCGCTTCAAAGACCGAGAACACAAAAAAATATATCTTCAACTCTTCTTTAAAAAGTAAAATCTTTTTGGTTTCGGACCTGAAAAGGGGGACAGGATTAGGAGGAATGTTTTTTGTCATTTCTCTGCTACAAGCACATTAGGAGATAAGACGTGGAAATACCCAAATTAAATTCTTTGCCTGATTTTTTTGAGAATGATAATGGTGTCATTCTTACAGCAGGAAATAAACACTCCTCCACCAGAATGCTAATGTGAGGCCTGGTTGTTCATTTATTGGATTTGTGTGGGATGTTTCTTAATGACTGGAAGTGAAGATGAAAGAAGAATAAACAGGATGAAATTCCATGAATGCCATTGAGAACAGGCAGTCTTATATATCGCTGTGGGTGAGCATGACGAGCTGTCTATAGGAATCATGCCTCTTCCTACTTATATGTGTCATAACAATTTCACACAAATTTACTAATTTTTCAGAGGAAGCCAGTAAAACGGTGCACGCTGCGGACAATGCCTGTGGTTGATCAAGTTAGTTTATGACCCAATGTGACCTCCAAGTGACCCAAAATCTGTCTTTTGTCTGAAAAGTTTACTTAAGTTGTTGCATGTAGCTCGACTTTTTATCAGTTGCAATGGATTTCTCTCGTGTTTCACTTTATTGAACACTCATATTTTCGCCTCATGTCCACTGTTGTTAGCTTGTTCTTGAACCGTCTGTATCTATCAGTTAACTTAACAGAGACTCTGGTCCTTGCAATCACAATGAGCTATCATGCCTGGTTGTAACCCATCACTATGTGTTGTTGTGGCCTTATTGAGGGAAGACGCTGTAAAGATTTCACTGAATAGTTATCTGTATTATTTATTGATTATGATGCTTTTGTAACCTTATCTCAATCTAGTTCAGTCTTTAAGACTTATTACCTCTTTTATTAATTGGCCATCATGCCAGTTTCACCAGATTAGTTGGATTACTGTGATGAGTGATTATATTAACATACAGAATTAAAATAAAATGCATTTTGTTACTTAAATGTTCGTGGTGAACTATTTCTTCATTTCAATTAACCCCGTATTTACTTACCTTTTATACATATTTGAAGCTAATAACATAAATTAGCTAATGACATTGAGAGTTTTGCAAGTAGCACAAAAACACAGTGGGTCATGAGGTCTGACTCAGACATTCATGCTGTGTTTAGGTTATATGAGATCAAACCCAGATTTCCTGAATATGGTGCAATATTAAAGGATTCAGCAGATATTTTTTTTTTATTAATCATTTTGTCTGTATAAGGTCAGAAAATGGTAAATGGACTGCATTTTGGTGTGCTTTTCTACCGTAGTGGACAAAGGAGTTTACACGTATGCCATTGTATTCACACGCTCACACCATGTGGGGGTCAAACCGCTAACTAAACTAACCGTCATTAATGGACAAATTGCTCAACTCCTGAGCCGCAGCCGCCCCTTAAATAGTGAAAAATGAAAGTCTCAAGTGATATTCTTTTTTTCTTTTTTAAGATATATTTTGGGGCTTTTTATGCATTTATTTGGTAGGACAGGTGAAGAGGGAGAGGAAAAGGGGGAGAGAGGGAGGGAGGGCTTGTTGCAATGTTTTTAGGCATTTTTTTTTGCAATGAAAGTGCAGGGGATCTTCAGAAAATTAGAAACAAGGAAGAGAGTTTGACTCACTATGATGATTGCTTGATTGCAAGGTCACGCAAAATTTACGGGGAAGTATACAGTGAAAAAGTAAATTATGCTTAAAGGGGTGGTTTGTGAAGTTTCAGTTGAAGTTGAAACCACAAACTTTATACAGCCAGCTCTCAAGTCTCTGGGCATTAGTGTTTGATACTCAAAAGATGGATTTAGTCAGGAGTACCGCCTTAAGAATAATGTACACTATTTCCTCACAGAAACTTGGAAAAAATCACTTTGTTTTCACAGGATAGAATAAACTAATATCTCAAAGTGTACACGCTTATTTGAGTAATGGTTGAGCTGTCAAATGGCGTGGAAATAAAATGTGGATGAGCAAAATGATTTATGTTAAAAAATAAGCATTCATACATTATTCATTTCCTGAGTATATATTCCCATGGACACTATTTCACTTTCATTAGATGCAGCTCATGTGACAGATCTTCTGTTAAGAGGAAGTTAAAAAGTGCAGAAAGCCCATGGCTGCTGTTTGT
>NW_023339650.1:14971271-14986234 GCF_004916995.1 Morone saxatilis
TGTGTGTGTGTGTGTGGAGGAAAATGTCAGATATAGGTGACTGATTATTTACATTCCTCACGTGTTGCATTCACACCAAAACTTATGGCTTTAAAATGAGTAAACAAGCCAAGTTTCTGTCCGTCCTCTTTAATTTGCAGAGGTTTCATGAAGGACTATCATTGTTTTAATTAAAGCCATTTAAGCATCGTAAGTTCTCCAGGCTGAATGCTCCTGTCTCGCTCCTCTTTGTCCCCGCTCCTTCTGAGGGGAAAAAAGGGGGTTAGCATTCATTCTGGATCTGCACCTGTTGATTGGAGCGTACGTCTTTCCCGTTTTACGTCTTGAATTTACAGCCCTCAGCTGGAGGGACGACCTTTCACTCGGCCTCTATGGGAGAGACGCAGCAGCTGTGGTGACTTCACTGGCTCCTCGTGTAAAAAGACGTCGAGGAGGGGAGGCTCTCTGCACCTTGAACCTGATAGCAACCTGATTTGACATGCCGCCTCCATCAGCTGTTAGTTTCTATTCGATTGAACCCATTTTCAAAGAAATAAAAAGGTGTATTCATTTCTCCTCGTGGTCTCATTTGTATCTATTCATGTGAATCAAAGAGAGGCAGGAAGAGACCACTAAAATGTCCCCCAGTTTTTCATATGTGTGGTCCTTGGCAACAGAAAACGGACTTTCAAATGAGGCTGAGCAGCTGTGTGAAGAGAAACATTAGCAATGCTGACTCATTACAAAGAGTAGCAGAAAAAGTGTGTGCCAATTTGTTTCTGGTTTGGAAGAGAAAGAAACACTTCTACTGGATAACGGCGTCCAGTATGAGGAGAAATCTCGGCTTTGTAAATGGATGATTTTAGGAAGTGCCCCATTACCGAGCAGCTCCTCTTGCCTGCTGGCTTTCCTCTGGAGCAGCTGTCGGTCAGCGTGTCAGTGGGTAAATCTCTGAAATACAGATTGCTAATGAGGCTGGAGCTCTTGAGGAAGGCCTGGCCCTGAACTCAGCGTCACGCATAGTTAAATGACGAGGTTCCCCCGCAGCAACTAGGAGACGTTTCAGATGTCACATAAATTCTGTAAATAAGAACACTCATTTTGTAGCTTGAGATGTCTGGCTTTGCTGTTTCCTAACAGTTTTCTTACTAAGTCTTGAGGTCTCATCGTGGTGGTCAGTGAGCCCCAGGAGGTCTCTCAAACCCAGGTCACACCTCCCTTCAGGATTGTTTCTGCCAACTGTTGCCCCGGTGTTTGTCAGCCTGGTCAAGAGGTTTTTGGGTAATGAGCTTGTTGTCGATGAAAGACAAGTTGCAGATCATCGGTGCTACCGTGGTCACTGCTGCACATTCCTGCTGGTTCAAGTTACAGCGGAGATATGAAGCAGCTGGTTTTCCATGGGTTAAGTAACTGGTGACTCAAAGGGGGCTGACGTTGCTTAAATTCAACTAGTTGGAAGCAGCTCATTGCAGTTCTTAGGTCGTACCCGATCCTCCATGACCCAAATTAAGTTGATTTAAATGCATCTTTTCCCCTCCATCCAGACAAAAATGGCATTTTCTATCCTTATAATTAAGCTTTTACCTTATCTCAAAATGCTGGTTTGGTTTTTCAGTCTGTATGGGTTAATGGAGCTTTTGCAAAACAGTGGCTAAAGCATTAACCTTTATTAAGACTTTTACTGACATTAATAAAATAAGGATTTTGAGCATCATAGTGAGAAGCTGTGTGGCAAAAAAAGATAACTTCGGGGCCGTCCACACGAATACGTTACTTTATCGTGTCGGCCTCGGGACCAGACGGACACGGCGTTTTCGGGGTGTGAAACACTGTTTTGAAAACTGATTTGGAAACGGCCAGAGGTGCGAAAATCCGAAAGCCGCCCAGGTCGTGCTGGACGGCCAAAAACAGAGTTTTTCCGAAAACAATGACGTATTAGCCCCGCCTCTCCTAAGGCCTTTAACCTCCAGCCCCTGCCGCAAGACCGACCATGATCCGTACCTCCTTCTGGTGTTATTAGCTTGTTTTGTAAACAGCGCGTGACCTTTATACCATGCTCCATTGGTTTCTCTTACGGTTTTAGTGTATTGGTGTGGCGGTGTGGCGGCGTCAAGCACCAACAATACAGGCCTGGCATTGTACTACAGCGTTTGGGTCATTTTCAGTGAATCCGTGTGGCGCGATATTTCTGGAAACAAACGCCCGTGTTTACTAGGGGTGAGTAATTGGCAAGAACCTCACGATACGATACGTATCAGCGATACTTTGGTCACGATACGATACGTATCACAATATCAGATATAAATAGAGATGAAAACAACAAGTAGCCTGTATTGTACATCAGATGATATTGATCAGAGGAGCAAATTGAATCAAAACCTATTTCATTCAAAACCCAGCTCTCCATTTTATTAAATTTTTATGACATTCAGCTGAAAAAAATATTGAAACTAAAAATTGCGTGTTAGCACACTGCAGGTTGAAACTATAAAATTTAAGTGCATTAAATTTCTTGTCCATTACCAAAACTACTGAAAATATCTCAAAAGTAAGCATTAAAATCTCTTTTCCCTGGACCAAAAAAACAAACTGAAATCCTTGTAACCTCAGTAGCGACTCACAGTGCAGCTGAATAACAAAAGGATAAAGTACCGTTAATCCGTGTTTGCGCCTGTTTCTGTGCTAATATCTTCCGGCGTGGTGTCTGCTACGTGAACCTCGGCAAGGTTCGTTGTGTTCCCACAATATTTCACGGCAAGCGAGACAAAGCTTACAAACGGCATTTAGTCCTTTTGTTTTAAACTGTTGTTCCTTACTATCTTTTTAATTTGGAAAGCCAAAGTGCTTCCAAACGTCGGCTTTTACCTGCGAGGCGTTGTTTTTTGATTAGCCATTTTGGAAAGTCCTCAGCCACTCTCTCTAATACAGAAATACATGCGCCGCACAGCAGAGTCGCTCTTCGGCAAAGTATCGCGATATATTGCCGTATCGATATTTATACCCACCCCTAGTGTTTACGTAGATTTTTTTCTAAACGACATCATATTGGGTGAGGCCGCGTATTCGTGTGGACACGCTCTTTATCTGTGATCATTGACCTACATTTACACATGTTGGCTGTGATTTTATGGTTTGTCAACGGCAAAGAGGAGAAAGAAGATTGAGATTTGACTGGTTTTATGTTGCTTTACTGTGGAAATACGTCCAATACGTCTGTAAACGTGTAACCAGCTTAAAGGTGGGGTCAGTAATTCTGGAGAAAGATAGGTATTTGTTGAGTCACATTCCAAGGTTGTCAAATATTTGACGACCTGGGAGCAAGAACCCCACCCGTTGTGTTGTGTGGCGCACTCACTCTGAGTTTCCCGTTTACCATACCCCAAAGCGTATTTGACGACCTGGGAATGCGACTCAACACTCAACTATGTTTCTCCAGAATAACGGACCACACCTTCTGTTTTTGTAACTTCTGGAAGTTACAGAAACAGTCAGTGTAGATAAGGCAGGTAAATCTCACCACAAGGTCTAGTAGCTGCCTGGTTTGGTTGTAAAATCGTAGATGTTTGAATTTCTTTTTTTTTCCCTCTTTATTTAGTCCATGCTGGCATTAAACAGTGGTTCCCAACCCAGGTGTCCCTAAATGAATCTAAAAGGTCATCAGATAATTACCAAGGTGGAAAGCAAGAAACACAGCACAAGATCTCTCTTCTTATTTTTCGACATTTCTCATAAAATAGCGGATAGTTAATATTCAAGTAGAGTCATCTGCAAAGGTAAAATCATTTCGGTTTGGTCCTCACAATTTGTGGACACAAGCATCCTTTTAATAAAGGGGTTGCAAGCCAAAAAGGTTGGCTTAAAAGTGATTGATAGTTCATTTCTGACCTTGGAAAAAGTGGTTGACAAAATGATCTCTGATGATGATCTCAACTATTGGTTGAGAAGTCCTTGAAGGGCTCAGAAAAATGGAGCTAGAGTAGAAGGACAACCGAGCAAACACTGTCTGCTTACAAAGATCTTTTCTCAATGGACCTTGGGGTGAGATTGCTGTGAGTGCTTTTGTTCCTTGTTCATGTTATACACACATCTCTAAAGTAAACACCGTTCATCGCTCTGCTAAATAACCTAAATCTAAGTGTGAACAATAAAAATGGCCTGGAGAATATAAGGTGTGGTGGACAGTACTGATCCTGCTCATTTGCACCTCTGGCCATTTGATTTGATGTTGAATGGTGATTTCAGTCTAATGTGTTGCTTCTCGTCCTGCTGGTACCATGGCATTAGAGTTTTTCTGGACGGCAGCCAGATAGTTCCCCCGTGTGACCTATTGTAGGCGAGACTTTCCCTCCGAGCGCCGTTGTTATCAAGTGACTGACCTGGTTCAATCAGCATCAGATGAAACGGGATTTCCCACAGCAAGCCAAAGTCAGTGGGAAATGTCATAGAAGCTCGGCTGCTTGCCTCAGTGTTTGAGCAGCAGTTAGCTTGATTACTGCTTATCGTGTCATATTGCAGCGGTGCATAAATGAAAGTGCTGTACACCGTCGGTTTCAGATATGAGTGTGCAATGCCTGTCTGTCCATAAGAGCCCCTGCATCCTGTGAAAGTACATGTCATCGTCTGCCAGTGAGAGGATTTCATCTGCCAGTTTTAGCCGGGCCACGCTCAGATACCAAACCTAAATAGGGTGAGATCACGAGAGGAGGCAGCGTGGCACGGTGCCAGTTGGGTCGTGTTGGTTACAACCTCGCCCACATTCTTTTAAATTTCTGTCAGCTACTGGAAATACATTTTCCCCTCACACGTGGTGTCGCTGCTTTTACAGCCACTCTGCTGCTCAAGAAGTCAACCCTTGTGTGAACCATATAATGCCCTAATAATGGGACAGTGATGGAAGCACCAGAAATGTCAGCAGTAAAGACGTGTAGCTAAAGCTCTGCTTTTTTACTCCACTTTATACTGTATTAGACAGCTGGTTTTCACTGCAATATACCAGGAAAGGCTGCACAGATTTTACATATTCATTCATTCGTTGTTTTTCATTATGGGTATTGTAAGTTATATTAGCCTATATTAGGGAGTAACAGTCAAAATATCTTGTCCTCTGTTGCTTCATTTCGATCCTTTTTTTTTTTTCTACTCTGTCTCTCACAAATCCCCGACATTATGAAAGTACAACACTCAATCAGTGGAGTACCTCTTTAAAGAAACAGATCATTTTACACAGTATTTCATTTCCCTTTGCACCCATTCATATGCCATCTGCTGCAATAACAATAAGCACTCAGTAACAGTAAATGACGATAAGAATTGATTCGCTCAACAAATGGTTAAAATCAGATCCGATTTTTACAGATATTATAACCAAACTGACTTTTTTTTTTTTTTAATTTATAAATTTATTTTGGTTTTTTATGTTTGTGTCATCATCGATGTTCACCAAGATGAATTTAAATCCAGATTTTAAGCTAAAATATGGTGACAGCCATAAGGTTTGTTTCTTTTTAAGAGTGTCCTTGTGGTTGACACATTTCTGGGATTTGTATTTGAAGACCTTGTCATGCAAAAATAGCTAGTTTTGCTTAAACATCCTCTCAGGACATGTAATAAATTATATTATTATAGTTCTTCCACTTGCAAGCCAACAAGGTGGCATCCTCTGGTGATGTTGTTTAAACTTTTTTAAACAACCCACTCAAACGTGAAGCGACAGACACACACAAACACACACACACATATTTGCCAAATTGTTTGCATAGACGCATCCCAGAGTGACTTTCTCCAACAGACCTACACACACACAGACACACCTACACACACACACACACACACACACACACACACCAGTTTGAAGTGAAGTGACAGGAAGTGGCGGAGAATTTCAGCAGCCAAAGAGAAACTCTTTTCTCTCAGTTGAAAGCAGAGCTGTCCCATTACATGCCACTTGTGTGAACTGTTCGTTCACAACCACAGGCGACTTTAAACTGTCATGTGGTTTATAGCCCATTGCTTGCTGTATTCGCCAAGTTCATCAGTGTCTAACCATTTAAACCTCACTGGGGGGCGGTGTCATTGGAGTCATTAGAAACTAATGCTGTAACCAAAGTTTGTTTCGAAACCCACAAAATATTCTCTTGTAGTCTAGAATTCTAGGAGATACCAAACATGTCAGGCTGAATTTTGAGAAAATGCATTTAAAATGCCACACAGGATGTTTGATGGGACTATGCAGATATAAAAACCACAGAGTGTTGGGGGTTGAATGCATAATACAGTGGCTTGAATGATGAGTTGGAACAAACTGTGGGAAAATACACACTCAGGTGGCAGTTTATCAGGTGCATCAAGCTCAAACTAATGCAGTCCTGTGGTAAATCACACCTTCGTGGAGGTTAATAATGTTCAGTTTTATTTGAAACTGTGTGAGATCTGTGGAGAGTGTTGATTAAACTTTATGATCACTTTGGAGTTGAACTGCATTATACTGAGAGGTCTCTCTATAGTGTTTTTTTTATGTCAATAAATCTCTGACAACACACACGGCAGCCTCCAAACTAACCATACAGCAATTCAATACACTTTTACAGCTTGGTCTCGTATGACCAGGAGCTTACAGTGAATGTGAGCTGATGTTATATACTGTAGATATTATTGACATTACTGAGTCAGTTCACTCATGTATTGACTCTACTGGGGCTGTTTAACTGTAGCATCTAATACTATCTCACAATCACTGGTTCATCAAGTTAATTAACTTTAATGCTGCTTAGGAGCAGAACGAAAGGGTGGGAACTGTATCTTAACATGTTTTTAGAACAGATTAAATGCAAAAGTAAGCAATCATCCAGCTTTGTAATCACTTTACGTGCCCTCTTGTTTATTCTTTCTGTATCTTCTCTTTGCTGTTTAACAAATTATACATTCCCAACTCATAATGAAAGGAGTGGCTCATTTGCAGAAGTTTTTTTTTTCATGATAACTTGCATTATGAAACCAAACGTAGCTCCCAAACAGTCATATCAGTACTTAAACATGTGCCTTTCTCTGTTTTGCAGGGACGGGTGGTGTTGCAGACCCTCAAGCAGATCCAGGTCTTACTGCAGCTGCTGCGCTCATAGACGACTGAAGATACTGAACTGAATGGGAAGGATGTAAAGGTGGAAGCAGTCAGTCTTGGATTCGGTTTCACTGAGTCTTAATCGAACACACACACTCTCACACACACATACTGCATGTTTTTTAATACTATCTACTTCCCCCTTTCTTTTAGAGGACACAGATACACCCTGAATGGGGCCCTGTGGTGATCTACACTGTGGTTGGGAAGTACCTAGTGTTACAACTGTCATGCTGGTCTGCTTAAAGGGACAGCGATGATCACTTTTACACGCAGTATGTTTTTGTCTTCAGGGCTTTGAAACATCCATATAGTTGGATGTTTCAGTTTTCGCCTTAATAGTGAGTGAGCAGTTTTTCTGTGTAGAGTTTAGGAGTCAAACAGGGTCTTTTCTGTGTTAAACATTGCAGTTTCTAAATGGTCAGGACATCACTTGAAATGCAGAAAGACTTAATAGAGACTTGTCAGACTTTTTTCTTTAATAAAGACATAAATTCAATAGATTTAAAGTAAAGTTTAAAGGTGTCACCTCTTCTATAGAGTCCATCTTCATACTCACACAAAAAAAAACAGAAGTCTATTCAACTTTTCACCACTTGACTAATCCATAATTGCTGGGCTCATGAAACTATACTTCCAGAATGCACTGAGAATTTGTGATATTGTGTAAATGAAATCTAACCACAATGGGGTGAAAGAGGAATGGAATTTGTTTTGCAATCGTTTCTAAAAACCACATACATTTTTACTTGCATATTCTGTTTGCATGTCGTAGGTATTTTCTGTTTCACTTTACACTGTTGAATGTTTTGACAAAGCTTGTCTGAATAAATATTTCTCTCTGGCAGATCTTTATTAAGCGTGTGTTTTTCTTGGACTCCGACAAGTGAGTGAAGCGTGCTCATTACACTAAAGCCAAGTGTTCTGCATCACCGCCTCTCAGTTTACAGCTGCAGAGAGTGAGATCTTAGGCAAACACTGTATCTGTGCTAATTACGAAATCCTAACCACAACATGGAGAGCTATTAGAAAGCTTCATTGACAAGGTGTCGTCCTGCAGAATTTCCAGTTATTGCATTCTTTGACAACTTATTTTCATAGTTTTGGATATTGTTTTTATTGGTAATAAGATTTTCTGAGTAATTCCTGAGATCTGGGAAGGCAACGACATTAAAAGTCCGATGTGGTAAGAAACCAAATGAGACAGGTTTTAAACAAAGGCTCAGCATGGTCCAGATAACAGTGGGAAGGAATAACACAGATACTCATCTTCTCCGTTAGAGTAAAACCACACTTTTACACCAAACCTCTGCAGCCGTTTTAATGTGCACTCTCGTCCATGCAGGAGTGTCTATTGCTCTCCGACACTGTACACAGCACTCTGGACAAATCTACAGCACGCACCTGGGAGTGAAGCTTTTTGAAGTCGATGAAAATAGGAAAAAGCAGCGTGTGATGTCTCTTTTAAAATCCGCATAACGGCTGCATGTCGCCATTACAGCACAAGTGCTCTCATCTTCTAGATTCATCGTTCTTCTTGTCCCTAAAAATAAGTTAAGTTGTTGGTGGTGTGTTTTTGAAGGAGGTGTTTGTCTTGTATGCAACACAGAGCAACAAGCCAATCATCACCAAGGAGACAGTGCAGGTGGTGACGTTTCACATACTGAGAGGCTCTCACTGACTGAATGAGATAGTTATGTAATCGCGTTTGTGCAAAATAGCGCTAGTGCTTTGCAGTGGGACTTCGAAGAATTTATTTGGAAGAGAAAGCAAAGGTGAACGTTAAAATTCTGACCCAAACTATCTGTTTGAACAGTTTTTACAGACCGCACTCATTAGTTATACTGTATTTGCTGTAGCTGTGCACACAGTTTTCCAGTGCGGTGAGTGATTGCTCTCACTTTCAGTTTTGCCTCTAAGTAAAGTGATAGATAATCTGCCTACACTGTTGGCTTGTTTACAACCTATTTCACTGCTTGTTTCTAATCGGATTTATTTAAGCGATGCCACCATGTTCCCAGATCTTAGTGATATCACAAACAATAGTAACTGAACAAAACTACATAAATTAAATTGAATTATTCTTTTAATAAATACACTTATTTGTTTTCTGGCAAATAGTTAGGTTAGCTTAGCATTAAGACTGGAAACGGCTCGCCTTTGGCTCTGTCCAAAGGTAACAAAATCCACCCGTTAGCACCTCTTAAGCTCCCTAATCAATATGTTATACACTCTTTGTTCAATCCCTACAAAAACCAAAGAGTTTGCCATATTACAGAGAGTTATGTGTGTCTTCACCAGGAGCCATTGCCAGGCAACAAGCGGGAACTTTATTGCTCATGACCAAGGAATAGTCCGGCACATAACCTCCCATAAAACGCCTGATTTTAACAATATTAGAAATAACATAAAAGTGAGGTTTAGAAGTGCTAGATAGATTTTATGACCTCTGGAGAAAGCAGGCTTGCTGTTTTCTGGCTTTCAGGTTAAGCTTAGCCGACCCATCTTCGGGCTGTAGCTTCATGTTTACTGTACAGAGATGAGAGTAGTGTTTTACTTTGTCATCTATCTCTCATCAAGAAAGTGAGCAAGAGTAGTTTGTAAAATGACTAAGTGTTCCTTTATCAAGCAGAGAAACACTCAAGGGCAGCTAAGTAATCATTTTACTGTCTGGCACTTCCAGATCAGTCTCTAGGTTTGCAGGTGCAGGTGTTGGTTCACATCATGAACTGTCCCTCTCACTTCTGTCAGTCTAGCAGAAACCTTTGGATGTGGTCAGCTGAGCGCTTAGTCATGCTCACTGGACTGGATATCCGTCGCCACAGTCACTTTTTATCTCCCTGTACTACAAACCTCTCGTAACTTACATACAAACCTCCCTGTTTCAGCTTTAACTTGGAGCACTCATCCTGAGCAGTTTTTGTTAATCTCATAAGACAACTGTACCAGGTCAACCTGTCTGATTTTCTCTTTCGCTCGCTTCCATGTGAAGCTGGAGCTGAAAGAAAACGGAGGAGGTTAAATAAACACAAACCTCATTAAAATAAACTTCTGTCAACTCCCACACCAGGAGTACAGGAATGCGTTGTCGTGCTTTACAACCCACACAGACTTGCTACAGAATTTCAGGTAATGAATGAACCGGGGATGTCCACCCCGCAACCAGGAAACAAGAAAAAAAAACTAATGCCCTCAATACCAGATTGGTAAAGCATGACTGAGTTTCCCACCACCGCGCCACCTCATCATACAGAATGGTTCAACACACATACAAACACACGTTGGCACAGGGTGTACACACAACCAATGCACACATCATTTGTCTTCGTAATGTGATATACATTGCAAACATTGCATTGCACCAAAAACTAGACAGATTTGTTGTCTGCACACACAACAAGAAAAAAATTCCCATTGTGTTTAATAGACTGATTTTTTTAATTATCTATCATATACTAGCTGAAATGTAATCACCTCCCTAAGGTTTGTATTAAGCTTGTTTCATAACCCCAAACTGTAGTTTAAAGGCCCTGAAAACCTACTTTCTCAATTAGCTTCTTACTAGGGGTAATGGAGTCCGACGAGAACACTACATTTTCTGCCAAAGTTTGAAAAGTTGTGGTTATTTTATAGGAGAAATGTCCTTATTTATCTATTTTCCTCACTTATTATAAGTGTTTTCAGAGATACAACGACAAACACCCACAAATAACTTCTTTAGCCACGAATATAAAGAAATATCTTAAATCTTATATTATTTCTTCAGGGGCTTTAATACAAGATCTAAGGAAACAGAATCCTTTTTGTTGTGTAAGTGAATGAGTGATGAGTACCTGTGGAGTCATCTCGTGTGCTTACAATGTGCTGTGATATTTTTACAGCCCAGTAAACCAGTTTAAATGTCAATTTAACTGAACTTGACATGTCAAGTCTCTTTTTTTTTCACTGGGTCATAAAAGGGAGGAAGATGAAGTGAAAGACAAAGAGTAGAGAGTAAAAAAGGGTATCACATTCTTCTTTAAAAGGAACATGAGAAGATCTATAACACTGTCATACCTGTACGTTGAATAGGACGCTACTGCAAGCATCCTGTTAGCTTAGCATAAAGACTGGCATGCTTCTGTACAAAGGTAACAAAATGCCTGCGAGCGACTGTAAAGATTACTAATTAACATTTTTGTTGAATCTGTATAAAAACAACAATTCACTTCTTCTCGGCCCTGAGCAGTAAGTTCCTGGAGTCTGGTTGCCTGGCAGTGACAGAGCCAGGTTAGCTGTAAAAACATAACATTTGGTTTCCAGTCTTCATGCAATCCCAGACTAAACTAACCTGCTACTCGCGGTAGCTTCATATTTACCGTACGGATATAGGAGTGATATCCTCTAACAAAAAGCAAAAAAAATGTGAAGCTTTTGCTCGATTACATCTCTACTTTGTTTAACTTTGTGTATTTCTCTTTTTTTTACTATCTAAACCTCATAATGGAAACTGAAGTTTTCTCACATTTTATACCTTAGATTCAGTTCCCACCTTTTTATCTTCACTCCCTGAAACAAAGCAAGGTCTACATTCAAGGCCTCTCAAAAGTACTCAATTAACATAGGAAAGAGGCATTTTTTGGTTGACCTACCACACCTCATCTACTTGTGACTCACCAGTTTCACATATTTGTGGGTTAAACCAGGTCAAAGCAAAAAAAAGTCCTGAGAAAGTGAAAGCGATTAAATTATGTAAGAAAAAACCCAAAGATTTGAGGAATATAATTTTGTACAATCAATTGTTTGACATCATAAGTAAATGTATATAATAAATCAATTGGGTTCCAAGAAAAAACATTTTATTATGTTGATTTTCTTTCACCCAATTGTCAGCTACAATCAGTCCAAATGACTAACCAGTTGCTGATAAATATGCCATGCAACAGTTCATTAAAATATATAACCAATGTGCTGATTAGCATTATAATAACTTCCTTTACTCTTATCATCATCCGGAGCTTTTCAGTTTAGGAAAATGTCCCGACTGTCTGACCTCATCGTCAGTGGTCCACGCCCTCTGTCTTTTGATGTGGCTGCTCTGTTTGTTCACCAGCGCCAGCGGTCTGCTCTCTCCCATTCAACAATCTGCCACTTGCTAAATCCCTCACTCTGACTGGGCCGCAGCGGCATTGTTTGTGTTTTACACCAGGAGGTGAGAAACACGCGGTCTCGTTCACACCCTCAAGCCTCGATCCCGGCTGCAGAGTACATTCTGCAGAAATCAGGTGTGACTTCTCACCTGCATTCAAATCCAGTGTGAGTGGGCTCCAGCAGACAGTGTCATCACGAATGGTACTGATCGCCTTTTAGTCACACAGCAAAGCTTCTGTTTCTCTGTCCACCTGGAATAAACTATGTGAATGCTGGAGGTTAAAGAAGAATTGAGTTGAGTTTGACACCAGGCTGTTTTCACATTCATCTGCTGAAGGGGGAAAGTTTCTCTGTCTCACCTTAAATCTGAGTTTAACGTGATTGAGACATCAAGCTAGTTTGAAGCTATTATGGTTTAATAACCGTGTTGTTAACATTAGGAGGCTCAGTTGGCACAAATGGAATATAATATTCATAGTTATGCTTTCATTAGTGTATAATCCCCTGAAAATAAGAATTCTTGTGTTTCCATTAACTTAGGGCGTTTTCTACACATACCCTCATTTGGTCTGGACCTTCGGACTTTCAGTTTTGGTCCGAACCAAAATTGTAGGTGAGAAAGGTGCCTACTAAAGAAAGGGTGGTCTTGGTCCGGATCAAACGAACCATGGTCGGTTCGTTTACAGTATGAAAAAACTTTTTGGATGGTTCGGACTTTCGGACCAATTACAGGAAGTTAGCATACGTACCATAAAGAAGAAGAAAAAAAAAACGGAAGAACAAGCAACAGTCATGGAAGTACGTGGGGAGGGAAGAGATTACATTGTTTAATTCATTTTTAAAACATTCATTTCATTTTTAATCTCCTTTCCTGTCGGCGCTACGAAACGTACATTTTCTTCACGAGTATTGTGCTTGCAGTTGTGCTGACGTTTGTTGCTGCTTGAGCAATACCATAATAACGCAATCGGGATTTGAAAAAAAAATTTAAATTTAATATATAAATTAAATAAATGTTTCTAATAAAATAAGATTAATAAATAACCTGATTATAAAATGTACTCATTAAAGGACCTTATCCAGCCAGTGTAGTAGATAAAGACAACTATATTTTTATATTCAACTGATTATATACTAATGAAAACATATGAATATTATATTTCAGCCAACAGAGCCTACTTTATGTTACACACTGGACCTTTAACGTATAAAATTATAACTTTCATCTCTGTCGGTTTAACAAGTCAGAACAGAAATAGGTTACCCTTATTGTAGAGCCAAGAGAATATATTTTTGTTCTAGTTGGAGTCTTTGGGGAATCTGGAAATGTCTTTAAGTGTTTGTGATTTTTCAAAGTGACTCAAGTGTGATCCACAGTGCACAAGTCTCAAATGTGAAACAATGATTACACAAGAAGCACAAACCACCTGAACCATGATTCACTCGCTGATGATACATACACCCAGTTTTTTTTTAAAGGAAATGATGAACCGCCATATCACTGTTTAAAACTCATCCTTCTAGAGTCGCAAGAGTTCAAAAAGTAAAAGTAAAGTCATTCACAGGAAGTCCTCCAAACAAAATGTGTGAATCATCACTAGCAAGAACTATTTAAGATAAGAGGAGTTTCCATTCAACACTGTTTGGTTACTCATTGATATGTGCTCCAGACTGCAAGGCATCCACTTAATTGGAGAGCAAATAATTCAGTATTTACATTTTTTTTAAATGTCAGTTTGCTTTTTGACAATGACCCGCTGAATCATAAATACAGGTAGTGGAAATACAACAGTGAACTCATGCTGCAGTGATTTTTTTAAATTCATTGACGAGGAGGCTGCTGAAACTGAAGAGAGGAAACCATAGAAGTATCATGTTAAGTTCCTCTTGTCTCAACAACCCCACCAGCACCATAAAAGGAAGGAGCTTCATTCACAAATTTGCACTCTTTGAACCCCTGACTGCAGCCAGTGCCACCTCAGATGTCTAGCAGCTTGCAAATGCACTGGCAAACACATGCAGGAAAAGATACAACACATAACCCTATTTCAACTTTCCTGTGAAGAAAAACTGTTAAAATGCAAATACAACTTATGCATAAGCAAAATATTTTCTTGAACCATTGATGTTTCTAATGCTTTTTGTCACACCGCATGAAAAAATGCGACACTGCTGCAAATAGTTTGCTTTTGTCCTGTTGCTTTTTGAATGTAAACATAGTGTAACCGAGTAAATTATAGCATGCACCAGTATTTTCCAGTACATGTGGTTGCATAGATCGGATTTGACAGGATAAAATCAGCTTATTTAATGGTGTTAAAGTCAGTGATACACTCTGCTTTGACTTTATAGCAGCACAGTAGTTTTACTACTAAAGGTCAGCGAGGTTGTAGTAAGAGATAAAAATAGAAAAGGCCCATTAAGCATTAGTATGTCTTCATCAGCAAATCTTCAATTAAAAAAGCTGCTCAGACCTCCAGTCATTTAATCCCTTTATCTAAAGGATCTGGTCTATGTTGACTACACTAATGTGCTTGTGTATGTGCATGTACACATGCACCTTTATGTTTGTATGTGACTGCATTTTGTTATCACCCCATCAAGAAATATTATACAGCCGCCCTCACAAGAGATTATCTCTTCTTTTTTTTCCATTTTGCACAGATCTCAGAGAGAGTTATGATACTTCCCGTAACTCCCTGAAGCAGAGAGTCTGTGCATTAAAAAAAAAAAAAAA
>NW_023339650.1:14986247-14990140 GCF_004916995.1 Morone saxatilis
GAGCAGCTAACCCTGCGTTCCCAGGCTTGGTGTAAAAAAATAGTCAGACAGCTGTGGGAGGTCTCTGAGTGCCTGTAACTTGGCAGGAGTGTGCTCAAAAGTATGCCCTCTCCTAAGTCAAACACCGGCACAGGCTGCTACTTGCTCCTGTCCAACTGATCTGCCCGCCCACACGTGGGAAAGCACTTTCCAGGAATCATGCTCCACCGATCTCCATGCCCAGCCAGGCACTTTTATTTCATTTAAACCCATCACTTTGTTTGGGTTAACGCTATTCCTTAAAATAACATTCTGTACTGTAAGGCACAGTAAAAGGCTATAAAGTTCCAACGTAAATTTAAACAGCGGTCTTTAATCAAAGGCTTGGCCCGAAGTCACAAATAACGATGATACGAGTGAAAGTGAATTTAATGCTGCTAGCGCACCCTATACTGCTGAACAAGCTACAGTATACAGAGCTGTCACGCATTGTATAGACTTAAACCGCTCTGCATTTCCAACGCACTATATCAAAAGACCCTGTTAGTGAGCCCTCCTCATTCCTGGCGTTGAAATACAGGCTCTGTCACGTCCGTGAGTGCTGAGCTTTTCATTTATGTTGCATTTTAATGTGGATGTATGACGGGGTAGTAATTGGAATACATCCCAGAACACTGTCAGTCATTTAGTGCCATATGTACAGTATGACTCTGTTAGCTATAAAGCATTTAAATAAAGACTCTCCACGGGGCTTCCTGACATTTGTAATGTGAAGTGTTTTTGTTCAAGAGGATGAAACATGGCAGATACCCACATAGGATGAGGATTAGCGTGATGTTCTTGTGATTATATCAGTACTAACCAAAAAGAAATGATAAAAAACAAAACAAAACCCCAAAATAACTGTCTATCCGCTGCTGTACAACCTATATTACAGCTCATATGAGGATTTGTTTTACATGTTTCTGCCTATTACCTTGCAGATTGAATTAGAATGATTTAATTGTACGCAGCAGCTAGCAGCGTTCACGTGGCACAGACATGTACTGTTGCAAGATTTGTGTCAAATTTCAGCTTTCAATTCAGTATTTACAGGCACAGACAAGGAAGACAACCAAAGAGGCTTTAAGTTTAACTGTAAGCTATAAAGTCTGTGAACAGGAGCAATCAGCTAAATTGGCTCCGTCCAAAGTAAAAAAAAAACAAACACATTTACCAACACCTCTAAAGGTCACTATGTAGCGTCTTGTTGGTTAATACACAAACAGAAAGGCTGCCAGAGGTCACTGCATCTGGCAGCTAAAAAAGAGCACCGCTTCCCCATAAAGCCGCAACTTCCCATTTTCTGTTTGTGTGCATATTGATTTATTAATTAATCATTGATATAGAAATATCTCTTTTGGCCCCAGTTACACAATAAGCAAATGACATACAATGTGTTAGTGAGCTGGTAGGCAAATAATCTTAACTTTAGAGAGCGCCAGGCTCGTTGTTTCCATCTGGTTCTAGTCTTTTTTGTATGCTAAGCTAAGCTAATCACCTCCTGGCTCTAGCTCCATCATTGTGTACACACACAAGAGAGGTATCAATATAACTCTATGTTTAGTGCATTTCCCAAAATTGCATTATTTGCAGTCTGATTACCCTTATACTTTTATTTTATCCCTCAAAGTCGTATTATTCTATGTTTTGTATTGTTATTGTGTACTGAAGTCAATAAGCTAAGTAACTACTTTAAGTGTTGCAACTGCTTTGAGTTTCTGAATTACTTTTCCTTTCCCCTGGTACTGACTCTCAAGATGCATTTGCATACGTGTCGTTGTTTATCTAAAATGTATGACAGTAGTTGCATTTTGACAAAGTGACAACTGTGCACATTAAGCTCATTTCACACCATCACATAAAGAAAGTCATTTTACACTCTCACACAAAACCTACCACATAAAACTCAACAAGGTATTTTTGGATTCCAGAGAAAATGCTAAGACACCGTTAATGTCTGTGGAAAATCTACAGCCATATAGGTATTGAAAAATTAAGCTTAAGCTATTTTGTTCAGCTCTGAGTCATGGTTAGGGGAAGTTGCCGCTCTCTTTATGCATATACTGCTTGTGAAAACGAGTGTTGCTTTTATAAAGGTGCCATTTAGAAATCATACTGTCTCAGATGGGGCCTCCCCTGGTCAGCCAAGCTTTCAGTTCTGCTAAGCAAAGTGTATCCACTCACTATATCGCTCCAATAACCTCAATGAACTTGTGTATTGTACTGTAGGGGGGGGGAAACGCTACATCTGACTCAAAACTATTCTTTTAAATTATGCAGCTGCATACCAGAAATGTATTCAAATGTCACCTGGTATCTCCTTAAAAACCACAAAATCTTTGACAGGAATTGTTATCGTTGAACACTAATCAACATCAGAGGCAGTAGCAGCTGATCCAAGAGGAAAGTGATTCACTCATCCTTTCCACGCTAACAGCAGGGGGCCGACAAGTGAATTACCTTAGCGTTTACACAGATGCTGACATTTGGACAGGGCCATGAGAAAGGGGAAAGACAGAGTGATCAGGTTGCAGGCAGTGAATCATTTTGTTCGCGTCAGATTCTCTGTGTTTATGGTAGACTGTGTTGTTACGGGCTAACGTAACAGCCCGGGAGAGGATGGCACATCTCACTTGTCTGTTTACCTGCTGGGTCTGTGTTGGTGGGTGTCACTGTTGCTCTTTGCCCCCCTCCTGGATCTCTCCCTGGGAATGGGTCAGCCGGTAAGGGTGTGAATGTTGGTTAAGCAAACTTACATCACTCAGAGCTGCTTTCCTGCGCGAGTATTACAGCTGATGGAACCTGAAATGCAGAAAACAACAAACTCCCATTCACTTTTCAGACACTGCAAGCAGCTTTTTGAGCATAAACACACAAACTGCCACGTCTTTAATGCTGAAATATACTACTACTACTATAGACCCAACATTTAAATTGCACAAGCGTATAGGAAATTGCATCATAAACATTTCTGAAGGAAGTTAGCGTGCACATTCTCAATTTAATGTGGTAAACCACTTTACTCTGCAACTATAAAAATCTGCATGAATGGGGGCCACGCTGTGCATGTGTTGTGCCTTTGCCACAGTCCTTGCATGTTTATCACCCCACTGACACTTCTAGGAATAATGCTTGTCTCTTCGCAGAATGTAGAGCATGTTCTTTGTAGCGTGGACTTAAAATATAACAGCAGTTTCCTCTTTGCTTGAAAGGCACTTTTTTTTTGTAGATTCACTATAGCTTTTATGTTTTAAAACATAAGACAAGCGTCTACACAGGCTAATTAACAACCTCATGTAATGAGCCAGAAGCTAACACTCAGGAGTAACCTTACTAAATTAGGGAAGGTGCATGAAATTTGCATCAACAAAACACACAGACCAATTTGTTTAAGAATAATTTAAGGGATATTTGTAGGGATATTTCGTAAACCCCCATGTGGCTGCAGGGCTCCAGAGGGTGTCAGCATTTTGAGGTATAATTTGGCAAATATTTGCAGTAGTCGACATCTCCCACCTCCCCAAATTATTACCACCTCTGTTTCAACCTCCTGTCCTGTCCTGCAGTTCAAGCATTGGTTATCAGAATTGCAAATATCAAACGAACCAGCTCCTAAATCAGAATTATTAATGACCGAGCCTTTTGAAGTTTAGTCGGGGAGGATTCACTTCACAGACGAGCAGGAAAGTATTTCGCTTTGTGGACTTCGTTTTCACAGGGCAGGTTGGGCACCATATTTGTGACCTGGTAACAGCTAATTTTAAGCATACAAGAGAAGAATATAGACAAATAAAAGAGTTTTTAAGTGTTTATCAATGTATCTGTTGAAATCTTTAAATCCTCATGTGAAGCATCCATAACTGGTGTATAAA
>NW_023339650.1:14990240-14990659 GCF_004916995.1 Morone saxatilis
AAACCGAACCCCATGTTTGATTTTATTTATTTATTTATTTATTTATTTATTTATTTATTTATTATTTATATATTTAACAGCCACACAATGTGTTTACATTCAGTTATTGCCTCTCTGTAGTTGCTTTTATTGTGAGCGGTGGAGACACATGAGCCACACATTGTTACGGTGTTTAATTTTAGCTCATTCATATCAGCTTCACTGCTCACTTTCCTACAGCTGTATCAGCTGCAGAATTAAGTTACTGCTAATGTGAACTGAACATTTCCTACTGCTGCTGCTTCACAATAAAAGTGGTGAAACAAGGGGAGGCTTTTATTGTAAAGCAGCCAGAGAAAATGCTCTGTACTACTGGCAACAAGGTTAGTATTGACTGTGATGATAACAATGTGAGTATTGACTGTGATGATAACAATGTG
>NW_023339650.1:14990682-14993598 GCF_004916995.1 Morone saxatilis
CCAGAAGAAATCTAGTAAGTGGACCTGGAGTCAGGAATCACTGTTTCTCAGGTCAAGAATAAACCTTCAAACTCAACGTGTATTAATGACTTACAAAGTAAATAGATAACTTTTAACACATTATAACAATCAGTGTTATGTCTGATTGTTTATATATTATAAATTGTTAATACACCAGTTACAGGTACAGATAATAAACACTCCCCCTCCATTACCTTACATAACTGTACATTGGGTATAGTTTGTCTAAGAACGTATAAATGCTAAAATAAGGAGGTTAAAGTAAAATGAACCTGTGACAAATTTCCCTATATTATGATCTGAAGTATACGTAGTAAATAGGTTTTTCTAGGGCATGAGGGTGTGTGGGCTTTTCAGGTCACATGCAGTGTTGTCTCCAGTAATTTCACTGATGCTTCACTTCTTGTCTGAGTGGGCTGACAGCATTAAGATTTACTGACAGACAATGTTGACAACAAATGATAGATCCACAGATTAAGAAGATACTCATCACTGAGCATGACATCACAGGACTTCCTGATTTAATAGCATGCGTAGCCACATCCATTTTTATTCAATAAGGAATGCTCACTTGACTTGTGGATTCTCAGACATTGTGGAGACAACAAGAATACAGAGGAGCAGTTGCTCTCTCCACCCACTGTGTTGGTTGGTGATCTGATGGGCAGAGACCTTGTGACGTTAGAGCAAGAAAACAGCTCAAACTCTCTCTCTCTCTCTCTCACACACACACACACACACACACACAGAAACCACAATTGGATCAAAGCTTGTAATTTTCAGCGCAGTGGCGTTTAGGCATCTCCCATCTAATGTAGCGCCTGTTGTTCAGGATGAGTATAGTGCTGGAGAAGCAGTATAGAATCATGTGCATCCACAAATGACAGCTCAGGCCCAAAAAAGACTTCAGAGTTCACAGAGTGCAACTCCATGACGTCTGAAATTAATTCACTGTTTCTTCTTTTACTATCAAGTGATCAAATTCAGCAGCAGGAAAAGGTCAACTTAGAGAGAACATTTGATGATTCAACACTCAGTAAATGACTCCGTCCACAGTGATGACTCCAGGGGAATAACGCCCTTGACCCCATGAAGAGGCTTTTATTATTTAAACTGAATAAATCAATTATCGTCTTTGTGCTCAGTCACAGCCACAAGACGAAATGTCTTTTTTATATGCCACCACGTTCATAAATAGGCTGATTAGGAGAGCTGTGGGTGTGAGCATCATGTGCTGCAGTGTGACAGACAGTGAATGGCTGGCTGTGTTAGCTCACAGAGGAGGAGACTCGGGGATGCTGTGTACATGAAGGGCCCTCTGTGTCTCTGCCGTGCACACAAGTATGCATCTCATTACTAATTTTGGACTGAAATAACTCCACAGCTCAGGATTTTGGGCTTAAGGCCACCTCAGCTGAGCCCTGACCTGCACTGTCCACAAACTTGACCCACCAACGTCATTTGTGTTACTCTCCTCTGTGAGTACAGCCTCCCCTGGGGGCGCGAGGGGGAGAAGAGTCAGAAGGTGATAAGAAGTTAATTTATTAGTATCATGGATGGATTACTGAATACGCCTTCCGGGCACAGGCCTGGAAAGTCAAGTAACTACAAAGGGACTAAAAACGACCACAATGAGGTGGAAAAGGACCACAAAGAAGCTCAAAACAACCACAAAGATAGAGAAACTAAATGATTCAAAACAACCACAAATATGCAAAATGACCACAAAGAGACGCAAAACAACTAATAAGAGACACAAAATGACCACAAACAACATAGCCTTGTTCGCTCCGCCCATTCAAAAGTTTCAAAACCTGCTCCTCCTCTCCTAAGAGTGAAATCCTACACATATCAGCAAAATGTATCCCACAGCTCTGTGACCATCATCTGTTAGAGAGATTTCAGGGTTTGCAGAGAGTTATCGGATAACTAGATTGTATGATAAGCGACAAAATCAGACAAAAAGACATTTACATACACATACACACACTGACTAGGGTCACTAATTAACAAGGGCTCAGGGCAGAAATGCCCTTGAAGGTTCATAAAAAGCCTGTAAAATGAGGGGGCAAAAAGCACCCCTGATAATTATGAGTAGCCTCTTTTGCATTTTACCCTGTTCACAAGTCTTTGATGGGTTGTCAAATATTCATGTGAGTGCGACTGCTGTCCCCAAAGGGCCACTGAAGGTGTTTTCAGGAGCTTTTGATCAGAAACCAACTGAGTGTGCAGTGTGAAGCAGCGGGCTCTGATTAATAGTCTATCTGATATTATATTATATTACAATACAAACATTAATAGTGCATTGGAAATCTACATTATATTAAAAGGAAACATTGTACACACCCTTAATCTAATATTAACTAAAATAATTTTGTGTATCCTTAAAGCCACAGTCTGTACAACAAATGTAAACAAAGGGTGGCCCCTCCCCCAACATGCAAAACGTGAGCTGAAATCTGTTGTTAATTTCTAATTGATCAGTGCTGGTTTTAACTGGTGTTAGATTTTTAATACAAAGATCAATGCAAAACGGCAAGTTATTAAACATTTGTATTATCACTTATGTAATTGACCATAATAGTAATACAGTCCCGTCAGTGGAGAAACAGACAAGAAAGCTGTTTTTTGATCTATAATTTAAACCTTTCAGTTCTGTAGGTTAATGGTTAATTTACAACATTTGCATTGTGAAGTATTGATGCTGTCAAGACTTTTAACTGATTTTGCTGTATATGTGCTCCGATTTACTTAAAGGGACAATGTGTAGTATTTTAAGTATTTTATTTGCTAAAATCAATGTCTTCATTCATAAATGTGTCCTCATTAGTGTAAAATTACCTCTGCCAATGATCTGACTTATCCTCGTAAGCGACAGGCAAGTCCATGGAGGCT
>NW_023339650.1:14993698-15006272 GCF_004916995.1 Morone saxatilis
AATAACAATATGATTATGATTATAATATGATTCGTAAAAAATTACAATTCTGTGTCCTATTCGGCAGCTCCTACAGTGCCGTACATACATAACGTTATAATGAGTACCCCGGGGGCGACACATGCAGGATTATGTCCACACCCAAGTTTCCGGGCTCCTCAGAACATCCTGCATTAAACATTTCACTTGCGGTCATACAATCTGTCTGGGCCCAGCAGGAAGCGGTTGACTCTTACAAGAGAGGGAGCCCTCCACCGCAGCGTCACCCATTGAAAACCCTTTACCTCCACATTCCTGCCCTGTGACAGAGACCCACAGCTGCTGCATGGACGTCCCATCCCTCACTGGTCAAAACATGAGCACCCAACCCAAGTCCTGTTCAGGTAGGTAGCGCTTACTACCTGGAAACACCGCCAAGGCCTCAGCAAAGAGTTAACTATATGTACAATTACTTGTGGCATTTGACACTAATCCCTCCTCAGCTTGATATTGTGTGGTGTGTGTGTGTGCTGTGTGTGTGTGTGTGTGTACCAGCATATGATTTTTTTATGTGGCGTTCTAGTCTGAAATAAAGTGAATTGAATTTAACTGAACTGAATCAAATTTCCGATTTGCTCATTAACTGATCAGGTCTGAATGACTGCTCTTAACAGTCGTTAGCAGGTGGACTGAAATCACCAGAGGCGTCTCAGTACAAAGATCGCTTTATTTATGGTCCCTAATCTGGATGATTTATCTTTAGGCTCACTCATTTGCAGCCTGCTCTGACAGTTCCTAGATATGGGGGGCACCCAGTCGGGTTTATTCAAAGTGTCCGACAAAGACAAAGGCCTGCAGGCCCTCGAATACTGCAGGTGTTAGACCGGTGTTGAGAGCTCATCTGGAGAACAGTTGTCACCTCAAGTTAAGACCCGGCAGCTCTTGCAAAATGCTTGTTCAGTTATTGCAAAACGGCAAAGTTTAGATAACTGGGAAAACTGCTGCATGGGAATTTCCAGTGATTGTCCTTTTCTCTCTTTCTGCTTGCTTTAATCCATCACAGAAAAAAAAACATTTTGGTCTTCCAACTAACTCAGAAATAAAGTGCTTATTTCTGCGTTTGTGTTTATCACTCTGAAAGCCCCCCCTCCTCTGCCTAGTAGTGGCAGCGGCAGGTGTGTGTGAGCTGGTGTTTGTATATTTCCCAGTATATCTTATGTGTGTTTGTGTAGCTGAAGCGAGTCCACATGGTGCCGGGCCAGAGAGAGGAGCAGACCGGCAGCTTCATGTGTAACCGCTCCATGTGACGTACCTGTTATTGACACTGAGCATTCAACAGGGCTCCTGTAGGACCCTTGGTAGTCCCTGGGAGTAGCACTGGAGGCCTGAAGAGTTCAGCACAGTTAATGTTCAACCCTTTTGATCTCTACCGAGAAGTCGCATTCCCTGAATTCCTCACCAGCATTTCCAGGGGTAGAGAGAGACTATGAATGGCTCTACAGAAGACAGTTAACACTCTCCCATGCCTTCTCTCTTTTTTTTCTCTCACTTTGGAAAAAGCACAGCGGGAATAAAGCAGAGAGCTCAGGGGTTATTAAACTTTGGAGCTCACTGTCAGGAAACGCTGTTGCTAATTTGAACTTTTTGTCCGTTTTTTTTTATTGTTGTCATAAAAATGTCTTTCTCCAGAAATTGCCAGTGAAGTGAACCTCCACGTCAACTG
Source organism: Morone saxatilis (assembly GCF_004916995.1). Taxonomy (NCBI): domain Eukaryota; kingdom Metazoa; phylum Chordata; class Actinopteri; family Moronidae; genus Morone; species Morone saxatilis. The sequence continues at coordinate 14,995,401 of NW_023339650.1, forward strand.
TTTTATGATATCAGGGAAAACTCTGTTAATCATTGTCAAACACGATGAGATCATGCTGTTGTGATGCTGTGTTTTGTTTTTTGTTTTTTTAGAATTCCACTTTCCCTTAAATTGCATATCTACCGGATCTGGTCAGAGTGCCCTGCTGCTTTGAACTCTGGGTAGATTGAGCAACGGGTCAAGCACGGTTGAGAGACACAGTACTGTTATCTAGAAAGAACAGAAACTCTTATCCTGACCTGTGCAACCGTGTTCCCTCCCCGTTTGGACATTTACTGCCTGCCGAGTGTTACAGCCTCAGACATCAAAGCAGTAAAACCCGTTTTAATGACAATAATGTGATCACGCCGGTGGCGGGAATGTGTTTAGTAATTTGCTTAAAATGTCCGCCATGTGGATGCCAGACTTTATTCTGAGAGATAAAACTCAGCAGATGTCACAGCAGAGACGACCAATTTATCGCCCATATGAATAATACGACGCCCAGCCGCAGTGATCTCTCGGAGCGCCGCCATTGTAAAATGCTGATTGATTGTGTGAGATGTTTTCTATTGTTTGAGCGCCGGGCTTAGGAGGTTTAGTGTGAGGGTGATTAACTAATGGAGGGACTTAATCCCAGGTAAGAGTCAGACGCTCGGGCCCAAAGCACAATGAACAGCCTTCACTTAACCTCAACCAAAATGCTGAATTGCAAGGCCTCCGTCACCTGGCAGACGTCATTCTTGTGGGCCATCTGTGCTTAAGAGGACTGGACGGGACAGGAGAGTACAGCTGGTCTGAGAATTAGAATGACTTTGGTGATTCTTGTTGCCTTTGACATTGACAAGGACGGAGCGCTGCACTTGGATTTGACATTGCCTTGTTACTTCCACCAGTATGAGAGATGAACAAGTGAGCCGAGTGGACAGCATCCTTTTAAATATTCATGTGGTATGGTACTTTGAACACTGAAAGGTTGAATCAACTGCAGATATTAGGGAACACAGCCTCCAAAAAGCAGCTATGTAGTACATATGATAAACTCTTGAGAAGTAAGGAATATTAACGACTTTTCTCACCCACTGTACAGTGAATTTAAACTCCTACCTTCAGTGAGACGTTATAAATTATTGATGGCTATTAGAAAATATCTACAAGAAAGCTTTTGTATTGTGACCAGATTTAGCAGCTTCCTAACAACAAACTACGGCGGTTCAATAAGGACAAAACACACACGCAAGTGAAAACAAAAACAATGAGGAAAATAAACTCCAAATCTAGAAATTGGGCAAAAACACAAAAACAATAATATGTGTGCAAACATGTATTTCATTGTCATGTCACTCAAACGTGACAGCATGCGTTTTTTTTATGTGTTTTTAATTGTTTTGGGGAATGGAATGATGATGGGATTTAGCTACAGAGACAATATGTCGCTTAAGGATGTGCTAATCTTTTTGCCTCCCAATGCTGATTAAACTCAGAATATAACTGCCTAGCGCAGCCTTTTGTTTCAGTCTTTGCCTTAAAATGAAGCGAGGTCAACCTCTAAGGTGAGTCTTTATTCTGTTATTTTAATCATTAATCAATCACAGAAAAGAAGCAAAAATTAGAAAAACAAAAAGACTTGTGCAACAGAAGAATTTCTTTTCTAAAAAAAACCCCTGAATAATCCCTAAGAAAGATCACTCTTTAGAAGTGAGTGAAGTTATGAATGTGCAGCTTTCCCTTTCTGCCTTAGATGTGTGCCTCACTAGAAAAGGTATGCATTTTCAATTGGTTCTTAATTGTTCCAGTTTTCTTATCCTGTTAATCAACTTGTGGCCCCTCAGATTTATCTTGCGACTTCCCAAAAACCTGCTGTAAGAGACCAGCTCTCCAGCATTGGGCCCCTGGTTGAAATTAATGTTAGGCAGAAGGTGTGTGCGGTCGGTCTGACTGAGTGGCGTAATGGCAATTTCCTCCTCAGCCCAAACAGGAGCACCTTCCGCGTTAAATAGCAAATGGCTTGATGGCTTTATACGGCGCCTTTGCTCACACCATATGGCCGTTTGTTTCCTGCGGGCAGTTTGTCAGTTCTTCTGCCACTCAAACAGCCAAAGAATGAAACAAGCATCTGAGCATGTGCAGAGGCTCCTGTCATCGCCGACCTGAGAGGGGAAATCTTATGAACCTGTGAACTGATCGTGATGGGCGGCACCGTTCGGACTGACAGGAGAGGGTGAGGAGGGATTGTAAAAAGGAGGAGTGTGAGGGGGGGTTCACCATGAGCTAAGGCCTCTGTGGCTTTACAGTGACATCAGGGGATTGGTGATATAATCCTCTTACTGTACGCTGTGCGCTGTAATGGGTTGGCTGAAGTTCGAGTAGACCTCTCTGGGCTCGGCTGCCCTGCAGAGCCGCAGCAATAGAGAGAAACATGACAGGTAGCTCAGAATTTACACATCACACACAGGCGGAGACACTTTGTTCTCAGCCTTATTTATTTTTTATTGAATGGGTGGCAGCAGCTGGGAACTTTATGATCCTCTTCACAGGTGCGGCGGTGGAGGACATGTTGACGATGCTGCACCTCATCATTCCATCTTTTTTAAAGCTGCAACTTGAGGCGACGTCGTGCTCTGACGCTGTTCCAGCCTTCTGATACAGAAACGAAAAAGCTGTAATTTTTCTCTAAGTGGCCTTGAGAGCGAGTATAACAGTGTTTATCTAGCAACTGCAGTACAATAATGTTTTACGAGTGCATGTTACAGTTTTATGAACACCTGACTCCCTGAGCTGTGCTACAAACCTTTATGTTTGACACTGTCTTTTATAATTCAGCTGGTGTGTGAGGTTTGTTTCTGCCTCTGGCTCTTCGGTGTCCGCTGAAGACGCGCTGGAGGAAGAGCAGGGTGTGAGGTCCAGCTGCCCTTTGAAGAATCAGATTACCCAATTACAGGATATTTGGGAATTATGCTTATGCTTTCTTGCTGGGAGTTGATGAAAAAAAGAAAGACTAACACTTTCATGTCTGTACTGTAAATATGAAGGTACAGCCAGTAGCCCATTAGCTTAGCATAAAGACTGGAAACAGCTAGCACGGCTCCATCCAAAGGTTACCTACCTGCACCTCTAAAGCTCTTTAATTAACACATTATATCCTGTTTGTCTGATCTGTGTAAAAACATGTTGTGGGTTTGTGGGTTTGTGCTATTTCTTGGCTACGCTAGCTTCATATTTAAAGGACAGATACGAGAGTGGTATTGATCTTTTCATCTACCTCTTAACAAGATAACAAATAAGCGTACTTCCCAAAATGTAAAATGATCCCTTTAATGGGTATTTATAGTTGGGTAGTAAGAAGTTAATGTAGTTATGGATGCCTGTCTTTTCCAGGAGGTGCATGTTAGCCACAGCGGCTACACAGATGCTACATAAAATCTGTGATTGGTCAGCTTTTTCTGCTTGTATTTTCTCCAAATCGTTTCTGATACCGGTGGATTTTGTTGATGGAGAAGACAGAATTGAGCAGGTTAAAGAAAAGATCAGTAATTTAAGAAACAGCAGCAGATATCTGCTCCTTGTGATCGTCGCTCTCTGTCATGGTAAATAACTCTACATCACAAAATAACATAAACACTGTTATTGTGGGGAATATATAAAAAGCACAATATGGTCTGATCATGTGTTTTTCTCCAGAAACAGTGTCCTGGTTCTTTGGAATAAAACTATTCTTTGAAAATCTTTAGGACTACTTTGTTGGTAAAAAATAGTTCCAGATGAAAAACTGTCCACAGTGAAGTCTGTGGATTATTGAGGGTTACCAAGATATTGTTTCTGTTGTTGAGTTCTCTTTTTTAATGTTCTTTTGGCCATTTTATGCCTTTAATGTGCAGCAACAGTGAAGAGATAACAGGAAATTAGAGGAGAGAGATGGGGACCCAGCTGGATACAAACCGAGGAGGTTGTGGTTCATGGTTGGCCACACCTCGGCCACCAGGGTGCTCCTCGGTTGTAATTTTTTAGTGTCGTGCACCAAATATAAATTCCATTTACCTTCATCAAAACGAGGTGGCAGCAGATGTCTTGGTAGTAAAAAACCTCTGTATATGAAAACAGAACTGTCTGTGTGGCTGGATACACGAACTGGGAATATATGTTTTTTTACTGATTTGGGCGGACCAGCGCTTCAACTTCACTTTACACAGGATTACGGGTGCACATTGAGAGGACTCAAACTGTGAGATATGTCATCCATTCCCCAACAAAGGCTCAAATATTTTTGGGAGCTGCAAAATTCACAGTAAAAAAACCTGCATTCACACCCCCAACAGCTTTCATGCAATCATGCTTCAGAGAAAAGTGGGAGTGGTGGTGGTGGTGGTGTTGTGGGTGGTTGTAGGGGGGTTGGATTCTGCCTATTTGAGGACTCTCAGTGCTGCTGTTGCAGCTGCTGAATTTCTCACAGTAGCAATTTCAAGGACGCCAAAATGAATTACACATAGGGAGTCTGCGTTTGGTAAAATCTCTCCGCCTAATCCGCACAATCCCGTCCTCTCCAGCTAATTCCATATCTGCTGCAATTCAAAAAAAGTGCTACACACACCCATGCATGCACAGATGCGCTCCTGCATTCCCTTATCCTCTCACACTCGCTCTTTCTTTCTCTCTCTTTCACAAAATATTTGGTGAGCCCTGATCTGTGATTTGCATGAGCAATAATTAGGAGGCTTGGGGATTAAAGGAACCAGAGTATGCTCGACTGAGGAGACGCGCGGTGGGAGGTGTTACTTAATCGACAAGTGTCGTTCAGATAATAAAGCAATGAATAACAATTGCTCCTCGATACATGTTCTTGACACTTCAGTGAGGATATTAGACGAGCTTTTAAAGGTAGGAAACACACGGCACACCGACAGAAGACTTCAGCAGCTATCAGAGAGTTGGTTGGCAGTGCAGCAGGGTGTGTGTGTGTGTGTGAGGAGATTGATACCAGAGCTGCAGTGTGTGTGAACCAGCAGCCTGTCTGCATTTGCTCCATCCTTCACCCTGTTCTTATCCCACAAGGCCTCAGTCCCTTTCTCATCTGCTGGCGTCTTATCAGGGGACAGCTCGTCAGGGACACACGTGCCATCGTTCTGACACTGACCGCGGGTCATTGAAATGCAAACAGAGAACACACTAAACCAAATGGGGTCGAAGAGCAGCAAATATTTGGCCAGTACCTTTTTTCACTGATGGAGTCGGCCTGTTTATGGTCGATGAAACAAGGTTAGAGCAGATGGCCATTCGGCGTACAGAACATTCATTTGAACTGTCCTCAAATCAAATAAAGCCAATACCGCTACTTGGAGAAACAGGAAAGGATGTACAGGAGCTGACCGTCCAATCTCCGCTCATTAAAAATTGAACAGGAGGAAGGTCAGTGTAAGAGCTGAGATAAAATGATTAATCTTAAAACCAATACAGTGTGAAATTGATGACATTAAAAGATAGTTGCCCACTGACAGAGCTATATTACTTCATAAAATTGAAAGGGTGGAAACTGGGACTGGGACACACATAGAGAAGAGGCTGTTCTATGAAATGTCAGCCAACTGTCACACACAGAGGTTCAAAGTCAGACTGTAACTACAGGAGAGTAGCTCCCTCTATCTACCAAAGCCAAAAGAGAAACAGAAAGTCTCTGACTGATGCTCACACAGATAACAGATTTACATATACTTTTATCTGAAGCACGTTATTATTCAGCAACAGGCAGTTACATGAGAAACCAAGCGTCATTTTATATAAGGAGGGACACCTAACAACACACAGCAACGTCCCCCATCCCAACCTCAACCCAACCCCGCCTCTAGGAGACACTTCAAAACTCACACTTTTACTCATACTTGCAAAACAGCAACTGTTAACTTTGTACTCTATCTCGTGTATCTTTTTTAGATATTAGTAATGTATTTATCACCAACTACTACACAAAGGTTTTTAAGCTTATTGCCTTTGATTGTTTTTACTTTTGTTTTCCTATCTACTGTACTGTGTATCTGTTGATCTGGGTGGTAAGCAGTTGCACAACTACTCTCACAGGGAGGAAAAAAAAGAAAAAAGGTGTATTTAATCAAATGAAAGTGCATCTCATCATCACCCTCAAAGTAAGAGAGTTCTATCTTTTACGAGGCTGAGCATCTCCTGATGTAAAAAAAGAAAGAAAACTCTTCAGGCACCAGGAAGAAGGAGGGGGATTCGGGCACTTCCAGTGCAATAAAACACTTGTGACAGTTGACAAACAGTAAACAGACAATCAAATAGGCAACACATCCAAAAACATGCTCTTTACAGCTGTAAACACTAAACCAAAGACAAACGCCACTGAGCACTGCTTATTTCCTTTGAATTAAACAACAGTATCTTGAACTTGGCATTGTTTAGGGTTTCACTTTTCACACACTTTAATAGCATTTGATTTTTGAAATTTCTTAAAACATCCTGTATTGGAAAACAAACCATGGGATTTTTTTTTACACCCACTGGCAGCAACCTCCCACAGACAGATACTTTCGGTGTTTTCAAGAAAGACTGTATTTCAATGTTGGATGCATCATTAAAAGTGGAGATTTCTCTGATAAAGAAAGTTAGGGTTGAAGATGTGGGCTGCTGCAAGGAAATGAAGTGACATGATTTTATGTAAGTATGTCAGCATTTCTGAACAAGCTGTTGTAGCTTTAGTCAAACAGTTATTTTTAGGGTCTTTTTTTAAACAAAGGTTTAAAAACACACATGATAAACACTGAAACAACAAACATGATGAAGACTTTTCCCATTTTCAGTTTACAAAAATTAATCCCACTTTTATGTGTGAGAAATTCTCTTTTAAAGCAGTAAATAAGTTTATTTATGTTACAACTTTATAAGACAAGATACAGTGCTTCAGAAGTAAATCGAGATATAAAACAGAACAATATTAAAGTGATAAATAACATAGTGGTACAAATAAATACAGCCAAAAAACTAAAACTATAAAACAATGTTTCTCGGAGGAAAGTAAAGTCAGTCCTTTATGAATATGTCGATGGATAAAAATTCTTTAAAAGACTCCTATAACACTGTTGGACTCCTGGTGTTTTTTAAAAAAAAGGGTCAAATCCGACGCAGCAGAACCAGAGATATTGTTTATTATTCTTGTCAAAACCTGGTGCCTACATTACCCACAATGCAACCTTAACCACCGACAGTAGAGATTCAGGTGTTTTATGCTAGTAGCAGCTAGCTCACTTAAACCAGTTTATCAGGCTTTGTGCGGCTCCCTCTGAAGCCACTTTATTCAGCTTTCCTCACCATGTGCAGTACTCCCTAAAACTTGATGTGTAAAATTGGTGGAGTTCCCCTTTAAAGTCCTCCGAAAAAATAAAGACATCTACATTTCCATGACAACTAGGCAAACTCCATCTGCTGGGGAAGATTGCGTGATGTGATTGAAAGCTCCAGAACAGCTACTAAATGGACCTTGTGGTGAGATTGTTTCCAAAGGTAAAAGAAGTCAATCTCACAAATGAGTTTGTGGCCTGTACAGTTTATAAATCCTTGAGAGACTTTGTTAAAAATATTTCATCATAATTCAAAAAAAAAAACTTGTGGTTAATAAAAAAAAAACTTCTCTCCATCTACCTGATATCACTTCAATATAAAAGTTTATTTTCCAGGTATGGAAAATGATGATGAGGTCAGCGGGCTGTAACATATTCTCTGTCATAACATCCCGCCTGGAGAGCTCTGTTGTGATCCGGCCGCCTCGCTCCCTGGGAAATGATGCTTTTGACATTTATAGCCGCAGCACATCCATCCCTGACGCACTCGTTGTTTGCTCTTTGTTTTATTGAGCGTGATGAGTCAGTCTTTCCCTTCTACTGTCCAGCATGGCCGACTCTGTTACCACGGCGATGTATCCTCCAGACAGCTCCGGCGGCACGATTGATCAAAACGGTCGATGTGACCTGACGCTGGCACAAAGGACCAGCACAGTCACAGGTTTTAATTTTTTTTCATTCAGATGAGAGATCTGAATCACAGGTAGAGGTTCAGTGAGGGAGCTCGTATCCACAGGGGACACATTTCAGCTGCTGATGGACACATAGTCGCTGTTTCATCACTTGAATATTCCTTACCTGGCTCTCTATATGATATTACTGTCGACCGTGGCTCATTCTCATTCTAAAAAGAGCATGACCTTTTAATAAGTTACTCTTGAGCTCTTGACCTGACCTCCTTTTATTCAAAACTGCAGCACAAACATTCCCACTTTGATTGAGACGCCATTTTTGCACCAGATTGAATCTTTGGGATCTTTATTATTACAAATATAGTTATTTTATGATGTACGTATCGTCCTCAGGAGGAATTTTTTTCCACAGATGAACTGTAATCATCTTCAGCCAGAATGACACTTACACCCATTCTTCAATCACTTTCATTGAATTCAGAAATCCAGTAAGTGTTTGTGAAGCGATGAGTAAGCAGAGCACATAGGCGCCGCAATGATGCTGTTAAATCATCGCTGACAATGCAGAGATGCCAATAATGTCAATGTGATCTCTTCTCTATTGTGACCTCATTGACCTCTTCCAAAGTGTAATCCCTCTGAAAGGCTGCCAATAACTCTATTGAGTTTGGTTTACAGGTGAAGTTTTATTATTGACCTTGGAAACAGCACTTCAGGGACTCCTCCGTCCATCCAACTGCTGATGAAGATCATGCAATATGACTGATAGCTCCAGAAAATTGTTTACTCAATTGCTGTTTTCAAGGTGGAACATTTACTGTGAACCTCAGCTTGTAAGCTGACATGGATAAGAACTCCTTAAAGTTCCCTCGGTGCCAACTGGTTGTGCAGAGGAAGAATATGTGATGTGACCCAAAAGCTCCAGAATAGCAACTAAATGGACCTTTTTCTACACTGTCCTGCAACATAAAGTGCAATTCTTCCCCATTTATAGTTTACTTTTAATCAATTAATGGTGAACCAGTGCAGTATCAATACATACAAGTACAAGGAAACAAGATGTGAAGAACTTATTGTACATATTGTACCCCATAATAATAGAGTAGGTCCCCAATAGTTAAAAAATACCCACAGTATAAAATATTCCCACATGGTTACCCTCTTATTCTCTATAACTTTACATCTTGTTCCCTTGTACCTACATGTATGTGTCCGTACTGTGCTGGTACCTTTATTTTTTGTGACTTTCTCAATCTTTTTTCTTGTGAAATAACTGTTTTCACTGGTCTGTATTTCATTCTTTTCAAATGAAAAACATTGAAAGGATAATCATTCTTTGGAGGACCAAACTGTTCCTCATTTACACATCCAGCAGACACATAGCAACATTCATTTAGAGCCATGTCTCTGGTCATCTGATGAATGTACGTTACTCTCCTTTTATCTCTGTTTTTGGTCTCTACCAACTCCTGAGGGAAATATCTGGCTCTAAATGCTCCACTGTGTTCACCAGATTGTCTTTAACGGTGTCTGTCTGCTGTTTGGTGCTGAGCAGGTAGCGTACAGAAGGTATTTAGAGCTTTTTCACAGAAGAAAAACTACTGGCTGTAAGCAAAAACAATGCTATAAGAGCAACGATAGTGAACCAAAACAGTATAATTTTAGACAGCAAAACAAACAAAGCTTGGTAGAGCTGAGGGCAATGGGTGATACTCCTCTGTGGGTTATAACCCCTTTAACATTTAGTCATGTGATTCTTTTTTAATATATAAAAAACTGAAGGTGTACAAACAAGTTGGGAGGCACTGCACCAAAAACAACCGAGAAAAGTATTTTATTTGTAACTCTGGTGATCTGACTGTTTTATTTTCCAAAACCAAGCCAGTGTTCCCCACAGCTATGAAATTAAAAAACAAGAGCGGTGAAAGACAGCCCATTTATACAGCCGACACAAAGCCGTCTTTTTTTATTTTTTTGGCTGAAGCACAGAGGTCTGAACTGACAAAAGGGAATCTGGCCTTTGTTTGGTTATCATCTGTAGCTTTAATGAGGATACCACACACGGGCAGTATTTTAACAGGCTGTTTTAAGGCCTAATGAAGGGAGTGTTGGGTCAGACTGAATGGTAATGAGGAGGGCTGCTTAGGGACGCCTTCGATCGCCCATTAATCAGCACATTCCTCTCAGCTTCACACACACTTTCTATTTTATCTCTCGCTGTCTGTCTGATTTTCTCTCCTCTGTAATTACACAGCAAATTCTCCCCACAGGCAGCTGAGTGCGCACACACATGCACACTAACCACAGGTTTATACACTTTTTCTCCTCACCCTGTCAAGGTACATCAGGAAGAGGCCATTTCCTCATCACTCTCTAAGTAGTGCTGCTGAGTGAGACGAGGGGAGGCAGAGGCTGAAACGTTCAAACAGACAGAAAGGGGCAGAGGTAGCCATTAGTGGGACGTCTTGGTAATAAATGCGTCTCCACAAAGCAGAGAGTGTTGGTGTTTGAGTTTCCTTTTTCACTCTAATCTCTCTGAGCAGTTTGAGCCAGCGCGGGCTGATAAGTTGCATCCATCCCTCCTGCACAGATAAAATGTTGGTCATTTCACAGTGTGCCCTGCACAAACAGAGCAACTGCTGAAAAGACTCTGAAACAAAAGCGGTTACATAATGTGGTGGCTGGAGCAGAGTGATGGAAACTCGTCATATCACAGTTGTCAATAAGAAGTGTGGATGCAGTTAGAATATTGGTAGGAGTGAAGATCAAATGCAGCAGAAAGTTTAAGGTGGACAAATACAAAAGCTGATTTACGCACATAAAAAAGTAAAAAGATTCAAGATTCAAGATTTAACAGTAAGAAACACAGTGGTTTATACGTACAATGAAAATCTTACTTTGCCCGACTCCCTTTA
>NW_023339650.1:15006372-15053004 GCF_004916995.1 Morone saxatilis
TATGCACAGTAAGAAACACAGTGGTTTATACGTACAATGAAAATCTTACTTTGCCCGACTCCCTTTACACAACACACATAGAAGAATAGAATAAAGTTAAAATTTAAAAAATAAAACCTGAGTTGAAAGGTGCTCTGTGCCTCACAGTTACACTTAAAGTGTCAAGTGACATTACATCACAGATTATATGTGGGGGAAAAAGGGAGTAAATTCATATTTAGATGATTAGATAACAGATGGTTTGTTAGGGGCCTAGGGATGTTGCATCTTAAACGCTTTCGTCTTTTAATCCAAGGTGCTTGGGAGGTTGCGCTACTGTAGTGCCCGTCATTACTAAGCAACCAAAACCTGCGGGCGGCATGACGATGATGATGAAGTTCCGGTAATTTGGCAGTAAGCCTCACTGACTAAACTAATTTAGAAGTCACACCGAGGTATTCGTCAATCTCCCACACACAAACTAAAAGTGCTAACGTTAGCAAGCACAACTAGATAGTAACGTAAAAACAGCGTATCATCATGCTCAACAGTTATATTAAGTTCTGAGATGTATCTCCAGGCCATTGTTCCTTCTGTTTGTGTCAAAATAAAATGAACTTGACAGGTCGTACAGCTCCTGGATGGGAATAATCCAATCAGCTGCTCCTCCATCTTCAGTTTGGCTGACTGTTATTACGTTCTTGTACGGAAAAGGTGAAGCAAGTCCTGTGAAGACGATTGGTTCTGTCCTGTGGTGCACTTTCATGCTTTTCATGCCACATCACTAACTTTCCTGTTGTTTCAGATCCTGCCTCTCAGGCCATGCAATCAACTCATTCCCCTCACCTGAGGTTAATGGACCTGACTATTTTACCTGACCCGCCTGTTCTGACCCTGCTTGCTTGTTTTTGGATCTCAGATATTCTGCTTTGTGTTTGCCTGTGTGACTGATCTCCCGGTTTTGACCTTGCCTAAACTCTGGTAAGTAAACTGAATTCCTTACTTTTTCCTCTCATTATCATGCTTTTGGTTTCTTTTCTGCCAGTACTAGTGAATTTTACAGTTTAGCAGCCGTCATTGTTAAACCACACCCGAAGCTCATGACATAGATTACAGTAGTTCCCTTAAAGGATGCTGACTGGTCTGGTACCACTGTGGTTGGTTATCAGCACATAGCTTGACGCCTGGCAAGATGGATTCCTCCCTTATCTTGTGAGAATTATAAATGTAAAAAACAAGGCTGTTAGTCTTTTTGTTAACATGCCCACAATGACAATGCTAACATGCTGATATTTGGCAGGTATATCATGTTCCCGTCTGAGTTTAACACTTTAATATTTGCAATTAGCACTGAACACAAGTCCAGTTGACATTAGTTTTGCAGGTCATAAACTGTATTGTTGGATTAGGTAAATATTTGAATTTCCTTGCAATCAATTTAACAGTTGTTGAGCCATTTCAGTCTGGACCTAGGTGGACATAGAGCCATGGCATAAAAACTAACTCCCTGGAGAGGTAAAGACCCTAAATGATTACAACCTTTACCACTCTGCACATGGAAAGACCAACTGTCGCTAACCAGCGCTTTAGTACCGTGGAAAGCTCACTAATGCATTCAGAATAGATTTTCTTAGGGGAAGAAAGAAAAAATTTAATACATATTATATGCTGTTTACCATGAAAGATGCAGGTATCCCCTGGGCCAATCAATAACAAGATTAATCATCCCAAGTTTTGGCAAAACAGAAACAGCTGACCTCTAAAACTTTCCTTTAAAGGAATAGTTTGATCAGACATTTGATGTAAGACTGGAAACTTTTATGGCCAACCGCCAGCCAATCAGAAAACAGGTCTTTTTTTTAAGAGTTAATATTGTTTATCTGCATTTAAGAGCCTCTCAACTGTGGAATATTTAACTCAAAGCCATCTGCAAATGTTCAAAGTGCCAAACAGTCATTGGCAGCGTTGTCTCCAAAAACCTGCAATGTCAATCAGGATTTACTATACACACGCTGAGGAGCTACGCCTGCAGCACAAATCAATTGAACACATTGAGCTGTTAAAGAAGGATGGTAGCAGTCACACTCATACCCTGATCTGACAGATGTACTACATAAAATTCAAACTTTATACATCACCGGGCCATAAACCTGCCAGTTACACAGCTATTCTGCTCCAACACACAATTAGCCTGGACATCAAATCAATACCCTTCTTCTCAATTACCCCCAATGAGTGACTGATGCAGAGACATGTATGGAGGGGATAATAAAGTCATGATGGGTGCGACCTCTGACCTCAGTGTTGATTTTGTCCTGTTTCCTCTTTTCTTCTCAGAGCTGCTTCTTCTTTCGTCTGTGATGAAATGGAAACGAGCGCTGACAGCTTCTGAAGAGCCGACTCTAATTTCACATTGTTCTCTGTAAAAAAGTTCTCTTTAAGCAATTGAATTGATTCTTTTCTGCGAGTGCAGATCTTAGACGACCTTCTTGGCTGCTCCACCGAGCGAGACTAAAGGCTTCCCTTTATTAGCTGTATTTGTGAGACAGACACATTGTGAACAATAAAATCATTTCGTCAGGGGGCCATTATTAGGACCACTCATCAGCCTGTCAGGACCAGTCATTTATCCCCAGTGAGGAGAAGGTCACCAGGCGTCCTTTTACCTGTGCAAAACTGAGATAGCAAAGAGGACGATTCTGCCAACGGCAGGAGAAAGATTATTGGAGTATCGCCTCTCAGTGGCTCTCAATTATTAAGCCAATTTCCTCCTCTTATAATTTTACTGTTTCAAAGCACTTACTGGGGCTGTAAATCATTGCTAATGACACCGCCGTCCTTCCTCCATAAAATACGACTTAATCCAGCTTTAGTGGGCTATCATGAAGTTGTAGAAGAATAACCAATCATGACACATTGTTGGCATTTGTATAAAAATATAATTATATCATCATTCGTCATTTTTACTAATGGTTTAACTGCAGGGACCGTGGCAAGTGTTTACCAGGAGCTGCGACAGGTGTGACGGTTGGTATTGATTCATCCGTAGAGCAGAGAGAATAGCCAACAGCCAATAGTGGAGCTTAGAAACACCCTCCAGACTGACTGCTGGGAAGCAGGTGGGCGTCAGCTGCCCTCATACATCACAGCACTAACAGCCTCTTCTGCAGACAGTGGGGGAAAAAGTGCTCGAGGCGAGAGCTGGAAAAAATGTCAATAGAAATGAGACAAAAAGAGAGACAGAGAAAAACAGAAAGAGAGGGAACAGCCAGGCCTGAAAAACAGATCAAACTGGGGAAGGGAAAAAAAAGAAAAGAAGGTGATGTAAGAAGAAAAAGCCGGCTGTAAGTAAAACAAAGGAGTCAGCTGCTGGAGTCGTGCACGAACAGCTGGTGCCAAAAACAGAGTCGAGGACAAAGTGGGTTCTGTTTGGACTGGAACCGGGCCAAAGCTGGACCGGGTTAGCGAGCAGGGAGCGCCGCCAACACCAGAAGAGGCCTACGGGAAGATCATTATATAACCAAGAGGGGAAACCTCACAGGCACAACAGAGATGCTCTTGACTCCCTAATGATATGGCTCGGTTTAAACCTATGTCAAAGGGGAAGGCAGGGAGACATTAAAAAGAAAGAAAGGCATCTATAAAAAGACCAGGAAGGAGGAAAAGAGGAGCGAGGAGAATGCAGTCCATTGTTTATCCATTAACCACTGCAGCAGAAAAACCATGGTGCCTGTACTTTTTCACTTTTCTCCCACTTTAGAACAAACCATTGATTCATATGAATATATAATTACAGTATTTGGAAATTCTGCCTCTTTCAATACAGGTAACTGGGCTTGAATGGAAAATATTACAGAAAGCTATCCATTTCGATTCACTTTTCTCATTTTCAGCAACTTCTTTGCAGAGCGAAAGATTAAAGAAATGTGGTTCTCATTTCTTCCTCTGCTTTCCCTTTTGAAAAAAAAACACACAAAAAACATTGTGTTGCATGGAAAGTGATAATTCTCTTTTTTTTTGTCACTCGAGTGTCTCACAAATAAAACATTTATTTCATGAGATTCAGCATGTGGTGTAAAATAATGAAATCAGTGTGTAAGATCAAATAAAACAAAAAAACAACACCATTGTGGCTTTTTTTTAATACATTTTTTTTTACAATTCAAGACAAGCAATGACTCACTTTCTCTCAAAACAGAAGAAAGTTACACCTTTCTGAGTGTGTAGGATTAAGTCTCATCTAGTGGTTGCTGATTAAAACACCCTCACCTCACCCTCTTGTTCCAAGTATGTAGGAGAGAAACCACATGGCTCTGTTTTGGGCTCCTGTAGGAACATGGCAGTTCAACATAGCGGCCTCCGTGGAAGAAGACCTTTGTGGGAAGTACTCTTATTCGCTTTCTTCAATGAGAACCTTGACACAACTCATGTCTGTGTGGCGTATATAAAAGGCTACAGCCAATAGCCAGTTAGCTTAGCTTAGCTGTTTTTCGGTCTTTATGCTAAGCTAAGCTAACTGGCTTCTGCCTGTAGCCTTATAGTCACAGTACAGATATTTGTATCAATCTTCTGATGTAACTAATAATGAGAAATTGTTTCTTTTAACTTTAAACGTTAGCATTTAGTAAGGCGCTCAGTGACTTTACAGCATCTAGTTTTGTCTCTGAGAACTCCACGTGAGTGTCCCGCTATGCTCTTTCCTTTTTTATCACATATTTGACAGAGTGCCAGCCCTCCTCATATAGAGCCCAGTTTGGAAACAGCGATTGCACAGAAGCACCTCGCCTATCTCCGACTTATATCTTCTCTATGAATTTAAAATCAAAGGCCATTGTTCCTGCTCCTCTGAGGTTCGGGGCAAGTTTAAGACCCTAATTTGTAGAATTAGCACTTTTTTATATGAAGACTGAACTTTTCTGTGAGCTCTTTCTTTAGGTTTTGAGGCACTGAGCCAACTAACAAGCTACAGAATTACATAAGAGAAGTTTTTAAGAGGCACTGGCTCCTTTCTGCCTGTGTGTTTCCATGTTGTAAAAGTCCTGTTTTTCTGATTGATACATGATGAGCACTGTACCGTGGAGTGGCGAGGCTAAAGCTTTAGAAATAAATGGTTTTATTCATGCTGATGATTATGAGACAAATAGCCCCTGGGCACAGATATCTAAAAAGCCCCCCACCCCTCATAGGGGAAAGACACCCAGACTGACAGAGACACAGAACGACTACACTCACATCATTTCTCATCCTTTATTTTGTGTCTCAATATAGTTATTGTGTCTCATATTGTGGTCATTTTGTGTGTCTTTGTAGTTGTTTCGTGTGTCTTTGTAGTCTTTTTTGTGTCTTTGTCGTCACATTATGCCTCTCTGTGGTGATTTTACATCTCTTAGTGGATGTTTTTGTGTCTTTGTGGTCATGTTGTGTGTCTGTAGTTGTTTCATGTGTCTTTGTAGTTGTTTTGTGTGTCTTTGTAGTTGTTTTGTGTCTCTTTGTGGTGATTTTACATCCCTTAGTGGTTGTTTTGTGTGTCTTTGTGGTCGTTTAGCATCTTTTTGTAGTCGTTTGATTGATTTTCTTTCCAATAATAACTTCAAACAGAGGCTCTGAGTCAATGGTCCCTTGACCCCTTGGGCCCCTGACTCTGTACCCGGTAGGTCCATTCAGTAAACCATCCATGAATCCTGTCATGCTTAACAAGAAACGGGCTGTCGTTTGGAAGTGCAGTACGCTCTTGAATGAATCTGTGCAGCAAGCCTCTTTGTGGTGGCCATTTTCTTTTCACCTGTTCTGATTTCGTGCTGTGCTGTTTTGACCAGTTCTGTTGGATCTTTCACAAGCTGCATCCTCGGACAGCTGCACGAGGCAGCTGCTGGTCTATAGAAAGGGTGCAAACTCAAACAAACAGTCTGTGGATTCATGCTGCACGTCATGCTCACCCACTAATGGGATGGCAGTGGGGTGCTCGCCAGACATGCCTTGACTTGTTCCTAATTGTTCATCGGGGTGCTCAAATCCTGCTTATTCCTTATCTGTTTGCTTCTCCTGTGCATGTGGCTTCTCCAAATAAAGATGATTATCTTTGATAAGCTGACACAAGGTCACCAGTGATGTCATGTTGACATCAAGATAATGGCGGTAATGTCAAGTGCATAGCCTGCAGCGAGGTGTTTTTGACCTCTTGCCAGCCGAACACCCACTGACACACATTAACAGCCCTCATTTCCTCAAAAGCATTAAAGGAAGTTTCACAAATAAGCTCTGACTGCTAAATACGGACTTACATGGTGTGCTAATCACCGCCTTCATTGTTGGTTATGGTCCCTTTTATCTGTGCTGCCGCTGACGAGCTGCTGGAGCATGCAGCAAAGTGTTAACATGATGAGCTCTGCAAAAAGGGGGAAGCTTGTTAGCAAGGACAGATATTCCTGAGTCAGTGTGGATTGGGAATACTGCAGCAAGTCAAACTGAATCAATGTAATCATCAGTCCCATGACTGGTAATGGATGGTTTGGCAAAGCTAGCAGCATAACAAACTTTTGTTGTAGGGTGTCATATTAATCGAAGGAACAATTGGCAATAATGATTCATAATTAAATACATTAAGTATAATTAGATATTTTTTTCAAATGCTCAACGGCTGCCAGGAGGCAAAATCAGTCATTTGCATGACTGATGTGTTGCTTCATTGTCTGATGTTAATAAACAGAAAATTATGTTGAAGTAGGTGTTAGTCTTGTCCTACATTGGTGTCAGATAATATGGAAATCTTAGATCTAATCAAACCAAAAACAACCAACTGCTGTCTGTCCTTCTCATCGGCACCTTTAAAGATTTCATTAGCACTCAAAGCAGCGACACTCAAAATGATGTCTCTGTGGCTCACACTCTTTACTTTTTTGTGATGCTGCAATAAAAGTCAGTAAATCGTGACAGCGGCAAACATAAAACACTTTAATGGACACCGACTCTCCTCAGAGAGATTCATTTTGAATTTAAATCACCTGAAGCCAAAATGAAAAATGTGTTTTGGTATTTAAAGTCATAAAAACAAGTTCATATGCAAAAGTATATTAAACCAGGAGGGAATGCACAGTTCATTGTAACATTATTACATTCTGCATTGGCTTTCATTTTGAATTATGTATTAATAAACAAACAAAATGCAAGTTTAAAACTTCATTGCTAAAGTTGAGAATATAGACAGCAGACAAACAAAAAGTTTATTTGTGTTTATGAACACTGACTTGATATCAGTAAAGTATATAGATGGACTCTCTTTCTTAGCTCTGATGTCTATGTCCACATTTAACCATGTATGGCTGTTTATAGCCACTTTTCACCTCCTCTTTACATCACTTGAATGCAGATTACAGCGGAAGCACAAAGCCGACTCGATGATCTGATCATCTGGTTTTGAAGATTTGACAGTGATTGGGACAAAAATATGATTTTTTATGAACCTACAGCTGATATTTAATGCATTTTGATGTGATCAAATGATACATGTCACAAACAAACTATGATTTAAATGTACCTAGTCTGGACTGACAGGAAACATCAGTACAATGTGTTTCAAAAGCTGCAAAAATAAAACCAACCAGACTTAAATCAGTGACAACAGGACAGGCAAAGCAGATATATGACAGTGGACGCGTATGATTCTACCACAAACATTAAGATAGATGAACATTTTAAACCCCTCTGCAGTCAACGTACCTCTAAGATAAGCATCGATAAATATTTTTAATCATCACCAACAATCAGACCTACATCCTCAGTGGAACATTCAGTCAGTCATAGTGAGTATTTTGGTGTTAATTTACATATTAATGACTAAAGTCATGACTAGATAACACAGATCCATCTTGTAAATGATGCACAACAGCCACCAGAGAGAGAGAGGAATCTGATGTTCACTGCAAACAACAAAAAAATAAGGTTTGGATTTTCTCCTTTTTCTTTCATATAGCCGACAGCAGGAGGAAGATTCTGTCCACCAAGCAGCTTCTCTGGTGCTTTCAGCCGTATTCAGTAAATTTAATTAATGTTCTTAAAGGTCCAGTGTCACACACACTCACATTTAAGAGGATCTATTGGCAGAAATGTAATGTAATATTCATAGGTATGTTTTATTAGTGTTTAATCACCTGAAAATAAGAATCGTTGTGTTTTTGTTGTGTTTCCACAGTAGTCTAGAATGAGGCTGTTTATGTTTTAGGAGTTTTGGGGCCACAGTAGTTTCTCCTATGTGCTTCGAAGGGGAGAGTGAGGTGAGGGCATTGCAATCAGCAGCTACACAGTTAGATGCCACCAAATCTTTCACACTGGTCTTTGAATTACAAATGTTCTGGTACTTTACTTCTTTGTTCACACAGAAAGATTTTATGATTCCAGCTTCTCAGATTTGAGGATTTGCTTTTGTCCTTTTAATTATTTATTTATTTTTAATAATTTAGAGTCCTCAACAAAATAGTTCAAAATGAGCTCCACCTTAACCAACCAGCATTAAAATCCTGCTTTTACATTAATACATGAGTAATAATAATATAATATAATATTATGTTAGTATAACGGTCACAGAGGAAATTTTTCTGCATTGAGTACTTTTACTTTTAATACTTTAAGTACATTTTCCTTACTATTATATTACACTTTTACATAAGTAACATATATTATAACATATGTTATATTGTAACAGCCAGCCACTTGTATTTTTAAAATGTGGTTTTATTACTTTTAATACTTTAATACTTAAAGTCTCTGAATACTTCCTCCACTACTGATCATATTACATGATCCTCACCCAGTTGTCCACATTTCTTTAAGGACTTGTTATCCACTTTGGCTGAAGGCTAAGGTTCAAAGCTCATTCTTGACCTCGGAAGCAGCAGTTGGGAAAACAAGATCCGTCTTGTAGCTGTGACGCAGCTTTCATATCATATGAATCATATCACGTGGCCTTCATCAGCAGATGTTTTCTTTTCTCGAGATAGGAAGGGTGTAAAATACACAAAAGACACATTCGTTTTTTAATAAAAATAATAAATCTAACATTTATTGGCTCAAAAAATTTAACATCAGAATTGTGGGCGTTAGGATTTTGACTGCAGTTGGTCTTTATCTTGATCTACATATGAGATACAACTGCTTAACAGGCTGGCTAATTGAGTAAAAACCTTAACTTCATATAACCAACTGGTTTGAAATTCATTCCTCCCAATCCAGACTTCACAGTACTGAATCACAGCGGGACATCAAGCAAACTAGCTTTTATTATTTTCTCAGTAAAGCCGAGGCTTCTTTTTGATCATTTGGCTTTCGAGCTACAAGCTCCTCACTCGCCCCTCAACACCTCCAGCGAGCTGGCAGATTGACTAGGAAAAGGTTTCTGCTCCTCTCAGTCAGTGGACTCACTCAGTTGTACTACAATCCCTTCTTTGTTTTCTTTCACTCTAATGGCTTCTTTATAATTTCTTCCTCTGTTCAAAGGGCATGCAGTACTTGACTGGCCGTAAATCTGTTTGGAGACTAATCTGCCACTACCTACCAGCTGCTCTCTTGGCACTTGCCAGGGCCAACATTCCCGTTGCCATGGAGATAACCAGTCATGCCAGTTACACATAAGGCCTGGCGCTGCGCCGAGCGGGCCAAATGTAGTGAGCGGGGCGCGTGCCCGTGTGAGTGCACGCAGAGTGTGCCTGGATAATGTGCGTCTGTATTGTTAGAAGTCAAACCGTGTGGTCTGTAAACCGCCAGAGAAAGAAAAGGTTGTTGATTAACTGCCATTACCAGCTGTTTGTCAGTCTGAGCCTGTTAAGTGGTTACGCACTGTACAGTGTTTCTTTCTGTGTTTGTGTTTGTGAACAATGTGCACAAGAGAGTTGGCCAAAGTCAACTGAACATTGGCTTTTGTCTAATTGTCTAATTGTAGGACACAAAGTCCACGCAGCCCTTTATCCTGTCTGCAGGCTCAGGACTGATGGGGGGCAATCTGGCCCGATGAAGTCTATAAAAAAAGTTCACCTGTGGCATTTTGTGCCCTCCACTCACATAATTGAGCCCGTGTCTGCAGCTGCTGTCCAGTAAACTCATGTTTTTTTTTCTGTGCAAGACTTGGAGATGAGAAGATTGAACTCTAATGTCCATATGGTAAATACAAAGCTACCACCAGCAGCCGATATGTTATATCTCAGTTACTTAATCAAATAAGTATAGAAACACCATGGTAACACGTACTATTTATTTTTATTTATTTATTTTTATGTGCTGTAGCCACTGTTGAGAACATGGAGGTTATATCCTCAGTATGGCATCAAGTGTGGAAATTTAGGCTCCAGTATCTTAAATTCTTTGCTGTATATGACGTCATATATAGCACAGAATACACAATGGAGATTATTATTATTATATTAAAAAGGAATTAACTGTATGGAGCCCCCTTCTTTTGCTTACATGCCAGGATTTTTGGCAACATTTACAATAAAAGATAAAACATTTATTTAAGAAATGTGTCTGTAAATGATCAAAACATTATAGGTGTAAGTCTATATTCTGTGAAAGAAGTCTGTGTTGTACAGCTCTGTTGAAGGATCACAAAAAGGTATGTAGGGTTTTATTTATTGCCAGAAATTTTGATCCATTATTGTTTAGATTAGTCTATAAGTTAATGTGCGTTTGTGTTTAATGTTAGAAAAGCATTTTAGTAAGAATAGAGGATTGTTGGTCTATTGGTGTGCAACATACTGTACATGTAGTGTATGATTACTTTATTATAATCACATGTTGGAAACTCTGCCACCGAGATGCTTTTTTCCTAACTCGATGCCCTCTGAATGAGTTGCTGGAGCTATAACTGAAAGGATTTTAAATTAAATACATTTTGTGGGGGTTTTTGGTCTTGAGTGTGCAAGTGCAAGCCTAAAAATGTGTCACATATTGAGCCTTTGATGTATTAAAAAGCTGTTAGTGAAAGGTGTTGAGCCTCAAAACAGTTTAGCTGCTGTGAGTCACACAGGACATGCTGGGTTGAGACAAAAAAAAAGACAAAAAACCCAGAGACAAAGCTATTGTTGTCCATCACACACACACACGTTAGCTGTGCCTGCCTCTCTTTTTTTGATTTTTTCTGTGTTTTTTCTGGGTATGTGTGAGGCCCTTCACTGAACACATCTTGCGACATGTGCAGGGAGAGGAAACAGCTGTGGTTTTGGTTGCTGCGGAAACCAGGTGAGCGCATGTGCTGTGTGTGTGCTTTGGCGGTGACATCACACATTCCATGACGTGGCAGCAGCGAGAGGCAGCGAGGCAAGGGGGGTGACACTCAGACACCGCAATGATGTTTTATGTTTGATTGATCCTCTTTAAGCCACAAAGACCTGTGTCTTTAAATAAATATGTATGAAGGGATCACTGTCTATTGTCTATTTGTTCAATATCTGCCTATTCCAGGGCAATCGCTGGTCTATTTAGTGTTTTATTCAAATTTTGGTGGCTGCAGCAATACATCAAATGAAATATTCTACTGCACACAGTTTTCTGTAATTCACATATTTGATGAATTTAAAATAAGGCCCTTATTGTTATTGTTACGACACATTTTCACTCTTCTTGTGTCCATAAAGAGTCAAGTGTTTTAGCTGGAGCATCCTTGTGAGGTTAAGGTGCATATATATATATATATATAGATGGGACGGTTAAGGAGTGGCAAAGTTATATTAGGATGATAATATATGGGTGGGTACTCAGTAGTATATGTAGATAGGGGGTTAAGATAATAGTATAAAACTGCAATTGTCCCTGGTTTGGATTTCAGCTTGGGTGCACGGGTGGGATAGCCCGGTTGTATTGTTGAGTGTTATGTTTATGACACTATGTGCTTTCCATTACATATACTCATCACATGTGGCCGTGCCCTAAAATGGTATTTTTTTGGCAAAGCGAGATAAAGAAAGTATTTAGGATAGACGTACGCCTGAATATGTATAGTTTTGTACTGGGATCAGACTTTCAATTATGAACGCAGGTATAGGTAATATTTTATAAACATTGCTCAACAAAGATCCACCTGATATTTGTGTCCTTTTTGCCATTTGAAGTGAGTTCGTAGCAAATTACTTGACAGAGGAATGGTTACATGGGGATCACTAATTTAATAGAATAAGTATCCTACTGGTTGCAACTACTATTGCTCACTTTTTTGTTTTCTATTGACCGAGGCATGTTATTGGAGCACAGAGCAAAAAGGGGCGAGACTTATGAAGGGTCAATTGATGATGGTTTGCTTCACCTGTTGAAGAGGTTTCCAAAACTAAAATGCCAGTTAGTTAGTAATCAACTAAGCTCTCTGCTTTAGAGGATTGTATTAAAACGTGACCCCCAGTTTAGATGATATTCAGCTTTAAGAGAACAAATGTAACCAAAACAATTTCTCCATGTAAACCATTTACCTACACGTGATCGATTAAAAAGACTTTCTCCTTATGAATGTTTATTATTTAACATAACGATGAGTCACACAAATTTCCTACATGAATGTATAATTTTGATCTGTTAACTGGGCTTCAGTTTTATCAGATTGATTTAATCAGCAGTCTGATCTTTACAGTAATTTCCGATTCAGTCTATTATGAGCTCCACATTATCTGTTTCATCTTTTCTGAGCTTTACGTTAGTGTCATACTTTCTGTGACAGTGTAGCATCAGTGCACACTGATATCTGATAAATGACTAAAGGGTGAGTAAATTCATTTAATATCTTGTCATCTCACTCTAAAAAAAACACTTTTGATTAAATATTTTATATTGTTGAGAAATTTAAAAAGAATATGTAGGATGATTCATTTTAAGCCTTTAAACCCCCCTCATCCACTCCTTTATCACCTGCCTCCATTTTGTTTGGCTGCAAACTGGAGATAATAGGAAGCAGTCTGAAAAAGACCCCATTTCTACTGACCTGGCACTCAAACATGGATTTCCAGTTTCCTGGTCTGCAGATGTGATTACACTTAGATTGAAGGCACTGCTGCCAGACCCTGGAAAGACTATTACAGTACAGACTGCTATTCAGGTTGAGCTCTAACTCTCAGCAGGTATCACCAAGGATGAACCTCTTAAGCTGCTTTTCACAGGGCTAACAAAACAGCAATATGTTCTGTGATGAGCCGATGAATTGGTGTTCAATAGATCTACAGGAGGCTTTGGAGCTCTAATCTCACTACATTACCACTTGAGAATAGATGAGAAAATGAGATATAAGAAAACGTACAGTATCAGGGGGCAGAATATGCTGCAATGACGCACTCTGAAAAGAGCCAAGAGAGAAATGTCAGTAAATGAGAGTGACACAACGGCAACAAACCCCATATTTTATATGGATCTGTAAATGTGCAAAGCCTGCCAAGTGTCCAAGGAGGGTAATTGAATGAATCTGTGATTAAATGAGCGAGGCATGAGTTTCGTCACAGCCCTCTAAATTAATCCTTGCACCCTGATTTGCATGCATTCAAATGCACATTGTCATCAGAGTAGAACATACATGGCAATGATTGCCGGTGACTTGCCAACGCCAGCCCTTCTCTTTAGTCTGTATTAATCCCCAGCTCCTGGCCTCGGGCCATGGCGGGAATGTGTACTGGAGGACGGCCGCGTGCCCTCTCTCAGCTGCCTCCTAATCTTACCCCCCAGCCGCAGACTCACTCCGACCCCTCGGCCCTGCCTGTGCGGTCCAGCCAATCTTTTTCTCCTGGTTCTCTCCTGCCCCCTAAAGCACAAAACGTAGAATCAGCCTGTAGTGGTCAGTTCTGATGGATCTCCGACTGATTTCCTGAGGCATTTCTGAATAAAGAAGGTGGAAAATGCAACGTTCAGCTCCATACGAATACTTTCCTAATTCATTAAGTATGCTATATGATGAACTTTACATTACAATAAATTGTTTTGACTGTAATCTTCCTCATTGTTGCACGAAGCTGATGGAAGAGGGAGAAATAGCGCTTGGCAATCAAATATTCCCATGTCGTTGGTTTGCTGGCGTGCTTCTTTGAACCTTCTTGATTCACATGCATTCCTCTCCCAATAGGAGCTGTCACTTTGTGTGGACATTGTCCCTTCAGTGTGTGTGGCTATAGGGAGCGTCTGATGTCTACTCCAGGCCACTTGTCTATGATGTGAATGGGAAGACAATGAGACCCCCAGTGGCTCCCTCTCTCCATGACCCGCCTGGGGTCTGATTTGCCTTGGCAAGGGGGACAGAGGCCCAAAACAAAGCTGAAGGAGTCTCCAGTGAAGGGGTGCAGAGGTCAGCCTCAACGCCCAACTAACAGGCCCGTCCTCTAGTTTGGGCTCCTAAATGGGGAAAGGACACAGAGGCGTAGAGACAATGGGATAAAAGGGACCTCCAAAACCATTAAATTCTGAGGAAGTGATGGCCGTGAATGATGACAGAGACTGAATAGAGACTCTTGAGGTGGGAGGTACGCTCCATTAATGACCATGGATGCTCCATTATGGCAGCCCTGGGAGGTGGTGATGAGGTGGTACATTTTCTCCCATTAGGCCTCTCTTCTCCGAACGAGGAGACACTTCCAGATTGATGCAGGAATCCTGGTCAGGCCTGTATGGACCCCCGCTGTGAACCTCAGGGGCAACGTGACAACGCCCGGGCCCCTTTGGAGTTAGGACGAGTCAAATTACTGTTTGAGTAACGTCAACCCTTTCATAGCTCACTAAAGGACACTTTGATTGATGGACTTTCCCTTTTACATCGAGTGTACAAGAGGATGTGGTCATACAGTTCATGGCTCCACAGTGTTCAAGATAATGGATGCGCTCCTGATTGGTATTAGCAATTCAACTTTGTGGAACTTTTCTAAAGGCTAAAAGGGATCAGTGATGTTAATGATGATCCACTCATTACTCTCTGTCAACTCTAATATGAAGGACGAACTGTGGAACTACATGTTCTGTAAGTCAGCTGAATATGTTGCTCAGAATATCTGAAACATACAGTCACTCCTCTATAAATTAAACCTAATCCCTGCTGAAGCAGATTTATTTAGGTGTCTACATTAAGATTACAGCGCCACCATATGTTGCGTGTTTATCCTTGGCATTAAGTGTATTTATTCTCTCAGGGGTGTTTGTTCAACCCCTTATTATATGGACAGATTCTTTATTTCTCACATGTAATTGCTGGCCATTAAACATGGCCATATGTTTTTAATAGATGCAGTGAAAGCCTAAAGTCAGGATCTAAACTTGAGTGCTGACATGTTCTGATCTTTTGCCTAACTATAAGATAACAGAGTCCTTTGTATCCTTTGAGTGATGTTCAAGTGTATACATTTTCATTAAACAATAGACAAGTTTTTCCAATCCTCCCTCTCCTCCGCTGTGAATTGAAAAGTAATTTTCTTCCTGAAAAACTTCACACCCCTCTCTCCACCACCTTCGTCTTTACTTGGACTTGATCCTGCTGGAACATTTTCTCCCCACTCCCAGACACTTGACTGTTTCACACGAACACCCTGGGAATGCCGGGGAAACAATTTGTTGCAGTCAGGTGAAATTTTAGTTTTAGAAAATGCCAGTTTTAATATTTTCATGACAAAAAAATCACCTTTTTACCTCAGCAGTTTTCATTACAAGGTTTTCAGTTGTCTGAACTGATTCTTATATAAATCTAGATAACATATATATTCTGTGGCTACATGTGTGAGTGAGTACACCATTATCTGTTCGACCAACTCAATTAACTGTATCCAAATCTGTACTCAGAACAGACACTTAAACTGGGCGTGGACGGGCCTAACTGAGTATGAAATTGATACGGGTTGATCAGAAGTTGCTAAATTTCTTAGAAAACTATTCACAGAACAGCCTCAGATTTGAGCTTCAGAGGAATGTTTTTGATCACAGTATTTAGAGAACTATTTACAGAACATATTTGTTTTTAGATAAAAGTTCCCATATTTTATTGTTCTTTTTGTTTGCTTTTTGTTTTTAAATTAATTTTGTCATTTCCACGCTTTCCATTCATTGTTAATTCACGCGCTGTTTATGTCAGACCCACATTTGCTTGTTGACTGACTGGGGAGTTGCTTCTTTGGCAATGATGAGGGTAAAAGTAATATCTGTGATGTTCTGCAGGGAGGAGCTTCTTTACTGCTTCCTGTGTCTGTCTTTTTGCGGAGCGAGCAGTGAGCAATTTTAGTTCAAGCGGGATGAAATCCGAGTTGAACGCTTAGCAGCAAACAACTGTTTCCCCCTGCTTCCAGTGTTCAAGCTAAGCTAAGCTAACTGGCTGCTAGCTGTATAGATATGAGAGTGGTATCAATCTTCTTATACATTTCAGCAACAAAGTGAGAAACATATATCCCTCTAAGCCTTCAGTCCTTTTAAACAATCAAATCAATCATAACATTGATGAATGGCCTCTCATTTCTTGAAGGGGATTTTTATTAATGGCTCAATGGGTTTTTCCCATATCTGACTAACAAAGTACCAGAATCTATGTTTTTTTCTGCACAAAAGTCTGTGTGTGTTATCTGTAGATTCAGATGTATCTCCAGATTCACGTTTAAAACCAGAAGCATGTCTAGACTATAATTATGTAGCCACAAATAGCTTGATTTAAGGAAGGCAGCCACATGTTTTACAGTAAGAGTCCTTAAAAGCAACACTTCACAGCTGGCTGCGACTGCTCAACAGTGCTGTCAGGAGGATTTGACTTTTTTCAAGCAAAGAAATGCAACAGTCCAGCCAAAAATAGGCATTCCACACTGTGAGGAATTGCTTACAGGATGATATTCTATAGCAGTTCTCCAAAGCCACACGTGGCTCAAATCTTCGGCGGCAAACTATGAGCAGAGATAAGGAATGCGGCCACCAGCACAACACAGTCAGAGCATATTGGGCATGTGTATAGATCAGGGTCAACAAAACAACCAAGCACTAGCTCCATACATGTCCAATCCACTTCTGCACACTCCTCAAGTCCTCTGTGCAGTGGCACTTTCAAGAGAGAGAGAGCACTACAGACTCAAGTGCACTTGCATCGTCTTTGAGGTTGAGTTCTTCACATGTTGTTGTCTCTTCTGCACAGAAAAAAAGAGATCCCAGAGCGTTTCTGGATTTACAGAGGTGGTTCAAAAACCAGCAGAGACAGAGGAAGGCGTGATGCATCCATTGGCATGAGGATTTATCTGATCAAAGCAAGTGCACCAAGGGAGCGCTCGCTGTCTGCAGATGGAGATCCCTGCTGCTGACAGAGTTAAACAGACTGCAGTGGGAGGAAGGAGGAGAGTGGGGGGGGGGATTGTTAACTAGCAGTAAGCATGCTAATATGCTAATGTTAATATGCTAATCACAGTTCCTGCATAGGCGCAAGGATTTAGCCCGGGTAATGAGCAATATAACAAGGGTCAAGCTTCACCTCTGGGAGAAGCCTGAATGATAAACATGGCTTACATTAAAGCCGCGTTGATTTATATAAACTGTGAAGTAAATCTGTTCAGATAAAAAGAAAAAGATTTACAACTTGAATATATATATAGGGCAGTGGTGGCTTTAAGGTTAGAGAAGCAAGCTTGTGACTGGAAGGTTGTTGGTCGAATCCCCCAGACTGGAAGGATAAACCTGGCTGGGGAAAGTGAAAAGCAGAGCTTGCCTCCTCTCTCTACCACCACTGAGGTGCCCTTGAGCAATGCCCTTAACCCCAACTGCTGCAGTGGCCGCAGATCAGACGGTGGCTGCACTGAACAGTTTCCAGATGCAACTGTGTAACTGTGTGAATGTGACCAGGACATTGCTCTCAATGAACCACCTCGAATAAATGAAGGTGAAAAATATATATTAAGTATGTTACTAGAGTGAAGATCAACAAAAGGACACAAACTATTGGGTAAAATACAGACATGGGGGCAACATGCCTCACAAACAGGCCTCTTTAGAAGAAGTCTGTATTTGTTATAACCCAACCACAGTGCATGCTTCTTGTTTAAGGGTCTTTGTTTGTTAATTAAATTGGGAATTTGCTTTTGTGTCCAGTGCACTGCAGCATACATAATTTAATTTTCCATCCGTAATAACCTCCAACCCCCGCCCATGGCTGGTGTCATGGCCCTGGAACGGGTGAACTAGGCTTTCTTGTGATTCGACTGTAATTAAAGCAGACTGATGGACAATTAGTTTGGTCTAATTTCCAGGATGGCACTAGTCTTATTCTCACCTTTGAACTGTAGGGCTTGACACCAGTCTGACCTGCTCGGCTGAACCTACAGACGGCTGTGTCGGGGTCAGCAGAGTGGAGAGGTCATCCATACTTTGATTATTCAAAGGACTTGTTTGCAGTGATTTGACAGATGTGCATTCATTGGTATTGTTGTCACTTTAATGTTTAATGTAGCATCAGCGACACAGGCGATGTTACGAAACGCAGCTTGGAATCCTTATGTACGTTTTTTTGTAGGCTACACATTTAAAAAGATGAGGAAAGGAAGTAATTAGGTTTAGAACAATAAACATTTTCTGTGTCTGGCATTGTGTTTAGAGGCTGAACATGTGCAGTTTTTGACCTCATCGGCCTGCTATAAATGAAAGAAGCACCTCACTGCAAATTATTCTTAAATTGTTCCACATTCATTTTTTAATTATGCAAAGACTCAGATTAGATCCTGCAGCTGTGGTGTTAACCTCCAGACTACAGAGGTTAAAACCTTGACTAGAGATTCTGGATTTCAATGAGAGCCATTTTCCTCAGAAACCTCATAAATGTACCAGCTTTGCATTTGCCAAGATTGAGGAAAATAGTGTTTATTTCAATTCAGTGTTGATTTCCCACCCTGTTTAGCAGTTATTGAAAAGGCGTCACAAGTTAAATACCAAGTGACACCCTTTTTGTTAGCAATGAAAATGACCTCACTAATAAAGGCAGCTCTTAATCTTCATTAAGGAAAGCTGACCTATTTGTGTTTCTCATTAAGATCTTCATGTCTCCCCCTAAATGTCTCAGGTCCAAAATGAAATAAGATACTACTTGGAACTAATTCAGTTTCTAATTTAATTGATATTTTATTTAATATAAGGAGAGCATGACATCCTCTCTGTAACTCTATGCAATCTTTTATTCAGTATTCCTTTTGTCTGTCTTTCTGGGAGCCTGTTCCTGCGGTTTTCTTTCCATATTGTAAGACAAATTAGCATCTAACTACGTGATGTGAACTAAGTTAAGCAACATTTACCTTGAGAGCACATAAAAACTTCAGTGCTGGTCCGTTGTGGGTCATTATAACTTCACTTCAGCTCTCTATAATTCAATATTTACATAAGATTTTACGCCTACAGCTATAAATGTTATCTAAATATATGTAGTCTCAAATGAAGTGTATTAACATGCTCATTAGATTTTGTTTCATATTAAATCACCCCTTAAAAGGAAATCATCCCAATTGTCTCAAAACTCATCTTATTACCACCGATGCCATCAGATCTATTCAAATGGTTGTCGGTCTATATGTTGATATATGCATGCACAAGTCATGTTTACGGTCAGAGCACACAAACACAAAGCAAGTCGCCTGGAAACAAATGAGCATTGAGGTAATCAGCTTCCCCTTGACGCAGATTGTTGTGGGCACTCGTTTAAAACTCTTTTGAGGGAGACACTCTCAATTAAAAACAGCCCTGAGGAGGTTTATGGCTGCGGGAGTCGAGAAGATTGAAAATTTGATCTAAAAATCTGTTCATTTTTAAAAAGAAAGAAAGACATGAAACGGAAATTCACTGTAAGGTGAAAACAGTGTCTTCTATCAGCTGTTCTCGGACATCAGACGCACCAATTAACAGAGTAATAGTGCAGCTGACTTATAATGATGGGTCGACATGGCAACCAAGTGAAAACGCTCACAGTTTGCATTGTGCTCTTTATCCTTGGCCAGACTCCAGGAGGTTAACATTGTCCTGGTTCTATATTTAGGTCTGTTGCAACACACACACACGATGATGAGACAACAGGAGCAGCATCATGGACGACACCAGCCTCACAGTTATTGTTTGTTTGCGTCCTGACAAACTGACAACGTGTTATATCAGAGAGAGGGAGATCTGACATGAGCAATGACATCCTGACATATGCTGTTACACAGAGAACGTACCCCTCACGAACGCTGGAGTTTATCCACAAATCACGTGGGCCTTTTTCTTTCCTGAGTTATGTCGTATTCTGAGAAAAAAAAAAGGTTTAGATACTGTAGGTGCACATCTGGTCAACAGCAGCAACAACGCTACTCATCTGTTTCTGAAGATTAGCACAAGGGTTAAGTGTACCAGCATAGGAAAGACATTTCTTTGAAATTAAAGAGGATGAAGGAACTCACTTGTATGGCCTTGATTTACTTGAAGTCAGCAGCTCTCAAGGGCGCAGTGATGTAACAGGATGGATATGCACCTAGAGGTCCTGCAGGCGATGAGAATGTACAGCCAACACAAACACAGACAGGATAAAACAACAGACCAGGACATCATGAGAACATTCAAATTGTTTTAGATCAAAAGGACATAATTCGCCGTAAATTGTCTAAAGCCAAAAGGCAGTGACTAACTTTAAAATTATTATCTAAATTCATAATTCTGTGAGACTGCATGTAAAGCCAGGGAAGTGTCCTCAGCTAGCAGGGAGATATAGAGCGCTGCAGGGAGTTAGCACGCCCTGGTTCCTTCAACAAAAAGCAAATGTGGTTTTTACATTGTATTTTGGAATTATTCTTCCAAATTAATAAATCTGTGACAAACAATAGGTTATGATACTTAGATGTTTTGTTCTGCAATGTTTTTTTAACAATCATAGATACTAAATAGGCCTCTTTTTTGACATATTGAGTGTTTTCTTCTGAATATGACGCTTGGTCATTCTTCTATCAGCCCTTTGGTGGTTTTAACTGCATACTTTTCTAATGCAGGACAAGAGTGAAGGCTGACTGTAGCTTGTGTTCAGGTCTTAAAAGATTTGATCTTAAATAATAAAATAAATGTCCTTTAGTTTTCTTCACAGAAATGACAAAAAATGCTGTTATATAGGCCTATTGTGAGTATTTTTTTAAGTCCTGCGACCCCCTGTGAAGCATTTCCAACCCTTAGTGGGGGTCCACAACCTCTAAGTTGGGAACCACTGCTCTAAATCACATATTTAAATGTATTAAATTGTAGATTAGATAATTTTGAATATAGTTACATGTTAAAATTGTGAGGAAAGTGGTGAAAGAACACGTTTGTGATCCTGTTCTCCCCTCGTGAAGGCAGAGCAGTATCTGCAGTTCGTTTAGGTCTTTTGTGGATTCTTGCAGGTTGTTTCTTTCTCAGCCAGATCACAAAATTCTTCCAATCTGACCCACTTTAGTAGGATGTGAACCTTGCATGTTCAGTTTAAACAGCAGGGCTTAGATCCTATGTGAGTTCTGAGAAGCAGCTAGTGTGTGTGGACTGACAGCTGATTGCACTATGGTTTAATCTTGTTAGGGATTTTCAAAAGTGCTGCGTCCACTCAGATCTGGAGATAGGAGCGCTGTGCAGCCTTTGTGTGCAAAATTTCAACGCTCCCAAAAAGGGGGACAAAGGGCCCCCCTGGTGATGTCATTCCGCTGTCAGCAAGCAGGCCCTCGCAGCAGGAGAGGGGCCAGGACAGGACATACTGTGACCATCACTCCCCCACCCACCCTCCACCACGACCCCCAGTGCCTCACCCTGACAGCCTCTGAACCAATGTACCAACCCCTGATGTGAAGTTCAAGACCGAAATCTGAGTTGGACAGACATATATTCAAAATATTCCTAACCTTACGCAGCCTAAAACTGCCCACTAGAAACTCAAATCCCTTACAACTGATGAATATATGTCATGTTTCTTATGATATGTGTCACTCCAGTGAACTTCCAGTCGTATTCAATTACCATTAGTGCCATGAAAGTGCAGCTGCCCTTATTTATCAGCACAGTGTCCGCACATAACTGACTGTCCATCCGCATATGACACATGCTGCAGGAGACTTGTGTTGTGTAATAATAGCTACATCAGCATATGGATCCATGGGTTTCCATTGATTCAGTAGCCAGAATTTGGGGATTATTATTCCAGTATTATTCACTGTATTCAGTCTGTCGGTGTTTTAAATAGATGTACTGTAATGTAATGGATGTCATAGGTGTAATTATAGTTATGGAGGTTATTTTCTCATGTTGTTCTGCGCCCTAACACATGTGTACCACCCTTTTAAGACCTTTGACTCTACTTAACCTAAACCTAACATATGGCACAAATTGAGTTTTGGCCCCCTTGGCACTTTTGTGTCTTTTTTAACTCGCAATGTGAGTTGTGCGAGGAATTGTTGAGCCAGCTCCACATTCCAGAAAACAGCTTCATAAATCTCAGCTGTGTGTGTGTGTGTGAGAGGGAGAGAGAGAGAGAAAGAGAGAGTGTGTGTGTGCGTGTGAACACAGACAGATGTGTCCTAACTTAGCAAACTACACTGCACAGCAACTCCTGTTTCCACGAAACTGTACGGCAGTGACTTCTCCCCATTTTTAGAGAGTGAATCTGGAGATGGTCCGTTGGCTTATGTTACAGTACATATCACACACACACACACGCACACACACACACACACAGTGACAAATATAAATGGATAAGCTTGTGCCGCATATAAGCAGACATCTTACACCTGGTTTCAGATATAGCATACACATCCAAGTGTTTGTGGGTATTTATGGCCATGAGTCATGTTCATCAGAAGTGCCATCCCTTCACTCTACACACCGTGTGCCACACATACTACTCGAAACGTGTCAGGCCCCCGTGGTGTCCGTTTTAAGTCTTTCCTCACTACTGTAAATCATTTGCGTGAACACTACATGATCAGCAGGTATTACGACAAGCGGCAGAAATGGACAAGCAGCCGCAGCCGGTGCTGTGAAAGTGTGGAGTTTGATGGATAGAAAGATAAACATCCCTTGGGGCCACAGGGTTTGAGTTGTGAATGACCCTGGTATGCTCAACAGGCAGCCAGACTATATAGATCACAAGGGTATGGAGAAGCTTTAGCTCACTGTGCAGACCGACAGGCTGTGTGTTTGTTTGTACGGGCAGATTAAACACATTTTAACAACAGAGTATCCTAATGTAGAGTTAATTTGGTCAAGTTTTGATGCTGCTGCATTGTTTTTTCATTTCAAAAATATTAAGTTGTGGCACCAATAGGCATTAATCTATTCAATCTACCATTCAATATTATCAAACTGTCTGGAACTTGTTTATCCCAGGGTGGCGAAGTCATAAGTAGTAGGGCAGGTCTTGACTTCGCCATCCTGGGATAAAAAATATGGCATAATGTACATTATCATTTTACAGGACCAGTGTGTAGGATGTAGTGGCATCTAGCAGAGTAGTTGCAGATCACAATGCACTCACACTCTCCCTTTCCAAGCATGAAGTAGAAACTACGGTGGTCGCGGTATGCACAGTTGATTTGTCCCTTCTGGGCTACTGTAGAAACATGGCGGACTCACTGGAAGGTGATAGCTATAAATGGCTCATTCTAAGGTAACAAAAACAAAACAATTCCTAAATTCAGGTGATTATACACTAATGAAAACATAGTTATGAATTTTATATTTCATTTCTGCCAATAAAACCTCCTAAATGTTACACACTGAACCTTTAAAGGACCGCTGACACACACCGACACCAGCATTTAAAAGGGTGAAATATGAATATGAATATAAATAATTTTTGGATTTGTTCACATAAAGGTGTTTATTTGTGAAGATTATTGCCACAGAGTTTATTTCCTGCAAAAATCCAAGGGAAAAATCCCACTGGGAGTCAGGGTGATGTCACTCTCTATATCTTAGCTGTGTTTCACCATTTCAGCATTTTCTATTTAACCATGCTCTGCAAGAGTGTAAACTTCTCCACAGAGAGTTTGCAGGAAGTTTCTACTCTGTTAGCGACCAAGCTACACTAACTAACTACTACTAACTGACCTTTGCCCCCCCCCCCCCTTTTGAGAACAAAGTTTCAGGGAGGCAGAAATAGTCAGATACAGAGAGAACAGATGGAAGCTCTGAGAGACTTGTTCCCAGTCGCTAGTGTGTTCATGGTTGCAAAAATCCAACTAGCCCTGCAAGTAGTCACTGTGTCAACAAGCTTCTAGAAACGTATTTTGGACATATGTTGCTGTATTTTGATTCATGTTGCTGTGCCACTTTAATAAAAAGGGAAGGAAATTAGAAGGAAACATGTTTCAAGAGAAGTGAAAAAGTGCAAAATCCAGTAGTAGGAAGCATAAAAGGTGTAATAAAAAACAATAGTAGTCAAACAGACATCAAATAGTATTATGCACAATATCTATTAGTCAAACATGAAAGCAAACCAATAAGAATGTGTTTTGAAGCTCAATTTTAAAACAGAGAAAGTACCAGTACACTGAATAAATGCAAGGATTTCACTATCCTTGCATTTAATGTAAGTAAAAGTACATTAAAATATATATATTCAAAGAAAAAGCTGCAAACAAATAAATAAATATGCCCATGTAACATCAGGAGTTTCTTATATGTTTTTTGCAGACATTTGGTTAACCAGGAAGGAAGTCTGGCCAGATGACGATACTTCAGAGCCGAGCCATCCTCCTCATGGAAACCTCCTCTGCTCGAGGCTGCCGTGACGTGGGCGAACAGACAGACGCTTTGACCACCTGTAATGGAGTGTTGGCGGATGACTTCACGGCAGCTCTCGGAGGAAGCCATGTGAAATCCATTGACGACAGAGAAAGGCTGACCTGGCTCGCCCGTCCTGAAACTAAGAAGAGAAGAGGGTGTCAAAGCAGAGAGGAAGCGTCGTCTCAGGTTTAGCATTACAGGGAAGTAGTGGGTCTGCGGTGGGTGTTTGCACATAGCGCCAACTTAGGTGTACATGGTGTAATATACTCTCTTATAAACCAATTTTCCATAAGGATTTAATGGTTTTTAATGAAAAACTATGATCTCTTTGGGCATCTGGACTGAATGATGATATAGCAGTTCAACTCAAGGCCTTTATTGACTGCAAAGTGACTGATGTATTGAGACAAGTATAATGCAGGAGCTTCTGTTTGCAATAAGCGCCTTTCATATGAGAAACAAGGGGCTTTTGAAGTGGAAAAAAACACCACCTCTGCAATGTGTTCATTAAAAAAGTAATTATACTTTTCCCCCTGAAAGTTCATCATCCGGGTACTGAGTCACAGCAATTTTAAGCAGGACCCCTGCACTGCACGTTTACCCTCTACAAAGAGCTTCAATAAGGACAAAGCGCACATTTTCCCATAAATACCTGAATTTGGCCAGTTAATGATGCCTGCACAAATGGCCCCCAACCAAACTAAATAGCCTCGATTGCTGGTTAATTTATTGGAGACAAGCGCCATACTGAGATCAAACGAGTCGCTCTCGCTTGTAGCACCTTCACTGCAATGAATTTGCTGACCTCACAACCTCCTGCATATTTCTATAAGGGGCACAAGAGGCCGGAAAAGAGTAGCCCCGAGGAAAATAAAGGGGGTTAGCTCACATGCGGTTTGGGTTTGTATGATGCTTGTGTAGCCCAATAAATCAGCTAGTTAGGAAATTTTCTGTACACACACAAGGTAGCTGAGAAGAAAGACACAAGGAATCCAGATATCCTGAACAAGAAGTAGCTGCAGGGAAAGAAACACACGAGTTACACATGAATCAGCAGAATGTCTGACATTTCTAAATATGTTCTCCAAGGATGCAATGCTAACATATTTCTACCTGAGATTTTAAAAATAAATGCACATACACACACTCTCAACATTTCTAAGCACGTCCTACATGGATTCTTTTTTTTGTTTTTTTACTGGGACTATCCCTCAGTCAAGGTGAGGCTTGAGTTTCATTACGAGACAGCTTTAATGACCAGGTTAAGGGGCTTGGAATTCCCACAACTTGAGCATATGAGGAGGATTTAGTTTGGCTCTTTTGTTCCTGACATGAAACGGTACATTGTTAACCATAGCCTGAAGGCAAAGTGGCCAGAGTGCACGACAACAGGTTAGGATCACTGACTTGTGCAGTAGTTTGCAGTATGTATTGTTGATCCTGCAATCCAACAGAAAATGTTCTGCTCAAACATTCAGAAAACAGAGGACTGTCAGCTCATCATATGCTGCAAATTATCTACCTATATGAAGCTTTAGGGTAGTGAAATAATGAGTGACGTATGTTAATAAGACTGAAATGCAACATTAATAAAACTTGTGTTAAACTTCCTCCACAATAACTGCCAAAAGCTTTTTACAGTAATGGTAATTCTTTGCCAACTGGGCTGTTAGTGCGAGAAGTCACACAAAGGATCTACACACTGCACTGATTGCTTCCAACAAATCTGATTTAGCAGAGAACTCGGGTTGTTGTGCTCTACATGATTAAGAGTAAATCAACCCCCAGACTAGACCAGTTCTTCCCTAATGGGACAAAGTATGACACTTACAATAGAAATGACAGAGGCACAGACAATATATAGCAAGGAAAATGTAGAAAAAATACAGTCAGGCGTGACTTTTTTTTGTTTATTAGCCATAAACACAACAATTATTCCTCAGCATTACGGAGCTGTATAGCGAGCAAAGCATGCATAAATGTTTAATCTATGATGTTCTTCTGGTAACACTAGTTTACATCTATTGATGTAGTATATCCACCTTTTCTTTCTATTTCTTTATTTCCCTCTAACCTATTGCTGGTTTTTACTTCTTTCTGCCATTCAATTCCTTTTTTGGAAAAGTCATGTAACATTATTTATCTATCTTTTTATATGTTTCAGTTTCTGTTTTTTTCTTCCTTCTTGTATAATTTATGTGATTTATGTTCTTTATACTTGTACATTTATTTTATACATCTTTTCTGTCTATTTTAGATTCTGTATTATATATCTATTTTATTGTAAATATTAGTACTCTTTGTCCTAATACGGAGTATCATACAGTGTTGCTAAGCAATGCTTTGTAGACATAGGCTCATACAGATCAAAACAGATTGAGTGATGGTTGTTTAAGCCCATACAGTATATTACTTGTTCTCTCTGTGGTATTTGCTTGACAGTGTTGACAAAGATCTCTGTTAGATCAAAACTTTGCTCTGTTATATCAGATTTACTGGAAGCAGTCAGTACAGTGCACAACCCTTTATTTTTGACCTCTGGTTTATAAAAGAAGAACCAGTCTCTAGCCTCCAGTCTTTCCCCAATGTCAATAAAGACAACCCATCACAAGGGCCGGCCTCTCGACGTTCTAAAAAACACACACACTAAAAGCTTCCTTCTGTATAGCAACCGCCTCGTGTTTGTCTGCAGTTATTTGATGTGGGTGAATGTGTCAGGGTCACAGTCAGGAGGTCTCTACCCCGCTAGCGATGGAACCCATTGTTCACTGAAGACCCCCCTCTGTGTTATTGAGACATGCTAGTCATCTCCATTATGAAGTGTAATTAGGTTGTTGTGCTTATTAACTCCTATTATCAGAGGAGCCCTGAGATGTCTACATGTGGCTGGTGGTACGGGGCTGGATTCACACAGATGGCTGAAAATTCATGTTGGCATCTCGTTCCTAGACTGGCAGGAAGAAGCAGACCAATGGACAGTTTCTATAAATGTATTTTTCTTCGTCTGTTAAAAAGGACCACATGGTTTTAGCCAGTGGACTACAAAGACATTTAATGGTTATATTAATGAAATAATTAATACATTTGCAGATAATTTAGTGTTTAATCACATTTGATATACAGTATAGTGCATATTCATTATTATTATAATTATTTTTTTTCTTATTATTTCTCCACGATGGTGCATTCTAGTACCCTGATGCAGATTTTAAAGTCATCTGCCGAACAGCTCTACATTCAATTTTTGTTGTAAAATGACACTTAGAAGACAACCAATAAATAAACCTGGATTTATTTAAGAATAACATGAATTTTGTTGCTTAAAAGGGGTTTCTCTTTGGCAGTTATCTCTGAAATATCCGACATTGGAGCATTGTTGAATGCAACAACAGGGTAAGAGTCACTCCTGTACGTTTGGGTGATTTTTAAGATACAGATTAAAGGTCCAGGGTGTAACATTTAGGAGGATTTACTGGCATGACAAAAGTTTCTCCAGAGCCAAGGCTGTATAGTTACAACTGTTTCCACAAGCAAAGAAGAATTTAAGATGACCTATAATGTTAAACAACTTCCTGGAAACGTACAGTATACAAAATGTTACTACTGAGTTTAAGCAATGGGCTAAAACACAGAAAACTATCAGTTTGATCAGCATTTGTTAAAATGAGTCACATATTTCGCAGCAATTTATGCTCTCAATTTAGATTTAGATGCTTGACAATCAAGTACAGCAGAAAATGACTCGCTTGGACCCTCTGTTTGATTGGAGTGAATGGCAGTGGTTCATGGTGTAGCAATGATGTGGAGAGATGCTGTTGAGCTTGTAACAAGTATTCTGCTACATTAGACTAATAATAGGAGCTCTCCATTTCCTGCTGGAATAATTGACAATAATGGCATAAAGTACTGACCCTGGTGGTCCAAACTTCCTAACATCTGGCCAACTTCCACCAAGTTCAGATTGTAGTTTTCTTTATGTTCCTCCATCCAGTTAAAGGGGAACATTTAAAGGGGAGGTGGAGGCTATCGATAAGCTGTATTTGTACCAACTAGTGCTACAAAAAATTTCAATCTTTTAAAGGTGATTGCTGCACCAGTTTTCACACAACATACTATCAAGACAACCGTCCCAAACAAATTCACAACGCACAAGAAAATTGGAAACAAGATTGAAAAAAAGGACAAATTCAGTAGTTCAGTTTTCCTCGGAAAGGAAGATCAGAGATGGGAGTCAGGTGTTCAGGGCAAATGTTTATGATGTAGCAAACTTCACAGCTCTCCCTCAAAAGAAATTTTACATTACATTTGACTTCACAGAGATGTGCTTGTTTCTCTGCAAAGCTCAACCCAGGTTTTCTTTATCCTAACATCTGCAGGTGACTCTCATTGTCTACCTCTTTGCTAAGCCCCACCCCAATAGTTACTGTTGCTATGTCATTTACAATAACAGCAGTTTTTTAAGATTCTTTGAAATATTTAAGTAAAGGGTAATTTTTTTTGTCTTATCTTTCTTTCTCCACAAGCAACCCAGAGCTGCTGAAGCTACAAAGCCTGTGTGTTCATTTCACTTTCCAGAAGTCAGTGGATGATCAGGTATGACAACATTACAGTTGGCAGCCATGTTGGTGTTGGAGACATATATTGTGCGTGACGAGAGGAGAGATGTAGTTCACTGAGCGGTTTCACACAAAACTAAATTGATACCTTACTATTTTTATGGTGATATCCATTGACAAACATTAGAGTTGTGGCACAATTCAAATGTATTAATAAAAGGATTTCTCTCTCACTGCTGACTACATATTTTTTCCAAAGTAAAGTTATCAGAAGAGGAGGGACTACGTCTCTCCATTACAAGAACATTTATTTAAAATATGCACACAAGACTGCCCACAACACTCCATTTAAGAGGTTTTAGACTCTCATTGGTATTTCATGATTTCAGACGTAGGATGCAGAAGCTGGATAACAGGTAAAACAGTAAAAAGGCTCAAAGGCCAGAACTAAACGATGGATGTGGTGTGCTCTCTACACACAACTTGTACCCCACTGGAATACAAAATGACATGATGATACAGCATTGCCTCTGGCAGCCTGGTAATTGTTTTCAGGTTTAAAATGGAACGAAAAAGATTCAGCTAATGTCTGCGGTGCTTTTCGAGAGAGAACTTGATCATTTCCACACTGATGCGTCTGATCGTGTCTGCGCTCAGATAGCAAGCAGCTTACCGACATTGTCTCGATATAAACACTTGATCTGCTCAATGTGGATTTAACATTAATGCCTTAACATTAGCTGATTTGCTAAATTAGCCTTTTTTTAATTAGCTAACTAATAGCTATAGCTAATGAATTCTTAGCCCGACTCTCATTAACATTAACATTTTTTTTCTTTTTTTTAATGTACTGTTTCAATAAAATCCGAATGTATACACGTTTTACTGTGACACAGGGCTTATGCGTTAGGAAGGAGTTGGATGTTATTGTGTTCTTAGTATTCACCTGTCTTGTGTGTGATTAAGTGCATTTATAATTTATATCCACCTATTTTTCACCATCACACATTTTCAAATTGTGTATACAACAGAAATACAAAAAAGGGAAACAAACAAATATTGCGAAGAGGTTTTTATGCTTGGCTGAGGTGGAAAAATGTGAAAAGTGCAACAGAGACAGATTCGACAAATAAATCACAACATACATGAAGCATGTGGTTTATTTTTCCCATGCAGAGACAGAAAATGGCAGCAGATAAAAACATCAGTGTGGAGCAATAAGGAGACTGTAACGTTCCTGAAAAAAATCATAAATTGTTCATAAATAAATCATTTTATTTCCACATTACTTTACACCATATGAGGTTTGACTGGCGCTCTCTGTATTACATCATCTCGCTGCGCCTTCTTCTTCTTCTTCTGGTTTAATGGCACCTGACTGGAGAATTACCACTACCACTCTGGATGAGCTAACATTTTCTTCTGCA
Source organism: Morone saxatilis (assembly GCF_004916995.1). Classification (NCBI taxonomy): domain Eukaryota; kingdom Metazoa; phylum Chordata; class Actinopteri; family Moronidae; genus Morone; species Morone saxatilis. Next base: position 15,037,043 of record NW_023339650.1, read on the forward strand.
GATTTTCTATAAATTTGGTTAAAATTTGTGCAACATCTGGATGGAAACCTGATTGTTGTTTGACCCTGCAGGGAGGCAGTGAGCCTTTTCCTGGGGCAGTTGTTTGGAAATTCACCTTATCCGACTATTGTACTTTCACCCAAACAACAGTTTCTTCGGCCATCAGACTCCACAACAGTACCCAGTACCTCCAACCCCCTCTGATTAAGACTTTAAACTCCAGCCTACGACAACCTGATAACTTTTTGCATAACTATTTATATTTAAGTTGCACATGTACAGTTTAGTTTTTAGTCAAAGCTGCTCAAATATTTGCACACCATTTTTACTTGCATATTGCATATAGTGCATATACTTTTCATTTATTGTCTTATATTTTCTATTATGTTTTGTAATATTCTTATTTTGTGATATCTTATCGTACTTTTGCACTTCTGTACTCTTGCACTACATTCTCCTATGCTGCTGTGTCTAATTTGAATTTCTTTTACGGGGGATCAATACAGGTACATCTTATCTTATCAACTTTGTCACTGGACCTCTATAATGCCACCAAACAGATCTGTGGCACTTGTTCAGAGTCACTGTATTTGCTTTTCATTTGGTCAGAGGTAAACTACCACACTGTATTTCTCAATGACACTTTGGCAGGTGGAAATGTTAAGGTAGGTCTACCTCCTCACTGTGGATGACACCATACCATCAGTGTGAGCCAAATTGACACCTGTAGTACACGGTACGCTCCACATTCCTCCCTTATTGACTCAGTGAAGTAAGACCTCCACTGGATCCGGGTACTGACCTCTGTGGAACCTGAGGAATGAGGAGCCGGTTGGCAGGTGAGGAGATGAACAGGCGGGGTCACATGAATCCTGAATACGAAGCGGCGGTTGAACTCCGTCCTCTCAGGCTCCAAGCCCAAACCTCAAACGGGAATGTGCAACCATAACATACCCTGCAAGGGATCAGTAACCTGAGTCGCTCTCCTTATAGACCACAGTAATCAAGAATTGAATTTATCTTTGCTGGAAAGTGTTAGGATGAGGTGACAGTATTTGGGATCTGACCCAGGAGAGTCCAACCTTTATTTAACCAGTTCAAATTGTTTCAAGAACAAATCTATATACAATACTTGAAAGCCTGGCAAAATGCAGACGGAGAAATGGGAAGAAAAGTGTGTATAGGAATAACATTTCAAAAGGGCTGCTTCATCGTCTTTGAACCAGCAAAAACATTAAATCAGTACAGACCTGACAGAAAGTGGTGGATGTAACTAAGTACTGTACTTAAGTACAAATTTGAGGTACTTACCTTACTTGAGTATTTTCATTTTATACTCCACTACATTTATCTGACAGCTTTAGTTACTTTTCAGACTAGATCAGACAAGATTTTATGTACAAAACATGATAATAATGCATAATATTTGTATGTTTTGTGCATGAAACTACCCAACAGTATATAAAATGGTTCAGATCAACTCCCTCACAACCAGCTACAGCAGTAAAATGTTAATTACACATTAATGCATCAGTAATAATAATTCCATAATATGATATATAATAGTAAAACACTCATAGGAACAGTTATCCTAAATATAAAGGAAAGTATTCATCATCAAGCCAAGTATAGAAACATGAAATAGCATCAAGATAATTGCAAAAGAGCACAACAATATTCATTTGAGATTTCCTAAACTTTCTGGTATTCAGTTGTGTTTTCTCAACGTCCCATTTGGTTCTCCTGCAGGATAAAACAAACATCTAGAATTGGTGAAATGTGACGTTCATACTGAATGAGCCTCTCGGCACAATGGGATTCAAGGTAGCTGCTCAGTGTTTGAGTTCTGCGTGCTACCCTGTGAACGGTCCCTGTTGGCTGGCAGAAGGAGATTGATTGCGACATCAGTGCAAACCACGAGGGTACTCTGCACCGTGTGATGGATATACTGTTTGGTGCGGAAGAAGTCAAGGTTAAAAGGCTTGTGCCACAGTGGGAGCAGAGAATGTGGGAGTGGCACTCGACAACAAGCCTCCTCAGTGTCTCTCAGACAACAAAGAGACACAGACGCTGTCTTTTGATATTGCTGATCTGTCATTTACCGAGTATCACCCCCGAGGTTCAAACCATGAATGAAAATGTCAAGTGGAATTTCTACTTGGACATTCACTGAATTTCAACACCTTAAACCCGCCGTAGCTGCTTTTGCTTTTTATCCTCCTGATATTATTTAATGCAAGACACATTTGAAATGTATCTGTGATGATAGAGATCGATGAATGTTAAAGTTCATCAGTGATCTTCCTTCAATGGCTGCAAATACCCAAAAGATATAGTATATAAAGAGATAGTTTTACCGGATTTCAGTGGTCTGGAGCAAATAAATATGGACAAAACCTATTGTCCACGGTCTGTTCTCTACTACCTATTAACTCGAAAGCTGCAGAAAATGTTGTTATTGAGGGTTACTTTAATTTAGCTACGGAGGAGGAGCCATTTCGGACTCTTCTATGCTTAATAGACCATTATTTAGACCTTCGATGTTAGAAACAGTATTGCAGATGTGGTACTCAAATCAATCCTCAATCAGGTTGTTATTGTATATGCATTTGTATATTCATATACAATATATATTGCTATGGCTATATTCATATTCTACTGAGTACTACTGAGTTTACAGTGTTTTCCACCCTCCTTGGACGATTTTGGTAAGAAGATCTCTGACGTGATCTGAGAATCCTCCATTGATATGTGCCTTATAACCTCCATATGTGACACAGTTTAATCTGATTCAAAAATTTCCCCGAGACTTCATCTCTAGAAGCAGGTACTCAACTCTCATCCATAATTTGATCCAATCTGTCAGCGAATAACCGAATCACAGTAAAGCCAATTCATTTGTTTTGGTCGTGCCCAAGTTTAAAATTAGTTCTCGGGTAAGGTTTTTAAAAGCTTTTCCTGTGTTTAACAAGGTCACATACAGAACCAAGGCTGATGCTGTTGCTTCCTGTATGGATGGACATGTAGCCCTCCTCCTGTAAATAGCCAAGATGATGTGATGGTTCATCTGAACAGGGAGAAGTATAGCAACCAGTCCTGGACTTAAAAAATAACTAACATGGTGATAGTTAAAAAGCAGGATTTACCTGTTAGCTTATGATTGCTCCATGATGGTAATTTAATACAAATCTAAAACACATCATTCTGTAAAAGTGGAATTTCAGCCACAATTTTAATATATAAAAATAATAAAAAATGGATATGTCGGAATATAAACTTTGTTTTTGAGCAGCTGGTAACGGCACAGAACAGAAAATACACCAAGCCATCTGTTTATCTTTCAACATATAACCGGTTCTACAGAATCTGCTGGACAGATTTCTTGGAAAGCGCAAAAAAAAAGTGAAATCCTTTACATACATTACAGTCTAATACGTGGGTGCCTGTCGTCTACTTCTGCCTTGTTTGTACTACAAGAAGTCTTAATGCCTTTTTTATCTTTCTGCTTGTGATAATATGCTTCTGTGTGTTGGACAGTCCTCCAGGGGATGTGGTGGGCCTAACTAAATAAAAGTGTATGAATAATAACTGAAAGTTTATAGTGTCAGTATCAGTGCATTAAACAAGAGCATCCTTTTTTTGCCGCCCTCCACACAAACTCGCTCACCATGAGGAGCCCATTATCGAGGAAAGCCCTGAGGAGGTGGAGATATTGGAAGAAATAGGTCTTCAGCTCCAGGCCCTTATCTGTCTTTTACTTTACTTTTCCCCTGCACCCCTTTAGCCCCACTGAGCAAATAAACATGAACAAAAAACCAACAGAGCACTGGGTTGTTCCCAAAAAGTGGGAAAATAAATCGCCATTGGGCACCACCACCCATCAAATACACCAGAAGTATCATCTGCCCCGGCCCAGACAGACACATCAAACGAGCAGAGTGGATGATTCCTGCCCTCCCTGAAGACTTACTGTACTTTCTCCCCATCTGCCTCACTGAGCATCTTAAATGGAGCTGCCCATTGACCTGAGTGGGCTCGTAAATCACCGTGATGGCTTCCAGAGGTGGGTTCTCTAAAAGGTAAAAGGGTCATAAAATTGACCTTTTTTCCTCTTTTTTTCTGTCCCTGATACACTATTTTTAAAAAGGCAATCATTCTGTATTCCCATCAAGAGTTCTGACTGCATAGAAAACGTGTTGGGACAGATCGGGATACAGTTTGCATGAACATTTGTGCTCATTAATGAGTGTGTTTCAGTGCTCCTGCTGCTGAATCTTCTAAACACAAAAAGAGCTCCAGTGCAGCAGGAGGAAAAGAGAGTTTAATTCTTAATTGGAAACAAGAAACTAATGAGCTATGAACACTGAACAAACCAGCTGATTAATGAATGAGAACAACAAACATTTACTTAAGTACTGCGGGCTACTTAATAAAGGTCCAGTCTTTAAGAATAAGCCTCTTTTTACACTTACTTACACTACGATTGTGTACTTTTACTTCTACTAGGATCTGAATACTTCCTCCGGCGCTGGTCACATCAGAGGAGGTTTATTTTGAGTATTGGAGTATTTTGAGGTAATTCCTACAAACTAGATTCACACAGATGTCATGTAATGTACAGGCTGAATACTGAGCCACAAAATTAACAGCGGGATCAACGGCACTAAACCAGCGCTGCGTTGTGCTGAGGTGAGTTGGAGCTTCAGAAAAGGTGCTGAAATGTTCCCGCAAATGTGTTTTAACTGTGTTTTTGGGTAAACTGTTTTTACTAAGTGTGCCTGCCAACTGCAGAAGGAACAAACTGTTCACATTATTGTGAGAAACCGTGTCATTAATATTTGGAAAGACTTCTGTTGAGCCTTTCAAATGTGATTTTTTTGTGTCAGTGAGTCAGTGTGAGCTACAGCAGGTACTTCAAAAACTCAATAAATCACACTAAAACTAATTGAATCAGTGGATTATACTTTGGGTAAGAGTAAGAAGAATTAATTCATGTTTTTCCGTTTAACTTTTCCCTTAAAAGCTTCAAACCATCATGCTGTTTTTAATGGATTGATTTTAATGCTACATACTAGGATTGTGAAAACACACCTATTTTTCAAAAAAAACACAGGTTTTTGAAAAATGATCTCCCAGTTGGCAAAAGTTTTCAAAGACACTGGAGTATGATTATTGAATCATTTTGGCCAAAGCTGCTGGTTAAAATGTTTTTTTTCTATTGTTCTTGCTTTTCAGGATGATGTATGGAGAAAATAAGCCTCTTGACATTAATTGGGGAAATGATAGCACCTTAAGTCCAAATTGTACCTCCAAACACAAGCAGCATCACAAATCAATACAGAAAGCAACCAGGAAATCAGAAAAATCCCAAAATTATTTTAGTATACAAACAGCAAGAAAGGCAATTTATACATTTATACAGTATGTTTCTAGTAACACAGCCACTAGGTCAGCTCACCTCATCATTATTTATGAAGAAAGTGATAATTTTGGCTTGACGGCTCACACCAGTCAGTTCGGTGCTGGCTCCTACATCCAGTATTACCCAGGGTGCCCAGCAGAAGGTCAAAGCTTGCAAAGAGGCCAGGTCTGAAATATGCCTGTGTTCAGCCTAATGACCCACAGCACAATTAACACTCTGCAGCTCAGCAGGTCAGCGTGTGCGGATACGGACGTGTTTATTGGCTGTTGGCTTTGGTTCCCTGGCGGACTCTGTCGCGCCCAGCTGATCATCTTCCAGACTGAAGCTGGAGGCGCTCCAGTCTGACACATGCACACAGTACAGTGGAGCCCAGCAGCCGCACAGACGGAGGCTGACACACATAGCAGCACAGAGGAACCAATGAGACACTGGAAAAGTGATGCTATTTTCATCCTCACGTGATGCACAGTGAAGAGCTTTGTTTCACTTTTCTCACCTTCCTCGAAACAGGTCTGTAAATGAGGTCTATTTTTACTCACATGAGTAGTGACAAAATGAAAAGGTGTGAATGTATTAAAGTTATGCAGGCTGATATAGTTGTCCCACATCGCGTGTACAGTAGAGCTTCTCTTGATGCTTTCAGGGTCACAGCAGGCAGCTGTTGGGTCCCAGCTGACTGGTCAACAGCAAAGCAACTGGAGATTACCCTAAAGTCGAACCCCTAGTTATATAATCGCACATTCTGTGCTCTTATCACCTCAGCTCACATCCCACATGTCAGTGAATTATAATGCAACTGACCCATTTTTTTTTACAGAGAAAAGTAGCGTCTTTTCCATCTTTATGGACCTAATGGGGATAAGCAGTAAACTGGGTGTGACTGCTTTTAGAGAGGACGCCCTCGTTCGCTTCAAAATCACATAAGCTGCGTCATTTTAAATCCTTTTGTCCTTTTTATTGACTTTTGAGCTCACGCTGTTTACTGACTGGGAAAAGACAGGCGAAGGTCGTTCTATAGTTTTGGGAGAGCGTGTTTGACTGTACAGTACAGTATGGGCACAAAAGCAGAAAACACCTCCACACACACAAACCTGTCCCTGAAGATTTCACTCAACTCAGCTCAATTATCTAATCAGGAGAAGCAGCACAGAAAGCAAAGACACTCCCCCAAGATTCATGCAGCTCAGATCAGTTCTTCCTCCCATGTGTTGAATGTGCAGACACCGAATGTGCCAGACCCCGCGAAGCAGGTGCACCTCATCGAAGCCAGATTTTAGACCCACTGTCTCCTAGCAACAACACCAGAAGAGGAGAGCGCCACCGGCTCCAAGGGCTACCGCTATTTACCAAAACGTCCTCTGGCTTTGTTTGGCTGTTTTGGTGAAATCTAGGCCACCGGTTTTTGGTGCACCAGACTGAACCGGTTAAGAGACAGAAGACAAATTAATATGCACTTGTTTTTTGGTTTGCAGCAGGTGTGAGGTATAAATGAGTGGTCGTTGGTGTTCTTCCAGGTGATGATCAGGTCACAGAGCTACTGGGTGAAGTTTTTCCAGGCCAGATATCCTGCAGACTGCTTCCAGCCAGTGTGTTAATGCACCTCATTAAACAAACAACACACACACACACTCAGTACTTACTTTGTCCAGGTTGCTGTTTTCACAACTAATCCAAAGCACATATTTATATTAAAAACAAAACATCCAGGTATGTAGAACTGTTATTGCTTAAAGCTTTTATTAATATTAATATTGGTGTACAGTATTATACAGCAATTTATTATGAATATACACTTTAAAGATATGTACAGATGCTTTAATTTTATATATAGTATGCAAGATTTGCATTTTGGGAATAATGTTCAGCTTGTCACTGTGCCAAAAACAATGGAAAACCTTTATTACTCTATATTCTGATTTGACTTCTGAACAATTAATCATGAGTCTGTAAATTCCTCCTAATTTCCTCAAAGTTTTTTGAAAACAAGCTTTGTAATTTGCTAATAATAAGTACAGAGAGTGTCCGACCTGTCAATCTCCAATTAATTAATTCAAATTCAAATAATTGCTAGCATAACCAAAAAGTCAGCAGGTGAGCTGAACATGCACAAATGTAACATTTGTAAAGAGGTCAGTATGTGAATGAAGCATAAAGTTTACATTAATAAATGAATGAATATTTAAAGGAAACTGCAGGAAATTATGAAATTACTGAACTTTATTGGCTGAGAAAACTCTCTACTCTACTTCTTCAGCTAGTAAAACCTTTATAAAACCCCTACTGCCTCTAAAATTGCATCTCTAAGGATAAAATCCAGCTGCTTCTCTTAGTTCATTAACAACTCTCTCACCAAGCTGTGGCCCACTGACGTGTCAATCTTTACAAACTTGTAACATGTTGTGCAGCCGAGTGTAAAATATCTTTGTTTCAAACTCTAGTAGAGATCCCAAATGTTGCAAAGATACAAAATGCTTCATGGATTTGAATATGTCACTCAGTGGAAACATGATATAGCTTCACTTAAAAGCTGGAACAAGCTGATACAGAATGTGTACAGTTCTGTCATATAATGAGTTTAATAACCTTAGGTACATAAGTGGAAAATGTTTGGGTTAAATGATAATCTTTTGCCAGTGATTGCCAATCATTATTTCATCTTTGTGTCTTTTGTTTGGGACCACACACTTATTTGTGCTTCAATTTCTGGCATACATATGCTGACTGTATGCTTTTATTAGTGCACTTTGTAGCGGAAAAGTAACACGAATGTGAACCATTCAATTAAAATACATAAAAACCATGAATGACACATGCAGTCATTATAATGAAACAGTAATTACTCCTGTGTGTCAAAGGAATGTGGTTTAAAAACATCTGAGGTATTTGAAGTGTTTTAATAGTTTCTAGCAGCACACACAGATGAGGCAGTCCATGTTATACCATGAAATGTTATCTATTGTCATTGTGCCTTTATTACAGAGGCCGGTGCTTGATGTGAGTGCCGGCCTTCATTTCTCATTGTGGGCTGTCCCAGCAGAGATTAGGGGCCTTGGCTGCTGAATGGAGGCGAGAGGCACCACTCTTTCTCCTCTGGATGCTTTCACTGATCATGAATGAGTGTATTTCTGGGAAATGTGCCCCATGAACAGCGGAGGAAACCCCTAAATCCAGCAGAACTCCTGAAGGGATCTGTCTTTGACAAACGACTTCCCCCACGAGGGGAACAGAGCCCGCGGATCAGTGAGTGCCTCTAATAAAAAGAGTGAAGGCGTGATCTTATGCGTCATGAAGCTTCTGGCTCCTTCTGCCCGTTTCTTTATTTCAATCTGAAAGGAAAGGTCAATGAGAAGTGATGCTGCAGGTAATTTATCTATCTGCTCATGCACTCTTATGTATGATATATTGTTCTACTTTAAGTCATATACCGTTCACAAGAGGTTGAAAGAGGATATTTACAGCTTTGTCAAGCAGTAATATTCCCCTGTAGCAGCAGAACAAAGGAGAATAATGATAAAACAAACAGTGCTTACAGTTCTAGCACATTCTCGTCTCAAAAGGTCAAACATCAGAAAGCTGCTGAATGAGTGACAATGACAGATGCTGTCAATTCTAGAGGGGGTTATACTGCCGGTGGTTAGCAGAGGGTTGGGGGTTCAGGACGGGAACAAACAGCTGAGTGGGCCCGATGCTCTCCAGAGCCCGAACAGCTGAGACCAGGAGGGCCCGTGCAGGCAGCGGAGAGCGGCCTTTGGGACCTGGGCTTTTTGATGAGGAAAGCCCGTTGAGGAAAGGAGATGAAGTCTATCCGCACACTTAGAGCTGCTCCTTAAGCTGAGCGGAAGCCATTACCCAAATCTCCGCAGAGTTGACAAAAAGCTGAGCACAGAAAAACTGGCTTACAGGCACTCAGCTAATAGACAGCTGTGCTCAAAATAGAAGAGAAACGATAGGAGATTCTGCACTGTATCTGGAACAAACAATACACAACTGCTGCACACTATCACAAACACGCCGCTCTGCATCTATTTCACCCACAACGCTCTACAACGGTTTTGCTGTTGCACAACAGATATCCAGCAGTTGCATGGTAAGATTAGACAGACTGTGGCCTTGCAGTACCTGACTCAGTGCATTTCGGTTCAACAGTCTAACAACATACATTCAATTCAGGAAAACCGTCCAGCGTGAGGACCTCCTGCTCTCAGAGACAAAAAAAATCTTTCTGACTGATTTCCAGAGTCAGGAATGCTAAAAGCTCTAAGACATACTTCATGGTTGGGCATCAAAGGATCTTGGGGGTACTTGAATGCTCAAGCTTTCATCTCCACTCTGCTGGTTAAGTAAGCCTTGAGTGAATGATGGGAACACTTCACACAAGGAAAAAAAAAGAAAAAGGAAAACGCTTGATGTAAAGCAACTCAATTTTTTATGAATTTAGCATGAAAAAAAACACAAAATTGACTTCGGCTAAAGCAAAAATGTTTTCTCTTTGAAGCTCTCCCTTGATAGTGTTATTAACAACCATAGATGGCACACCTACAAACACAAACTACCCTCTCAGGACAGTCTCTGGAGCACCACAGGTAGCGTGGGATGTAAGTGATCTAAGTAGGGCCAGCAGACCAGACCACCTCCACACAATAACTCAACGAGGGTCAAGTTGGGCGCTCAATGATGTGCTCAGTTACTCTCCCACCACAGAACATGACCTCTGTGGGCCAGGATCGCTCCACTGGGCCCACTGTCCTTCCTCCTGATTGCTATCTGAGCAGTGACATCTGTTTTCAGGCTATATTTACTAAACTTGGACAGGAGCCGATTATGAGACTCCCAGGAGGCTCCTTGTTGGGTCTAAAGGGCATTGCAGCATCCACAATCCATAAAATGAGGCATGTTAGACATAAATGAGTGCTTTAAGGGTCTTTAAATTAGGTTGTCATATGGTGTGTGGTGTGTAGTTAAAGCCAACTAAATATTAGGGGCATCTCCTTTTACAACACCTCCTACAGACACTGAAGGAAAACATAAACAAGGCAGCATTATGTTTATACCAAAGTGTTTAGTGCTCATGCAAAATAGTTGCATATGAACATATTTAGTAGAAGATCACACTTCTGGTTACAATTTATAACGAATATAGTTATTTTTTTCTAATATTTTGATGTTTGAGTTTATCTTTACACTCATCAATTCTTTCCACTCTTGTGGTTTCTTTGCTGTTCAGGGGAGTGAATTGTTATCTGATTAGATCATATCTATATGCTTGTATGTAACTGTTGTGATGCCTGTCCATACTTAGTGGTGTCTGGAGGTGTGGACTTAAATGTCATGAATAAATATAGGAGCAGTTTGATCTAAATTTATCATAAAGTAGGTGGAAGGTGATGTTAAAGGTGAGGTTAAAACATAATAAACATGACTTTTTGTCTTTGACGTAAACACGTCGTGTTTGAATCATTCTTGTCATCAGTGGCAACTCGTGCTGTGATGGAAGTCTTTGGTGCAAAACAAAACAAATACTATCCGTAGGCTGGTCAGGAGGGTTGTTTTTATATGACTATATGAGTGAAAAAACAGCATAATAGATTTTATTTTCAGGATTTGGGCTAATAAAAGTGCCTGTATTCCTGGCTAATAGAAAGAATGCAACAGTGTTGGTAACAGCCCATTTTTGCACCTAACGATGCTTCCAAGGATGAAGAGGCTGCCATGGCGGACCATCTGGACGCTGGACGTTTCATCACTCGGAGGTGAGGGATCATTTTTGCGAGATGCATACTAAAAAGAGATAAGATGATGCAAGATATTATTGTTGGTGAAAACAGAAGTCGGAGTCCTTATTGTTTAACCTGTTTCAGAGGTGGAGGAGGCTGACATAGTCGTATTTGTTGAAAACAGTCTCCAGCTGAATGATCAAACCGGCATAGAAAAGTCTAGGAATTGAACCTGGGATCCTTCCTGCTAATGAGGGTTCAGCCCCGGCGGGAACACAAATGAATAATAAATCAAGTACTTTCAGAAAGGTAAGGAGACATGAGTCCCATAGGGTAACAAATGGTTCATCAAAGTCTTGTCATCCCCGCATGACGTGGCCATAGCGGGTCGGTAACGCGTGACCAAAGCCGCCTCTCGGACCGTGCCATGAGATAATGAGTGGAGGTGATCGGGCTGTCAGATAAGGGTGAAATACTCTGATGTGGAAACACCGTCTGTTAGAGTAAGGGAAGCGTGTTGTTTTCAAAACAGGAACACTGGTGGTTACTCATGGGTTCATGCATGTTCAAATTATACACAAAACAGTTGGGATTGGGGGAGTGTCTCACCTTCAGGATAACCGTCAGTCCAGGTAAACATTGTCTATGATGTAAAAACATCAGTGAGGTAGCGGTTGGAGCATCTGTAGCTTCTGTAATTTGATGTATTAAAATGAAATAGAATATGTGAGAAGAGGGGTCTTAAGATTTGATCCGGGATTTGATTTGTTTCTGGAACAGCAAAGGATTTGTTTTGATATATAAACACACTATATTACACCACATTCTTCTTTATGCAATTGTATGTGATTGGAGGGGTTAGCCTGAGGGGGAAAGCACCCTTTAGGGCTTATGAATTATAACTCTAAATGGCTTATAGATCTAAATGGCTTATAGATCATCTACTAATGCTTAATAGATCAGTTATAAGCCATTTGAAGGAACACATTTTGGTCTGCCAAATCTCTCTCTCTATCTTTTGGTAGTGTTTATTGTTTCTTGGTAATAATGCAGTTATAAAGGTAAGTAATCTATTAATAAATGCTTAATAAGTTTCATGAATGGAGATATAGATGCATTTTTGGTCCAGATCATCTGTAGCCCTTTTCCAGAAGGTCAGAGTCCTAAGAGTCGGTCTAATACTTGACAACACAAATTGTCTCTTATTAATATATTATTATAATATTATAATGAATCTCTATAGCTTAGGAAGTGATTAACTAACTATTAACAAGGCAATTAGTTCCAACTTTTGATTGAAAGTGGAACCAGTTCATGTTTAAGATGCAGAGTGTGTCATTTAAATTTAAAAGAAAGAAAGATTGTTTTTGACATAAATATTCAGCACACTGTGAAAGACAGCAGAGCAATAAATGCAATAACAAAGTGAAAGTATATATTTTTATTTCACTGTATTGCATAGTGTAGACATAATTCCACCTTGAAAAGGTGCAAACAACAACAACAACAAATCAGCAGCTAAATGAAATGGAAAAAAGGACTACTGAACGAACAGCGTTTATTATCAGCAGGGTGTGACAGGGTGTGCAGAATTAAATTCAAATATTTACCTCCAGCTCTGCACTTCCATTAACAAGTGGTGTCGCTCTCCTCTGCAGGGATGTGCAGGTCAAGGAGACTGAGCGAGCAGACACACAGAGCTGATGCTGATGTCTTTGAGGCCGGCGGGCGGCTCATGGATCTGGGCAGCGTCGAGGGGAGATATGTCTGACTCTAGTGTGAATAAAACATGCCGTGGCATGTTGGTAGCGACGATCGAGGAGGTCCCTTGCATTATTCATGTGGAGTAGCAGGAGGGTGAGGGGTTGATGGTGGTGGTGGTGGTTGGGTGTGTTATTAAAAAAGGAAAAGGAGGAGGAAAAGGGGTGTGTATGTGTGTGGGGGGGTGCAGGAGGGGGATGATACGCTCTGCAGAGGCATATGAAGGTGTGAGGGTGTTGCCAGGCTGTAAAGACCAGAGAAGGTCGTCCCACACAGCAACTGGGCTCAGTTAGTTATCATCACCCTGAGGCCACTCTCACACACTGACAACGATCTCCCTCCTCAATACCGCAGGCTGAAATAGTCCCTGTGAAAAGCAAATTTATGGTTTTGACACACTGGAAGACAAGAACATCAACTTGAGCTTCCATTAATGTCAAACATACATTTAATTTATAAAACGTGAGCAGAAAAATCAAAAATCTGCCTCATCAGAAGCCAACTTTGATTATGTGCGGCTGATTAATAGTTTCAGCCACATCTAACAGCAAATCAATACAAAATGTTTAAACTGGGTGCTCTGACGTGTCAGAGAGTGATGAGGGTGGGATGGTTGTAGCAACAGTGGTGATATCCTCGGCCCTACTAACCCCAGAGACGGGGGTTCTCCCATAAGAGCTGAATAAGTGTTTTCCCTCTGCAGAGCGGAGGAGGAAATGTGTTCCAGTCAGCAGCTCTTCTTCCAGTCAGGGAGAGGCCGACAGACAGAGCTGCGAGCCAAAGCTGATGCTACTGCACCACCTGCAGGCTCAGATCAAGTGTGTGTGTATGTATGTTATTTGTGTGTATGTGTCTATGCAGTGGGTGTCAATAAGTCAAAATTATCTTGACACTGGGAAGTTTACTGCCAAGTCTATCATTATTGTACCAGTCAAAAGAAGATAATATCAAAGAGAAATGAAAAGAAACAGATACACAACCTTGATTGTTTTTTATTCTGGGTGAAAACCTTGATTAACAGCTGCAGAGGATGTGGGTTGTGAAGTTATGATGTTAAATTTGTATTGTTTAATGGCTTGTTTTTAGTGTGTTGGATAGAAATATTGCAGGGAAGACAGCAGCTGTAGTTGCTGGTGTCCATTCATTTCTCATGTGACACGCCCTGCAGAGTAATAGGTCAGTGATGAGAGTGCTGCGGAGGAGGCTGTGCACTGTAAAGAATATGCATGTTAGCAAGTCATATTCATAACCTTAAACTGTATTATAATACAAATCAAGTGAGATAATTATACTTAAACTTGAATCTCTCTTGATGCTGGTGGAGTGATCTGCCATAGGTTATGTTTCTATCAACTCTCGCAGCTAGAAAACTCCCAAAAAGAAATGCATTGGAAAACAAGTGCAATGATAATTAATAACCCCCACGTGCAAAAAAATCTGCTCACCTAAAATTCTTATTTAAGCTGGACATCTCTTACAGCGCCCTTTCTAGGAATGTAAGATAATCCTGAAGCATGGCATGAAGGCTGGAGGTGGAGAGGAACAGTGTAATTGGTGCCAACATGGCTTGATTACAGTAATGTGAACGTTCAGTAGCAGCTGGTGCTTATCGGCTCCGGCTAAAGTCAGCAGCAGCAGCACTGCACCGGCTGACACCCCTCCCTACTCTCCACACACACACACACACACACACACCACACCACACCACACCACACACACATTGCCGGGTTTCTGATTCAAGATAAATACACTCCATCAGCCTTTGGAGGGAAATATTGTAGAGCCAAAACCACTGCTGTTTTACACAAGTATAAATAGATTTAAGTGAGTGTCACTGACATTATCTATGATGTTGAAGATTAAACAGATTAGTGACATTGTCATATCAATAAATCTAATTTCTACTACTAGTTCTACAATAATACTTCTGGCCTATGATAGTCAAGACAATGTGAAGAAATACATACAAAATATATTTTATTTGGCTTTCCTCTGTTTGTTAAAGAAATGTATCTTTTGGTTTTCTGCATAAATACTGCAACAAAGAACACCTGACTACAGAGAGGACGAGGTAAAGATGTTTTATTTTCCTGTTGAGATCACAAAACAGAAAACTGTTTGTTTCCTGAACATAAACAATTATTCTGTGATCTTGATGAGACAAGCTGTCAAAACTATATTCTTGTGATCATCAAATACTTAGTTTGTTGTCAGCTCAGCATAACATTAAAAACTTCATGTGTGTCAGAAAACAAAATAGGAACAATTACACACATACAGCAATTAATTTGCTATCTTAAATGCACAATATCATAGAACAGCATGGCACAGTAGCAGCACACATCACATGTGATCTTAAAGGAGAAGTTTTGGGAAATACAATTTTCAATTAAATTCAAAAATACTGTATTTGTCCCTCAAGGGACAATTTAAGGCAAGCAAGTGTGAAAACAGTAGTTGAGAATTAATTTACATACATAAAAAAGTCATCTAGAAATACAAGTATGGAATAGGTTACAAGACATACACAAGGATTAGGATGCATTCAAAAGTGTAGGTGCATCTATTAGTCTGTACACAAGTTAACTGTCTAATGGCTTTTAGAATAAAACCAAACTTCCTGCTGTTTGTTTCACATACAGGCAATCTAAAGCAAATTCCTGATGGCAGCAGCTTAAAGGAGGACATATGTAGGGTTGTTGATCATCTTATATGCTTTTCTGAGAACTTAAAGCTGCACTAGGGGTCTTTGTGTTTAACCAGTAAATCAGCAGATGAATGAAAAAGTTCAAACCTTCAATAAAAGCAAAATAGAAAAATTGTCAATTTTCTTGGATCTACTCCGAATAAATTTTCACTAAATCACAATTTGTCGTCAAATCAAAATCTCAATTCCACTTTGATGCCGAGAGATAGACGAGAAGATTGATACCATTCTCAAGTTAGTATGGTAAATATGAGTCTGGAGCCAGAAGACAGTTAGCTTAAAGGGGGAATTTCGGCAGATTTTTACCCTAGTCTTGATCACTAGAGGTCAGCGAGTACTGTCGATAGGAAAAAGAACA
>NW_023339650.1:15053104-15080299 GCF_004916995.1 Morone saxatilis
GTTCATGATATTCAAGGGCCATGTTAGCTTTCTTTGTCTCATTGATACTATGGATGTGGTAAGTGGGGCGTGCCCTGTATGTCAGATTTGGTGTGACACCCAGCACTCTCTTTACTTAATTACCATTGTTGGTTCCAATGGGCATTTGTGTCTGTTTTACATGCAAGGGCATCAAACACAGGCACTCTTATATATGGATTATGCCCACCCTGAAGTAGGACAGATGTGATCTAAAATTTATAGGAACCTCCAGACTCGGGGTATACTTCTGAACCAATGCGGTGACTTTTTGCGTGGCAGGATCTCCAGCTTTTGCTAGAACCAAGTTCTGGTCCGTTGGAGTTCTCTTTGAGCTTTACTACTGGACGTATTCGGTGGACTCTAGTGTCAGACACTACACTATCTGGCGATTCCTTATAACACTTACATGTTTTTTCACACAAACAACAATTTATATGATATATCTTAGAGAAGCTTCAGAAGATACTGAGAACCCAAGTGTCTTCACACATAACGCCTCAAAACCTCCATTGTGTCAGTCCATTTTCACACCGTTGGTCTCATGAGATTACGACGCAACAATTCATGGAACTTGGAGGGCTGGCAGGCTTTATTTACATTGTTACTTTGGCACAGAGCCAGGCTAAGGCTTTTTCCTCCTGTCTCTTCCCAGTTTCTCCTTTATCTAAGCCTAAGCTGTCGGCTGCTCACTTCCAGCCTTTTCATAAGCCGGTATGAGGGGTCCCTCAGATATTTCCACACTCGTCGTCGACTTCCTGTTCACCAAGACATTAAAAAAAAACTGAAACTTTCTCCACATTCGCCTGAAACAGGACAAACCACCTGACAACACAATACTTGGTGGCAGACCAACACCAGCAGAATTCACAACAGACCGGCTTCTCCTTTGAATGTGTGCCGTTCCAGTCGGATATTATCAGTGACAGGATGGCCTGGAGGAACAAACCCTGGACTGCGTGGGAGACTGATTAACCACAGTTGCACAGTCATCCAGGACTCAGAACCTGGATTTAATGGTCCCTCACAGAAAAAGACAGAAAACGGTCGACTCCCTTGCGAGACTCCGTCTGGAGGGACATGCATAGGCAGGGTGTCATCAAAACCTGCAAGTGGGAAGTGGGACTAGAGGCATGAACCAGTTGTTTGTATACACCAGAAAAAAAAAAAAAAAAATCTTGATGTCCAACCCAGTTATTAGTTCTGCAAACCACACTCTGAAGGTTATTTTGGTTTTTGGAATAGAACACTTTACTGGGCTGTTCAAAAGTGGAAAATTATCTGCAAATGTCCAGATGACTTCCAGTGCACTTTTAATATAAAAATGGTCATTAAGCTTAATAAACATCATATTAATGATTTATAGATGTAATAAATTAAAATAAATGTATAAAAACGACAAGATATTTGTTTCCATTTCTCTAAAGCTACCTTTATCCTAATAATGACACTGTGAAACTTAATGGTTATCAAGCTCATTTAATTAAGGCTTCCTCACCAGTAAAATAACCACTAATCAACAGCCCCTTAAATTAGATTTTGGGCTGGTGGTTTATCTACCATAGCTGTGGTTAATCTTTTTTCATCTCACTCGCTCTCACTAATTAGAAAGTTGCCAGCGAATTGATTGGCGGTCTTCAATTTAAAAGGTTTGATTAAATGAAGGGTTATGCCCTTAATAGATTGGTTTATTATTGATTACAAGAATTAATACATTTAGTTTACTTATTTATTAATAAAACATCAGCTACATTTATAAACCTTTGTGTCTTATTTAAAAGTGGAAACTTAAATATTTCCTTCTCTGAAGCGTTTATTATTGAACCTTGAAGTAGAGAATTTATAGTAATAGTGGTAATAGTAATTGACCATAATAAATTTTACAACTTACTAGCTTTTTCCAGAAGCTTTTCAAAACCACAAATTAGATCTTGCCCTTTGATTAGGACTGGATGCAGTCAAACTCGGAAAAAAGTCCAAATACTTATTTCATTTAAAAAACTTACAGCAAAGGAATCAGAAGTCGAATCAGAAATACTTTTAATATCCAGGGGGAATTACTTTTTGTTTACAACTTCCAGATCACATACAACATTTATACAACAACATATAAATATATTAAAACATATATATATATAATATATATAATATATCTATATACACAAGGTAACCAAACTGGTAAAATGTACAGTTTTGAAATGTGCAAAGGGCACATTTCAAATAAGATTCACAAGTAGCTTAAAAAGAGAAAAACTTGTTATTATATCTGCTTTAACCTATGTGTCGTGCCACAACATCCTGACAAGCTGTTGTTTGCAGTTTTGCCAAGTGTGAATGGCTGATGTGGAGACCTGCAGAGGAAGGTCAGGAGGGTTGACATGTACAACATAATTTCTCCTGTCGACAAGGAAATGACAACTTCTGAAGAGGCATCTCACACTTGCAGCATCTCCTGACAGAGGTGTGAAGCATTGACATGTGTATAAGATATAAACAATCCACACATTAAGATCATCAGGCATGTACACACAATACTACAGTTACTGAAACTGTCACTCTTGGTCGAAACTGGTGATAAATCTGGGGTCGTTGCCGTTCATTTGGTGCCCTAAGTGTAATTACTTTGTGTATGTAGAATATATATGAATGTATATATAAAAGTAAATATTTAAATTTCCTGTGGATCGATTAATTGTTTTCAATCGAAAAATGTTTTTATCAAACTACCTTAATCTGAATATTCACACTTTCAGCAGTAATTTGCACAAATAAAATAAAACAAAAGTGTTTTATTGTAATAATCCAAATGCTCCTCTGTGTGGCATCATTGTGGGATTGTGACAGATCACTTTCTTCCTGATGTGTCTGAACTCTGAATCTCAACATAGAAAGACAGTTTGTCAATGTGTGGAAGGATGTTTGTGGGCAAAAGTTCACTAAAACAAAAAAGGACATATTTCTTGCTGTAAAACGACCACTTTCTTTGACAGTATTTTAAGAGGAACTGGTCTTGTGCCCTCGCACTCATGTAGCAATACTTTCACTGACTCTTAGTTCCTGATACGGCACTGATGCTTTGCCCAAGCAAATAGTCCTATCTGCCCAACGGACAGAGATTACAGCACTCTTGGTTCAGTTTTGTTGGCATGAAACGTGATCCTTCATGAGCCGTTAATGTTTTGACACGACTGATTAACTAAGACTCCCCCGATTAAAGCAACGTACAGAAGGAAGTGGGATATTTGGGGGGGCTCTGCATCTGTGACAGTGTGTGAAGGGGTGGTTGAGAGGGTGGCGGGGTGGTCTCAGAGGATAGCCGTTGTCTTTCTCGGAAAAGTGAACTTGTTCTCACCCAAGAGACAGATGAGCAATGTGTTAGGGCCTTGTGGTTTATGGACAGAACACATTTCTCAGGCTGCAAGGGGCTTTCACTGGAATAAAAGAAGAAACTCTTTACTCAGAAAATAACTGACAGTTGTGCCAGTTCACGGTGGCACACATTGTAATAGTCCAAATGTCAAACTGTCAAGCAACGTGAGAAAAAGCTCTCGTTATATAAGAGGAGGTGAGATATGTCTTCCAAAAAAACAAACGTTTCAAAACATTTTCTTAAAGCAGCTACAAGGAACTGTCATTTTGTGTTAGTTCTGGCGGCCCCTGTGGATAAAGATGGTAGTTGTTTCCGCCGTCTCGTGACGTAAAGATCTTATCTGGCGCTAGCATGTGCAATTGTTCTTGAGACGAATGACAAAAAGGTGTAACTCATTTTAAATACTGTTAGCAGGATGCATTGTGATAATGTGTCTGTAAGATTAATAACTGTAACATGCCTCCTACTAAAAGATTCCAGTAACAGTAATGTGGCTGAGAAACCTAAAGTTATCAACCTTCCACGTATATAGACACACCTGTCTAGGAGGAATAAGGACGATTTTTTGTTGTTCTTTGGTCAATTCTTTTTCTCTTTGGTGATCCTGTATCAGCCATAATCTCAAAATATAAATAAATAAAACACTAAAAATAAGATTTTCTTGAAGAACAGGCACCCTGTTAGCTCCCCTGGTAGAGCTTGTGCCCCATGTATAAAGGTAGAGACCTTCAGGTTCAATTCCAACCTATAGCCCTTCGCTGGATCACTCTTTTCCTGTCAGCTATCACTATCCAATGAAGGCAATAAAAGCATTAAAATTATATATTTTTAAAATGTCTAAAGAAAAAGCCAATCTTCTCACTGATGGTCTCGTTATAGGTCATATATATAACCTTGCGACGCAGCTGATCTCGTAAGATCACAAAATCATGGGATAAATCAGCGTCATTTGAGTAAGGCTAGGTGTGACGCAGCGAGAAGACACTTTGTTAAATAACAACGGCGGCTCCCATGAGGCTAGCGTAGATGCTGCTATAGAAAAGAACGGCACTGAAGGCTTTTCCCTGTGGAAAATATGCTGTCGCTCTTCTGACTCGTTTGACTGCGCTGTATGATAGACAGATGGTTCATTCAATCACCTGCTTTTAAAAAAATACCTGCCCTTTATAGTCAGGTTATTATTAAACAGCGACTCTTTTATAACCAGTTAAAAACTCCCTTTCACCTCTTCATAGCCTCTCACTCTTTTGTGGTGTAAAATGTATCTCACAACATCAATGTGATAATGTAAGCCGCATGGTGACAACCATCCTAAAGCCCCCTGAGCGATCGGCGTCGTGAGATGTTTCTGGGAGGTGTGACCAACATCATAATTCACTTCCTCTGCCACCTTGGATGCCCTCATACAGATATATGTTCCTCTGTTAGGGGCCCATGTGTGGAGGTAACAGTGGGCCGTTGCCGTGCCTGAGGAACAGAAAGTTGTGAGACTTTTTGAAGATCAGCATACAAGAAATGATCCAACAATGCCTTATTTCCTACTGGTGCTGTACATGAGAGACCTCAGGAGCAAATCTGGAGAAGACTGAGCTTCCTAAATGGGTCAATGCAGAAAAAGTAAAAACTTATTTTAGATATCCTTAATTTGTGCATAAATGCAGGTGCAAAAAGGAAAAAGAAGAAAGGTGTAATTGCAACATGTTTCATAAGAATCATTCTTGTCTCTTGGAGTCTGCCTAGAAATATGTTTTCACTTCTGATAAATCAAATTACAATAAAATAACAATAATACATCAGCTACTACACTTTGCACCATGCATGCTTACTGCAGATATCTCCAAATGAATAATGGATAAACAGGTGTTAGTCCATTGGGTTTATTGTAATTGAGCATGGAGGTGTCTATTTCCTGCTAAGAAGACACACCTCGTCCAAGATTGTCCAAATGCTGATACATAATTTAAAAGCAAAATAAAGAGGGAACGTGGTATTGGCACATCCAGTGAGTCACACAAAGAACATACCACATTCAAAAAATGTTTCACATCCATGATTGTTAAAGGAAAAAGAGAGATAGTCCACACTTTCAAGGTCAAAATGACAAAGAATGTCAAAATGTTGCCTTCTTAAATTTTGTGTTAGTGCCTCTCTTTTTTTTTTTCTTATGCTGTTTTTGTCCACCGTGCACATCTTGGTTCGATGTGCACACTGTGCACCTTCTTTATATCAAGCATCCATACCAGTATCTAACAGGAATAAATCTCCCAGGCGATTTCCAACAATGAGAATTAAATAATTAAATACATTCACTCAGCCCCACAGAAACATGAATGTAATATGCAAACATAAACAAACTGCATTTACATCTACATTTAGTTTGTCAGATTTAGTTTGTGTGTCTGTTTCACATGATGATTAGTTTGTAATCCATATAAAAATAGAAAAAACAGAAAAACTTTGCCAAGAGGGTAAAAAAAAAAACCTCCTTTGGCTTGGTTTCTCCCTGAAAAAGGGTTCATTCGCCTGGATATCAACGTTTCCGCCTCAGCTGATGATGCAGGATGAGCGAGAGCTTCTACATCGAGGGTCACGGTGGGAGATCAGAACAATGTTGCTGCTGCCCACTGAGAAGCTGTCACTGTGACAAACAGGCAGCTCTTTCCGTGAGTGTTGCATGCTCTACAACCACATTGGAGCTGCATTCATTCATTTAAAAGAAACTGCAACAGAAGCTATGTGGCAGCACTTTCCCATTTTTACCACCTTCTCCCTCAAGGACTTTAAACACCACCCAAGATTAAACCACTTTATTTCCTCCCGTCTGCCTCCTTCACTCCCTCCTGCTCCCTTCCTTTCCCATGTCTGTTAGTGCAGTGATGCTGCAGAGGACACACCCATCCACACTCTGCTGCTTCTCTCTCTTTGACCCTGAGAAGTTCTCCAACGCACTGCTGATAGTGCTGCAGTGCCCACCCAAGAAGAGAAGCCCCCTTCACACATTAAAGCAATGACAAGAGAAGGGGGAATAAAATGAGAAAGGTTAGTGGGCTGAAAATGAATTGAAAGGATATTTCTGTTGGTCTTTTTAAAAATGGAGAGAAAAAGGGAGGAAACCTTTATTGTGGAAAGAAGGAATAATGGATCCAGAAAAGCTTTGTGAAAGGGTGATGACCAGTTGTCATTGACATCATACAATTATGTTTCTTAATGAGCCATTAACTATAGTAGAAAGAGTGTTCACAAAAGACAGAATCACATTCAGAGAATATGTCACCATGACGAACGCATAAAGGGATATTTTTGCCTCGTCTGAGAGAAACACTTCTCCATTTTCAACCTATCTTTACTGGAGCTAATCCATCCTACCTTGTTCACGTTGACTCATTACTGCTTCATAGAATAGTTCGATATTTTAGGAGAAACACTTGTTTGCTTTCTTACCGAGAGGTAGATGATAAGATTGATACCGCCAGCAGGCCATTAGATTAACTTAGCATAAAGGCTGGAAACAAGAGGAGCAACCAGCCTGGCTCTGTGAGAAGGTAAAGAAAATACCATTTACCAGCAGCAGAACACATTGATTAACACTCTCATTGTTTAGTTTAGTTCAGAAGTGTACAAAAAAGAAGAAAGAAGTTGTGTGTCGGACTATTTCTTGGCCTTCCTGGAGTCTGTTAGCTGCCTGGCAACTGGCCCATTTTAAATACAGATCACACAAATTAGATGCAACGTGTTAATTGGTGAGTTTTAGAGGTGCTGGTAGGCGGATTTTTTTCGGACAGAGCCAGACTGGCTGTTTCCGTGGCCTGTTTCCAGTCTTTATGCTAAGCTAACAGAGGTGTTCAG
The DNA here is from genome assembly GCF_004916995.1 of Morone saxatilis. Taxonomy (NCBI): domain Eukaryota; kingdom Metazoa; phylum Chordata; class Actinopteri; family Moronidae; genus Morone; species Morone saxatilis. Next base: position 15,060,339 of record NW_023339650.1, read on the forward strand.
TACATGAGGAAACCAACACTGAATATTCAGAGTGAACTGACTATACTGAGTCTCCTTTGTCACTCACTTGTGATGTGAATTCAAGCTCTTTGTAGGTCAGTTCAGCAATAGGAGCCGGCTCTGCTCAAAACCCACCTCTACAGGCAAGCTTATAGATATCCTTGTTTTTTTTCTCATCTGTCGTGTCTCTTTTTTAATTTATCCCTCCCTTTTGTTTTATCTTCCTTTGTTTGTTTTACATGCTACTTATGTTTGTTTTTCGTGTGTTATGTTTATTTATTTGTTGTTTGGAAAGCACTTTGGATCTCTGTGTCAGAAAGGTGCTATATAAATAAAGTTTTACTTACTTACTCTTTCAGCTCTTCATTTAGTATCATTTACTACCACTTAATTCAGTCAATAGACCTTTTTCACAGGAGCTATTTTGCCATGAAATAGTAGGGTAAACACAGATGTTAACAATTATATGAAAAATGTCTATTTGGCAATGTTTTGAGCTTTGCACAGTCGAATCATAGGTGAAAAATTATTAAATATAATTAAACTAAACTTTATAACCTCCAGAATACAAACATTTTCATCGTTTGGTATAAAAACCTTAAAAACTATCACAACAATGACGACCGGCGTGTCATAATGAGTCTTACTGTTAACGGAAGCGATGACTGGGGGAAAAAAGTGACCTAAACATAGTGATTTGTAATTTACACGTCTACACGCCAACTGCAGCTGCACGCAGTAGCGCTATATGTATCGTACAGACGTAAGAATGGCACCAATTTTTTCATCCAACTCTCAAACCAAAGGCGAACGAGCGTTTTGTGGAAGTATTCCTAGTAGCTGAGCTCTTTTCAAAGAAAATAAACTGCCTCCGTGTGTGGCATTGTGTCTGTTTGTATCAAACTTTCAGATCTGAAGTGTTCTTCCCTCACTGCCTGTGTGGTGGTTGAGCATGAGAATATGTCTTTCACCGGTTTTCACATGAGAAAAGAACAAACCTTTGCAATAAGACTTCCTCTCAGCCATCCGGAGACGACGAATATGAGATAAGAGATCAAACCAGACAAAGCGGGTTGTAGAAAACAAGAGTTCTCCTTTTAATTTCTCCAGCCACAACATACTGTTCATTAACAGTACAGATCCCAATTTTAAGTTTTGATTTTGCACACATCACAGTTTAAAGTTTTCAAATGAAAAATACAACACAACTATGAAAAAAAGGACATATGCACAAATTAAAACCTATAAAAAAATATAAAAACAGTACTCTTAAATCTCATTTCAACAAGTACCATTTCAATAACAAAACATTTAATGATGCACAATATAGCAGACAAATTAAACTGAACCATTAGTTTTTTTAAATAGAAGGAAAATACATAATTTTCATCATGCAGAGGATGTAATATTAAATAACGAATCAAACAAAAATAATATATACTTCTCTATATATCTCTCTTTTAAATTGTCAAGTCAAAGCACTCCCGTCCCTTATATAGGGAAAAACAAGACATGTTTTAAAAACACCAGAGGATCCGCAATGCTTTCATTAGCTGCCATTGTCGCATGGCCTTTTATCGAAAACATTACATCTCAGCAACATCTTTTTGGCACAGAAAAAGATGTTTATAATGGCAGTAGCATTTTGCATTATAAAAGAGGGCGGAGCTGTAGCTCTTTTTCCATTATAAAATAAAAAAAAGCAACCAAAAAAAATTCTGTGCACCGAGATCAGTCAGGAGAGTGGCGGCTCCCCCCCAGCAGGGTGTGAGGCAAGCAGTTGTAGCAGCAGCTCAGTCCTACTGCAGCATGCTCTTGATAGTCTTGTTGGTTGATTCATCATTCAGATGCTTGGTTGTGTACCTGCAGGTGGGAAAAAGTATTTTAGTAATTAAATAAATGTTCAGTATTAAAAAAAGTAAAAGTATTATCACCAAAAATGAATAATCCATGAATCTTCTTATTATTTCCTCGATTAATCCATTAATTGGTTTTTCTATAAAACTGCCGGAAAATTGTGAATAGTACCCGTAATCATTTCCTATTTGCCCCAAGGTCTTAAAATGTCTTGTCTGATCAATGATCCGAAATATATTCAGTTTAATGTCCTGTATGACAAAGAAAAGCTTTAAATCCTTACATTTGAGGAGCTACAAACAGATTAATTAATTCATTTTCTGTTGATCGACTAATCAATTACTCTTTGCAGCTCTAGGAGATACTTTTAACTACTTTATATATAGTTAGTTTTGTTTATTTCTCAAATTCTTGCAAATGTTTTAAAAAAAAGATGGATAATCTGCTCTCTTTAAATCTTGAGAAAACTGTTATTTAAAAAAGGACCAGTGTGTAGGATTTAGAAGCATCTTAGCGGTGTGGTTGCAGACTGAAACTCCCTCGCTTCACCCTCCCATTCCAAGTGTGAAGGAGAAACTACGGTGGCTGCGAAACTCGAGAAAAACATCTTTATGTTATAAACAGCTTTATCTAGAGGCAATGTTTAAAGGTCATTCTAAGGTAATCAGGTGATTACACACACAATAAAAAACACTTATGTATATTATATTCCATTTTATGCAACTAGCTGATAAATGCAGTGGAGTAAAAAGTACAATATTCCACCTCAAAAAGTTAGAAATTGTAAACTCAAGTACAGACCAACTACCTCAAAACTATACCTAAATACAGTACTTGAATAAATGTACTTAGTTACTTCCCACCACTGCGTACATCTACAATATTTTGTCATCCTCCGTCAGATCAAATTTGTAACCACTCAAAGAAAATCTGTCGAGTTCGGCATGCGAGTGACCTCATGCGACTGGGTAGCGGCGGCCAGCCTCCAGCCCCGGGACGTGGAGAGAGAGAGATATGACAGAGGGATGAGAGAGGGATGAGAGAGAGATGTGAGGTCACCACAGAAACAGCCCGTCAGCTCGAGCAGCTGTGAGCGTTAGGGTACAATTTGGGGGACTGTAATGAGGACGAGGTGTCAGACGTAATCGGCCTTTCTGGAGAGGCTTCGACACCCAACCCGAATCCAGCACAGAGGGCTCGCAGCTGACCGAATCCCCCCGCCTGGACTGCACAGAGAATGAGTCACCATGCTGACGGGGGAGTGAAATAAACCGAGAGGTCTGACTGCTGCTCATGAACAGGCACCAACATCATTCAACTCACAGCATGAGCAGCCTTCTCCTCTTCAAAACCACAACTAGGGGGTTGAAAAGTGTGTTTTCTGCCAGACTGTGGCTATAATCACATTTCATGCTGGGCTGTAGGGGGGAAACACAAATTGATTTGAACATGAGCTTACCTGAGAGCATTGAGAAGGCCTTCTACACTGTTCGGGGGCTGATCTTTGAGGACTTTGATGCAGCCTTTCATCTGTGTACAAGAAACAGACTGTTAGCTTTATGTAACAAGCTGTAAAGTGAGAAAGAGGAACTAACATAACTGTACTCACATCTATTTTGGACGACTTTGCGAAGGCTCCTACAGGATGGACGTAGTCGTACAGGATGATGACTCCGACCATCACCCGGAGGCAGAAAGACACCGTCTCCTCACTGGTGAATCGGCTGCGGTACTCCCTGAAAGGACGCGATGCGTGGGGTTAGACACGTGAATGTACGACTGATGCGGCTCTAACATCGCAGCAAGTTACTCACGGTGTTTCCAACATGACTTTACACACAGTCGCCATCGTGCTTAGGCAGTCTGTCGTGTTCTCGATGGGCAGGTTCTTGTTCTGTGAGGAGGCAGAAAAAAGAAAAAGGAATGAGATGATGCTTTCACATACCTGCTCATAAGTGTTCACTGCTTTCTCCCGTCAGTCTCACCTCCGACACAAACTTTGTTGTGCCGTCACTTAATGTTTTCAGCATGGGCGTGGCATCGGCGTAGAACAGAGATATCCGATTGGCCAGTTCATTGTTGACTTCATTCTCACCCTCCGCCTGAAGATCATTAAAAATAATGACATTTTATTACAATATCCTAAATATACATCCTAAATTTAATGGACAGCAATAGTTTAAGTAGTCTTGTGAGAAGCATACAGGAAGAAAAAGGCATTGACTTTATTTATTGGATCATTAACTTATTTCCACTGCTCACTGTTGCTCTTTATGAACATTGTGAAACCGGCCTCGATTGATCTTTACAAATATAGTTCACATGTTCACAACATATAAAAAACAGGGCTTCTCAAAGTCCAGATCAAGCTAAACAGAAAATCAATCCGGGTACAAAACACTTACATTATGTAGGAACATATTTTTTACTGTTTGAGCGTTGCATATACGTTATTGAACGTGTCCACGGCAGGTTGCCGACCGCAATCGTCAGTGACGTGCAAACCCTATTGCTGATGCTACTATCAAGATGTTCTTGTCTAAATTTGCAAAGAACAGGAAAGCTGAAAAAGACAACAGATGATTAAAAAGATAAATGGAGTCCTTTGTGTTCGTACTGTAGCTACTTGACCAATATACACCTGGATCAGTGTCTTTGATCTAACAGTCACACCTTTCGTGCACAGGTTTAAGGCTCTGGTTATTCCAGTCGAACCACCATGCTGTCTTATTAGATGAGTCCTGTTTTTGTTACGGACAACTTATTGACTCAAATTGTAAGTAACAAAAAGAGTCTGAGTGTTAGAACTACACATCCTGACGCACATCGTGTGTCTCTCAGCGTCAGCGTAGATCAGTTTGTTTCATGGAAGAGGAAGTGTTGCAGACAGATAAGTGACAAATCTAAACTGCTCTAGCGAGGCTTTAAAACAGCTGGTGGTGTGGACTACTCTTTACTGTGATGAAAGATGATGAAAGATAAAAATGTATGCTTTGTCATGGGCACAGTCATAGGGCACATAAAAGCAATTTCATTAAATAAAGTCATTGTGACTGAAAAATAGTGATATAAACCACATCAGCCAACCCTGCTGCTCCTCCTGGTTCCCCGGCTGACTAACTCATCTCTCGACAAGACGCTGAAAACACCTGGCGGGTAACAAAGAACGAGGTGTCTCTTGAACAGCCTGTTCTATATTTGTCTGCATATTTAAATAATAAGAACTTCTCCCGCTTTTATTTTTTTATTTCATGAGAACACTGACAGAATATGAATAATCTTCCCAAAAATTTCAAACCGATTCATGTTTTAACAAATGATGGCATAAGAGCTCAAATACTTTTTTTTTTACCACGGGGACAGATGTGTTTCATCTCAGATGTCTGAATGATTCAGTTGCCTGAGTGGTGACCAAATTGCTGCTGCTGCTGCTGCGTGAGGCTACGAGGGAGGACGGCAGCCGGAGCGTCTTTCAGCTGTGACAGGTCCTAACGACAACTTGTCTGAGCCCATTTGCCTAATGGCATATTCTGGTTTGGAGATTAAAACTTCCTGTCAGACGGTCCAAACTAAGAGCAGTTTCAGATCATTCTGCACACACGGGAACGCTCACTATTTCCTGCACCAAAGTTCTAGATGTCCTTGAAGCCGTTGAATAAAGATGTATATCTGCTGAGGTGCCCCATGACAGATACAGGAGACTGAATGAGTCCTTGAATTTCATATCTCCAAAGCTATTGTCCGCAATCAATACAGGAAACATCCTATAAAACCCTTACAATTGTATTAAATGAGCCACTTCCTTTTTACAGCACTTAAATAAATCTATTGTTTGTTGTTTAATGTACACTGGTGGGTCTCGTGTTACACCTGTGGTTTTGGTTAATTTGGTCCACACTAATAGCACATCCCCACAGGGGTTAGGGTTAGGGTTATTTTTTGGGCACGAGGGGTCGTGCTGCTTCCCAGCATTGGACATCTCAAAGCTACGAGTGGCAAAAATGCTTCTCCCATAGACAATGAATGGAAAGCATGTAAAGCAGTGGGACTGAAGCGCCTACCATCCGTGGCCTAACAATGAACCCTCTTTCAGACTCACTTAGATCTTTTCCTCTTGCCATCTTGACGCAAAACCAGACTAACTGGATGTTAACTGTACCATGATGCTGTGCACATGCATTCGTTATGTTACTCCACTGCCTTATTCAGGCTTTTCCTTTTAAATTCTGTAGTTTGTCTTTTTTTCTTTCACACCACAAATAAACCGCACTGCAGTTTGACTGACAGATCTCACACCGGCCTAAACTAACTTAACTAAACAGGCAATCACATCTGAGTTTGTTTAAACCAAACTAAAAAGATTATATTAAGAGTTAAGAAGGTTTGGTGGATGAATATTTGTAAAAACACACTGAAAACACAAAAAAAAAAAGATAAATCTGAGGCACTGGCTACTGTTAGGGTTTTATTGCCTTAATAGATCCCAGAAGGCGGCATCTACCGTACAGACAGACCTAGAATTAGGCGTTTCAGACCCTAGAGGGTTTGGGCCACGCTACTGATTTGGGATCAGTTTCTGCCGCCACGCACTGCTGCCCCACAACTTGTGCTTCAAACTCTCTGATACTCCCCGTGGGGCTCTGACTTCATGTTGCGAGACACTTCCTGCCGCACTCTTCCTCACTCCCGGGGGCTCTAACAGTCTGTAAACTTCATTCATCAATCATGCCTTCCTACTGATACAGCCTGAACTGTGCTGGGAGTATAATGAGAACTGATGGCTTTAATCAACATCAGGTCTGAGTGAAGAAGAATCATGATGAAGCACATTTTTTGAAATTTTATCTGGGCCAGCGACATGGAAACATTGAAGGAAATACTAAATTACAGACTGCTTGGAAACTAAAATGAACATTTTTGTAGTAAAATAAACTCTCGCTGAATCTATTGATAGCTGACGTAAATGCTACTTTTGTTTGAAATTGTACACTGAGCTGAAAGACACTAAAACTCTCCGCATAGCCGAGAGAAAAAGCAGAGTCAGGTGATAATTCTCTTCCTGTGATCCAGTTTTAATATAAGATCATTGATTATAGCCACTTGGAAAAGTTGGATTGTCTGTAATCACAGCATCTTCACCACCCAGAGAGGAAAGGAACATAATGTGCTCACCGGTACGTTGTTGATCCGCATTCGGCTCAGGGTTCTCCTATAGTAGCTGAAGTCATTCTGAATGGCAGGATTTGTCATCTGCAAAAAAATAACAGAAAAGCATCTTAATACAGTGGGAGAGGGAGAGACAGGGTGAGAGTTTCTCTGCATGTCTGTATGTGGCACAGCCTGCAGCAGGACATTCAGCTCTGGATCAAACACGCCATCGTCATGACACAATGCTTTAGCCAACAAGGCAGAAACTTAGCTTTGGGGGGAAATGACATAAAAAGAACACAGATACAATTACAATTTTATTTGCTGAACTGGATTTGAATCCTCTGACACTCATCCCCCTTCACATCCACATCCCCGCTCATCCTGTCAGGAGAAATTTGTTATGTTCCCGTTACAGTCGGGCTGACAAGAGGGTGAACAATTATAGAGCTGACAAAAAAGGTATAAAAGGGTCTCATTAAGGGCGGGGCGAGGTTAGGGACAACAGAGAACAAATGTAGGCTCACTGTCTGAGATTATTTAAACGTACGGCCTCAGATAAAAGCCGCAGGAGTCGGTTAACTTCCTATAAAATATGAATCATCTGGTTTCACCGTGAAGCCAAACTGACCCCTCAAATAGAAGCCGGCCAACCAGGGAGCTTCTTTCAAACATCACCACCAGAGAGAGCTCATCATGTGGTTAATTATCCTCATTCCTGTATGAGCCTGTCACAGTCAAAGCTGCACTGGCAGCATGCTAATCCCGCTACAATAGACTGGTACTCAGTCTGTGTCCACTGTATGCACCAGGAGAGACAGGCTGCTTCGTCAGGGAGGGGCTGCACGCCGCACAGACACTTTAACTAGGTCAGAAGCCCGTGCATGGGTGTGAAAGATTGATGAATAGGCCTGGCATGCCACCTTGCACCCCCTAAATTCGTGTTTTTATCCTGCCAGTCTGGGTAGTGGGCACTAATTGGGACGTCGCAGCCAGTCGCCTGGGGGCGTTGGGTGCTTTTTTTTTAAGTTTTTGTATCTAAGGAACAAGGGTGTAGGGGAACCAGTTCACCCCCTGTCTAACCAGATGAGTGCTTACAAAATTGTGTTTTTGACAATGGGCATTCGACCGACACCCATGCTTAATTCTTGTCGTTTTCTGGGTTGCACATAGACAATGTGTGTCTGAATTCAGCCAGATAAGTTCTTGAAGTTTCCTCCCTCCATCGTTTACAAAACCTGCCACATTATGCTGAAATCGGCTCAGGACGACAACAATTTGCAGACCTCTTTCCCTGCTATAACCCTCATTAGCCATTCCACTGACATCCACTGTATTATAAACAGCAGAGCAGTAACCGGATTCTAATTAAATGCTAATCATGCGCTCACTGGCTGCAGTCTAAAATTGCACAGAGCTAAAAATCAATTCGGGGGCATCAGCAGTTTGCAGGGCGACTAAGAAGTCTGGTTTGTATCACAGGAGAAAAGTGCAAAGTTTATATCAACATCTAAAAGGTCAGTTTGGGATTTAAAAGCAGAAACCGACACTTGGGATATTGTTGGAGAAATAGACAGTCGTACTTTAAGCTCATCAAAGCGCAGTGTGAAGTGCAGGATCTCTGCAAACTGCTTGGCCAGCGCCTGCTCCCGCTCCAGATGCTGAGTGGTGTCATCGTAAGTCTCGCTGGTCAGAGCTCCCAGGAGGCTGTGCAACGCGGCCTCTGCAAGGAAAAATGAGAAAGATATCGGTGTTAGAGGAGCTGCACTGTCAGAAGGCGGGCATAAAACACATCAGCTTTTTCGTGGAAGATATATGTTGTATGTGGTCTCAGCTTTTATGCATTCTGTAAGAATCCTGATGAAGAACTTGAGCCTTGACAAACTGGATGATGTGTGTATAGTCTTCTAGGTCATCAGGTTTTTGTCATTTAAGCACCCAGTTAGCATTTGAAGCACTACATGCAAAGATGCATAGTCCATAAGAAGAAATACTTTATATAGCATGGAGAAGTGATGAATATACTGACATAATATGCAGAAAAGTTAGTCCATAAAGTACAGAGTAATCTGTAGATTATTTTCTAAATGTATTTATTATTTCCTTGTTTTGCCCAGGTGTGAGGAGTGTCTCTGTTTCAAAATATTACACATTTAATATTTGGGGGGTTTTGGCCTGTTGTCAGAAAAAACAAGCAATTGAAATACTAATTGAGCCCTGGGAACTCGTGATGGACATTTCTGACTGTTTTCATAAATTTGTTTGGTTGGCAGATTTAACAATAATACAAATAATCATTTTAGATGCAGCCCTTGATATAAGAAATATAAGAAAGCAGGGAATATGTAGTATAGCATGAATATTCTGCAAACAATCAATGAAATGACAAAATTAGGTTAAGGACTAATCAGTTATTTAAATTAAATAATTTATCAACCAATAATGTTAAACATTTGCTCAAATGTGAGGACTTGCTGTTTCTTATTATTGTAAATAAAGTTAATTGAAAAACAATTTTATTTTGCCATTTTACAGAGAACAAGAAATAATCATTAGTTTTAGCACAAATGCATAATAGTTAAATTATGGTATTCGGTATAAATTGCTACAGTCAGTTGTATCAGAGTCAGTGTTTCGGACTTAAGGCACCAAACACCTAAAGACTAAAGCTACTGTTAATCCAGGTCTGCTATTAGGTCAACTTTATTCATACAGCCCAAAATCAGCCTCTAAGGGTTTACAGTCTCTACAGCTTATAACACTTACTTTTCTCAGAAACTTGGATAAAAAGAATCCCCCCCCCCCCAAAAAAAAAAAAACACTCTAAACAGGGGAAGAAAATTAAGAAAGCTCCCGAAGAGCAACAGAGGAGGGATCCGTCTTTTACATGTAATGTGGACACGGGCAAAGAACAGCTCATGAAGTAGATCATAACCACAGTTAGATATGTGAATGGCATCCTGTGTCAGCCGGCTGAAGCGTCCTGATTAGGACAGAGACAGATAATGGGGCAGCAGTGGTGCCCAAACTGCCCAGGGCCCAGTGCCAGTCTGGGGTGCGGTGGGGGGGGATGGAGGGTCTGGGGGGGACCAAGAGGCTTTCCTGCTCAGATGCAGATGAGACATGGGACTAATTATCTCATTGGCATGAAATGGGGGGCTGGGGGAATTTCATTCAAGCAGGATTACACTCATTGTTTTGACAGTAAGTAAATACAAAGCCTGTGCCATGGCTTGACATAGCATACCCACAGACCGATAATTAAGCATGCACGAGGAGCACCGGCAGGGAAATGAGGAAAAGATTAAGTGAAATGTAGTGAACAACTTCCAAGCAAGTAGTATCATTAAGCAAACATGTCTTGTTCAAACATCCAGTTTTTTTAAAAAAAAGAAAAAGAAAAAATAGAAACCTTTAAAGCCCAGAGGGAATTTTTTTATTTTATAGATGCAGAAGTGGGTTTAGAATTTCAAGTCTCAAGACGGTGGGGATGGGCTTCAATAATGACATAACCCAGACGAGCTCAACATCTGATGCAATACGGCTGCGTTGTACCGAATGAGCACTTTACATAGATTTATTCTAAATGTACTTTACAATTCTTGTTGATTACATATGACGATGAGCATGTCAACATAACCCAGAAAAGGGCACATTCAGACAGCGGTCTACTTAAGATAATCGTGAGGGGGACTTTTTAGAAGATAGACACAGCGCTGGCAGTGCAGTGCAGTAAATTGAGCACGTTTGCCATTCGGTAATGACTCCCATCTGCTTGGGCCAGCGTTTGCAGCGAAGCGGCTGATTAAAAATGGCCTTAGTGGTGCAGGTTTTTTTTTTTTTCCCCTCTCTCCCCGCCTTCTACGTCCCAGTCAAAACAGAAGTTAAGTTGGAGAGCTGCTTTCAGGCCTTTAGAAATGAGCCACTCTAGTATGTCGGGAAGTCGGGGCAGGGCAGGGCAGGGCGGGGCGTATGTTTTCTGGATGGAGGGGGGGTTATGTCTGCTCTCATCAGGTCACGGCAGAGCAGGCAAGCAGAATGCAGGCACGTAGGCGCTTTACTCGCAGAGAGAGAGGAGGGTCAGAGGATGGCGGGACTTTAGTCTGGTTCAGACTCTGTAATGTCTAATGGACCAGACTGACTCCGAATTAGATCAGTGTTTTTTTTTTTTCAATAACAGTAAAAACCTCTAATATCGTGATTGTCATTAAGGATTCTAAGCAGGTCTGTAGCGAGAAACCAAACTTTACTGTAAATGTATATTGTTCTGTCAGGAATGTTGAATTTAAGTCAAATTTGGGTGTCAATGTCCCATGAAATTTAAGTCATTAATCAAGGAAAAATGTCAAATATTTGCTGAATTCAGCTTCTCATTTTGTAGCCATTCTCTGTTTTATATTGCTGTAAAATTAATACTTGGATGCTTTTTTTGGGACAAAACAAGCAGTCTGATAATATCACCTTGGATAGGTCAGGTAGTTTTGTACTAGAAAATCAATATTTTTCTGTCAGCAGTTAAATTTTAGTGAAATTTTGGGTGTCAGCGCAAGAATCAGTGTAGCAGTTGGAGCATAATCGTTCCAAAGCAAATTGCATAATCTCCCCTCCATATTAATATCTCCCATCCTTGGTACTCGTGCTCCGCAGATCGCTCCACCAGCCTGTTGTAAAGGACTTTCAGCTTCATGCATATCAGGACAGCAGGCTGCGGAGGCCATCATGGCCCCTGAAGCCAAGACAGTGAAATAGAGCAGCAGCAGAGGCTGGGAGGTGGCCCACTTCGTTCCTGTTATGTAACAGCCATCGCCAGCCTGCCACCGCCCATTTCTCCCATTGACTGCCTTCTCCGCGGCCACTGGGATTATGGGGTTGAGGACGTCAAGACATGGCGGGCCCCAACCCCCCTCAGCCTCAGGGTCATAAGAAGATCAGGGACGAGTAAGCCTACTCCCACCTCCCCCTGCCCCCACCATATCCATGCTAATCAAACAACCTATAGCCCCATCCTACACAGAGGTCAGTGCACAGTGCAGCGCAAGCAGCATGTTGAGAAATGCATGGCTGAGGGGGTTTTCAAAGCTTGTTTATATAAGGCTGGGGTGCATGTTGTGTGTGTGAGTGTGTGTGTGTGTCTGTCTGTGTCGCACGTCTGCTGACTTTTGCAGCTCAGCAGTCAATATTTCAGATGCACATGCAAACAATTAAGGTCATGTATGTAAGTTATGTGTATGTGGCGCCACTTTAAAAACACTATTTACATACAGGAGGTCCTCTTTCGTCCTTCATGCTTTCACGTATTGCCCTTTCATCATGCCTAAAATTATAAACTGCACAAAAATTATTGACAGCTCACGTTATTGTAACTTTTATTGGGATTATTCCGTGAAAATTGTCCCACATTATAATAATGTTGCGTTTGAGCTTGGTGAGTCTGCGAATACCGTTCCTGACACGGCACAGACAGATGCGCACCCAAGCATGAATATATCTCCCATTGGTTTGTGGAGGACCATTTTGGAGCCTTAAGTTTGCCATTATGGCCGTCACCATGTTGGGCCAGCAGTGTTGACGTAACATTACTGCTTAGTTTCGACTTGCCCACAGCAGGAAACAATGGCAGTTTCCCTGGTTCTCGTATACAGAGAAACAGTACACTAAAATACATTTCTGAAAAGATTTTAATGGCCAACACAGAAACAGATTTTTGCACTACCTCAAAACGTTTCTCAGTGAGTCCGTCCGGTGCACCACACGAAACTCAGATCAATCACAAGGAAGCCGCACCCTAAAGCATATCCTGCTTTATCTTCCATTTTATTCTAAATGGGACCATCATTTACATAATTGAGACCATGAAGCAAATGAAGACCAAGCAGGGTAATTTCTCCAAAAGGCTCAGTTCTATCAGAACACTTCTTTGCAGCCTATTAAGCTGCCCCCTACTGGCCATTAGAAACAATTCAAGTTAAAGACACTTCCATGTTGGCTTCACTTCACAGACCTGTAAGCTCTGTCCACTAATTATATGCTGTCAATGTGCGTACCTAATCTCTGCGAGAACTGATAGAACTTCTTCAGTTTCCCCACCAAGGGAACCACAGCCGCCCACGCCTGCTCCTGTAACGCCTCATCACTCGGATTCTGGATGGCCTGGAAATAGAAACACCAAAAAGACCATTGGTCTAAATCTTACAGTTGATGACTTTAAGGAAGTTCACAGTGTACAGTTTAATACAATTTCAGGCAGCCATAACAGTGTGTAGTGACTCTTATCTAGGTAAACTGCTTAAAGCCTTTTGTGGCTCCAGTCTGATAACTGTCCTCAAGCGATGTGAGTCGCTGTCAGTTGAGGGCTGAATACAAGCATGATGAATCTGTAGGTGTGGAGTTAGAGATACGTGATGTTACCAGACATCTGTAGCTCCTTGTGTTGGTTTGGGGCTGGCGGCTACTGTGGGTAATGTAGGTGCCAGTTTCAATAAGGAATAAAAAAGACAATATGCTTGGTTCTGCCGTTTGGTTCAACTGTCCATTGTGAGTCTGACAATGTTATAAGAGAACTCTTAAAAGGAAAAGTTCCTCCTCTTGAGATAGAAACAAATTTCCACTCTGTGCTCTTGAGCTTTCCATAAAAGTTTAATAATCTGCAGATTTTTGAGGTTACAGAAAGCATTTGACTGCTTCCTGTTGTTCACAAAACTACTGTTGTTCACTCTTTGTGTGAAACTACACAATGGCCAATACATATACAGTCAGAAATAGAAAGTGTGTCAGGCTTTTTTTTTTTATATAGGCCAGGGCTTTTAAAACAGACTGAGGCAAGAACTCAGAATTGAGGGTCTCTTGTAACACCTATTTTTTATTTAACCAAGAAAGATCCACTGACACAAAGTCTATTTGTAGAAGGTGATGTAGGCAAGAGGTTAAAACAGTAAAAAATATGATGCAAATTACTGAAAACAAACCTTAAATTATTATAAGAACGTCAGATCCAGTTACAGGTAAAAATCTACACTCCTCATGAGCTCATGAATGCAGCACCCCTGCAGCATGCCTTTTTTTGCACAGCAGGAAAAGGCAGCCTGCCATAACTCTGCTGCAGCTCAATATCTGTATCAGGTGTACCTCTCTGATCTCCTGCCCCGCTCCCTTGTATGCCTGCAGCTCGTCCAGGATCCCCTTAGCGTCTTTCAGCACCACGTCCACCTGGTCCCACACCTCCCGCTCTGCATCTGTTGGCTGGGCATCTGCAGAGGACAACAACAACAACAAGGTCACAACAGGACAAATCTGATTGAAATCTAATCCATTTGTATACTGGGCTTTTATGAAGTAAAAGACAGATATAGTAACTATCAAATCCTGCAATATGATAGAAAGTTTAATAGGTAACTTTCAATTATGCAAATAAAAGCTCAGTGAAATAATCTCATCTTTCCACCGCTTCCCAGTTTTGACACCACCCACTTTCTTGGCTCAGAGGAGGAAAATGGAGCAAGATAAGACAAATCAGAAGGGTTGTACATGATCTTGCAACTCTAACAACTCTGGGTATAGAGATAGTTAGTTTTTTTGGTTTGAGAGAAGCAACACTAGGAACCTTTTCCACCACCTGAAGCTACAACACCTTGCCAAGTGTGATGACTGTAAACTCCTGCTCCACAGCAGAAGAAATACCTAAAACGGCTCATATCGGCAGCTATAGTTGAGCCTTTTTACTTCATTTAGTATTTTTAATTTTGCAATGTAGTTTATTCCAACTATAAAATCATCATATTTTTTTTTTTTTTGGTGTGAGCCTCCCTGAGGTCTGATTTCAGGGTGTAACAGCATCCGGAGAATACAAATACAATGCTGAGAATGTTGTATTTTTAGAGAAAACTTTATAAAATTGAGCAGTGTTGCATAAAAGATATTTGTTAAATATATAATTGTGATGTTCTTTTAATATAAAATTCACCTAGAAACAGTGTAAGCTGGATGAGGCATTGTTTTCTCTAAAGGTATGACTGAGTCTCTGGGTTTGCCAAGTGTGAGAAGAATACAACAGTACAGGATCAAGCTGTGTTCAGGGGCCCGAGGCTACGCAGCAGCTGAACTTCAGCGCTTTATATTTGAGGAGGGGGCTCTGCTGCAACTCTGCCCTGATTGATATTCTGCACACATTCCAGGATGGAAGAGGCAGGTTGATGGAAAGAGCAGAAGCTCTAGCGGAAGATTTGGTCTTTTTTTTTTGCCGTTGGGAAGAACATAGTGTAAAAGATAAGTTGGGTGGGAGGGGAGGGTGTTCAAAAGAGTTTCAGAGTTGATCATGATATGGTAAGATATTCATGTGATCGATATCAGGAGGGGGAGCAATTACTTAAACAAAAAACAAAAAGAAAGAAACTCACTTTCAAAATCGAGGAAAAAATTGGGCTCCTGTTCCAGATCTGTGCAGGTCAAAACTTTCAGTAGGTTCCCCATGTTACGATACCTGTTGAAAAGAGAAGAAAATAAATCAATAAATGAGAAGAATGCAGCAGTAAAGTGAGCTCCACTCACTCCTGCTCTGCTTCACTGCTCTGGTGCCTGTATGAACTCAGTGGTGCCCCAGATGTGCCCACTGCTCATTGACACCAGAGTTCCCCTTGGAACCCCCTCCTGTGTCCGGGCTCTTAACAAAACAGATGTCAAACCAAAAAGTCTCCAAAAATAAAAAACTCAGTTTGAGTTTTTCTGCTTTGTTAGGTTTCTTCCCAGCAACCGCAAACATTTACAGGCAGTATGCAAAGTAATCCATTTCACAAGCCCCCACAGGGAAATCAAAATACAATCTACGTTCACCATCTACACATGAAGTAGGTAGCCGTTTGCTGCACATAGTAAAGACACGTCCAATTAAACTTTCATAAAGAAAGCCGTCATGCAGCAACATAAGAGGACTTGTTTATGAAGTTTGTTGTTTGTATGTGTATTAGACCATGTGTGCAATGCTTTCAAATGCACTTTATCATTTCTGCAGAATCACAATGGCTGCAGGAAGTGCAATGCAGTGCCTTTGTCATGGGAGCTGAAACATAACATTAATATTTAACATGCCTTAGTAATGCACATGGAGTACAGTAACAGAACCTTATATTCACTGCAAGAGCACAGTGTGTGGCACAGTCTGTATAATATCATAATACACGTATGCATGCTATGAGTCACGTTGGACCCATTTAATTCAAATTAGAGTATGACTGCAACCAATTATTGATTATAAAGCTGAAATTATCTATACAAGTAATCAGCAATTATATTCATGATTGATTCACCAATTTTAACCCAAATTCTACAGTTTCTGCTTCTCAAATGTGAGAATTTGATGCTTTTGTCAAACATGATGGTAACATTTTTATTCCGTCTTAAAAGAAAAGTAAAGTCTTTATTTTCCTCCTTTTAGTCTAACACCCATCTATCTATCCATCAGTCTAAAGTAATGTGGTGTTTTTGACAATTTCCTTCTGTAAAACCAAAAGATAATTTACAATTATATAAAAAAAACAGATAAAAGCAACACATTTTCACACAAAAAAAAAGACTAAAATCTGCCAGCATTTAGCTTCATAAATGCAATTATTAAAACTGTAAATCTTTTGTTGATCGACTTATCGTTTCAACAATCAATGAGTGAGAAATGACGCTGCACCAAAACAAAAGTAGAGCACAAACCATTTTAACAACAGTCTGCACTGCGAAGTTGATTCCCACTTTCACCAGGAAATTACTAACCAACCTACAAACCGCTGCTACAGCCCCTGTAATAACACAGTGTGCTCCTTCCTGTCAAACTTTTACACTTTTCAAAACTTTTAGATTCCATTACTGCTCAGCATGATGTATGCTGATAGCTACAGCTATATCACTGTACCTAATGCTGTTGTTGTAAATGAGACTTCAGGTGACTTCCAGGTCAAAGAGGAGGATGATGACTGAGAAAGGAAGACTGGTATGTAAGCTTTGGCAGCCACTGTGACTTCTGTGCTGAGAAATACATACTACCTTCACTCACACACACACTGTATATTCATACTCAACGTACACCTCTGCTGTGACTTGTGCAATGAGAAGTGACAGCTTTGCACAGCCCTCTCCTCTGGTGTTCCTCTCACTCCTAGAAAGCACAGAGGCGATCTTTCTCAGAAGCAAAGGTCAGCAGACATATGACAAGTCAGAGATCTGTGGCAGTTTGTAGAGAGAAACAGAGGCAGGTTCCATCAACTGAGACAGATGTAACCCTTGGTGACAGAGCGGAGAGCGCACAGGATGTACTCCGAGAGTGCGGAAAGAGGGTCGACGCAGGACAATGACGAAGTTGAACTCGGGCAGGCAGATGCCAGCTGAGATGAGTGACAGGTGAAATGCTAAAGTGAGTGAGTGAGGGCCAGTGGTGACGGAGTAAATCACGCCAACGCAGGTAATGCTGGGAGGCAGGGAGGTGCTGCGACAAAGCAAAGTACACACTCAGCAGTCACGAGCAGAGGGAGAGTGGAGACGTAGTGGTTTTAAAATGCATGAGATGCAGCAGGGGGTGAGGTGAGGTAAGGGAGGGGGGGGGAGACCTGTATTCTTGCATCTTATAAAAAAAATAGCAGTGCATCATGTTCTTACTTTAACAAAGAAGATATTTGTGATGAATGACCAGTTATTAGTACACAAAGATTTTATAAAATAGCTTCCTTGTAATCAGGTGCTCAATTAACACGCCTGGTAATAGACCTTTATGTCACAGCGAGCAGCGTCTTTAGACATCTTAATGCTTCCTCAGGTTCACTCTGTGTCACAACACTCTGAAGAGACAAAAAAAAAAATATGCTTCTGAGTAAAAGAAGAATGATTGACAAAAGTTTAATCAGCAACTATTTTTATGATCAAGTCATTTGAGTGAAAAGGGCAATGACACTGAATATTTAGAGATGTCATCTTCTTTTTCATTTTATGACTAACTGAACTGAAAACTGAATAAGCAGATTCTTCAATAATGAAAATGACTATTAGTCTATTAATAAATGCTGTCAATTAAATATTTGGAGAGCATTTCACTTTTATTTTTCATGTAGAACCAATGAAACATATTCCAGTTTATTCCTCATCATTTTGCAACCAGGACTATTTCTTTTTAACCCAGCATGAAATGCATTTTTAACTTATATTCACTTCCAAAGCCCCCTTAAAAACTGTCACTCAGTCGGCCCAGTGACCACCTGCAAAGACCCACCTGCCTTGTCCAGTCTCGTCTTATTACCCTCCACTAATGTGACCTGAATGTCTGACTGTGCCAGTGCCGGCACTCACTGGCTGTCGGAAAGCAGCACCTGATCCAGCCTCAGAAGGGATGAGAGCTGTCACTGACCTCGCCCTGCTGGATGATGTGGGCACTGCCCATCATCGCCAGGCCTCCCTCCGGTCCTCTACTGCCACCTTTCAGCCGGACACAGACCGGAGCCGGCTGGTCGGGCTAGGCTGCAGAGCTGCCAGGACTCGCAGCGCGTCAACGCAGGCACTGGCAGCCTCACAGGCCCAGTGCTGCTCCCTTGTGCTGCTTGAAATGAGGTCATTTTAAGGACGGGGATTTGGGTGGCTGCATTTCAAAGTCCAAAAGAGAATCTTCAAGTGTAGCAGAATGAGAGCAGATTAAATTTATACATTTTACAGCTTTTTATATCTTACTCTTCAACTCAAATTTCATCTGAGAGTAGATTCCATTAACATGAAGGTATAAACCAACTTTGCAGCTTATATGGACTTCTTATGATGACAACCGTCCCTTTAAAGATAAATTTAAAACAATATGTTACTGTGGGTAACTGGGTGCTTAATGATAGCGTAGTAAGAGAGAAGTAGGAGGATGAAGTGCTGGCTGAGAGGATACAGATACTGTATCAGTGAGAGAGATTGAGGAATTGTAAGCCCCCCCCACCTCAGTGGCTGTAGTAGTACCCAGGAGTGCTGGCATGTCCTGGGCACCACAGAGAGCCCGACGACAGCCTTGTTGTTGTTTTGAACCCCCCCACTGAGCCATCGCGTGCTCTCAGCAAGGGAGGGAGGGCTGCTTCTAAGGCCAGGGGCAGAATCTGACAAGCAGGAGCCCGCGCAGCTCTCCTATTGGCTGAGCGGATCTACCCAACAGCTCACTGTATCCATGGAGTC
This sequence comes from Morone saxatilis, assembly GCF_004916995.1. Lineage (NCBI taxonomy): Eukaryota > Metazoa > Chordata > Actinopteri > Moronidae > Morone > Morone saxatilis. The sequence continues at coordinate 15,079,518 of NW_023339650.1, forward strand.
AAAAAAAATGTGGTCCCATTGAAAACATTGCAGCAGCCAATCAGAGGCGAGCTCTGGGTGAAGAGCGAGTACAGTAGTAGTAGGACTTGAAAGCACATGAATATATTAATACAGATGAGGTAATGCGCCAAAAACAGCGGATTAGTCCGGGAGTGAAGTAAACTGGAGACGATGGAGAAATATTTAATTCCACTACTGAGCACTTACTGATTTAATGTGATTTGATTTTTTTTTTCCTGTGCAGCTCAGCAATTTTTTATTTTTTATTTTTTTTAAATGGGGAAAAAAAAGCAAAATCCAATCATATAATAATGTTTATTAACTATTCTATTCTAGCTAAATTTGCTGCTGCACTTTGTCACTTTGCTATAATTGAAAATGTATCAATAAAATGCCCAAATTTTGGAAATATATACTCGGTAAAAACACAACATCCCAAATATTTGCAGATGATGCAGAGAGGTTGAGGCTCATTTTGGTTGAAGATACCAAAACAGTGCCACGCCCATGCAGCAGCCTGACCTCTGGATGGCACTGCCTTTGAACGTCTCCTCAGCCCTGTGCCTCCCCGTTAATAAGCACACACCGAGAAGCAGGGCACAGCTGAAACCGAGCACTGCGGCAATGTCCTACAAAAACAGCTCGGGGGCTGATGGCTAGCTAATGTAAGGGAGGGATAGTGCTGACATTCCACTACTCGGCTGCAGCATGAGGATCCACGTGCCCTGCTGCTTTACTATGGAAGAAAAACAACGCCCTCCCCCCTCCCCGACACGGCGTGG
>NW_023339650.1:15080399-15080762 GCF_004916995.1 Morone saxatilis
CCTGTTGACTGACTGTTTACCTGTTGGCTCACTGGATGTTTACCTGTTGGCGGTCTCTTGCGGGGCTCGCTCTGACCAGGTGAGGTCTTGCTGTTTCCGTTTGCCGGCAGGATCTCGTGGCTCAGACGGGCACTGACCCGACTCCCAGAGCGGGGCGGAGCTTTACCGCCAGACGCCATGTTGGCTTTCACTATGGGGGGCGTGGCCTTCTTCCCTGAGGACCTGTGATTGGACAGAATCAGTAAACTGGAACCAGGTAAAGTGAACTGGGATCAGAACTACAACAGATACTGACCTGGATGCTGATGGGTTCTTCCCTGCTGAGGTGGTGCTGTTCTTGGGCGTGGTCTGTTGCCCTCGGGG
>NW_023339650.1:15080828-15083881 GCF_004916995.1 Morone saxatilis
CTGTTGCCCTCGGGGCGTGGTCTGCTGGTTCTTGCCTTTGGGGGGCGGGACCAGGCTCTTCTTGGTGCTGCAGAGGGAGAGGAGGACTTTCTGTTTGAGGCTGATCTCAGTGCAGATGGACCAGGTTCAAATATTTCCACACTTACCTCACTACTACTTCTTCCTCCTCCTCCTCTGACTCCTCCTCTTCCTCTGACTCCTCCTCTTCCTCTTCTGATTCCTCCTCCTCTTCCTCTTCCTGTTCTTCATCCTCCTCCTCCTCCTCCTCCTCATCCTCCCACCTTCCCCCCACTCTTCACCCCATCTCCTGCCAATCCTACCCAGCTGACTAAAAATGGCTTAGGGGGCACATGGCAATGAGTGAGGGGGGGTGAAGTGTGTGTATGTGTATGTGTGTGGGTGGGTCGGCGGGGGTTGCCATTTGTTTGTTTATGGGGGTGAACTCGATTACCTCGTAGCCACGCCTCTATATTGTTGCACCCGCGTAAACATCAGCTAATGCCCCCCTCACCCAGATTCCGGCAAATCAAAACAAACCTCACAGGAAGACTGAATCATTACAACTGATGGCGAACCTTGAGGTGACATCCAGTATCAGCTGTCTCATCTCGCTCCTGCAAACGCACAGGCAGCTAAAAATATTCCTTCACTTAAAAAAAAAAAAACACAAAAAAACAACAACTATAAAAGCTTCAAATCACTGCAGCCGCAAATGAACCCAATCACCGTGATTGGGAATGAACGTATGAAACGTGCAGTTAGTCCAGAGAAGGAGATCAGAGGTAGGATGAAAGTGGGAGCGCCTCATCCTCGGCTAAGCCCCTCTCTCTCTTTGGACAGCGCCTGATGAAAGTTAGAAACCATGGCAACAGGCACATACACAAGAGTCAGCTAAAACGCCGGCTCCATTGAAATCGAGCTGTATGGAGAGGCTCTCAGCGATGCTCTTCAGTCGCACCAATACAACACTTTACACCATCAAAACATACGGAGATGCTGACAGCCTGGGACTGATGTTAATTTCAGATCAATCAGTTTAAAAAGGCAGCAAGCAGACTTCCACACCAACGCAACAGGGGCCTAACATGAAGATCAAGTGAAGATGCTGCTTTACATCCAAAAAAACAGGCTGCAAATATTTTGTGACACATGCATCTAAGGAGCCCTGAAACCAGTCCATGATGTTTGCATGAACTCTTTGATTCTGCTCCATCCTCTGAACATCTGCCTCAGAAGGAAGCGCTCCCCACCCTGCCCTTGAGAGTCCTCTGACTCCTTTCCTAAGATGTGTTAGGGAATCATTAAGGGGGGGGGCTCATTGACTTACTGTCGTCGGTCTGAGCAGCACCTCCTTAAGGGCAGCTGCATCCTAAAACCCATTCAAACTCTGCTAAAAAAATTCTGCTAAAACAGCCCCAAACCGTCATTACTCGACTGACCTTCTGACTTGACTGTGACTCACCGGCATCTTTGCATCCTTAAACCTCACTCTGTCAACACTCCTGAGCACACAGGGGGCATAACGCCTTACATAAGTGGTTGTTTAGTCAAATTAAAGCGTGGTTTAAATAGAAGAAATATAGTGGAGCATCACCTTTAGGATTTGTTTCCTCCTGCACAGTATTGCCCTAACAGGATTTTGGGTGGGGCACAGTGGAGGTTTTGGAAGGATGATGAGTGTCAGATTGAAGAGTACCAGCATTTTTCATTCAGTAAGAGAGGAGTGCCACCTGCAGGATGAAACCGGTAATGCACATAAGGAGTGAATGGTGGGGGAAGACCACTCCCAAAACCTTTTTGGCCATTACATGCCAGCTTCTGGAATGCTTAAGCTTAAATTTACAAATGCAATTGACAGTGAAATGTGTCTGTAGAGAGATATCCCTTGTTTTGAAGAAGACGGTAGCAGAAGAATTAATTTCTAACACAAGGCAACTGTCAGTTTGCTGGTTGAGAGGGAGCACTGATGCCTGATGTGAGAGCACCATCCAGTGTTCACACGCAGCCATTGCAGGGTAAAAAACACCCAGTAAAACACTTAAAATAAATGACATTTCTGCAGACTAAATGTTAAAGCCATGTTTCACGCTAAATCTGCCACACATTAAGGCTTTCTGACATGTCCGCCTGCAGAGGAATGACAGCAACCTGGACAACGCTCCTCAAGGGAACCTGGGCAGGAAGTTACACAGCATCAGCCCTCCAGCGGCATAAATAATAGATAACCGAGGAGAAGCTAGGAGCTTTTAGCTGACATAACAAGCCACTCTACATATTACACCCACTCAGACATATCATCTCAAATGACCTGCACAGCCGGGTGGGGTCGAGGCGGGCCGGAGCGTCTCTCGCATATGCTGAGTCAAGAGTGGAGACTTATATATAAATAATAACAAATAAAACACTTATTTCAGCATTTCTTGTGATACTGTAGGTAAACTGATTAAACACAGCACTTTTTGTTGTGTGTTTAACATCCAGGTTATTCTTATTCCAAACAGATTAAGCAGTGAGTTGGGGAATCCCTCTTAATCTTACAAAATTACAAAAATATATATATACATTTTTTTCTGCGTAATAGATCATCTACACAGGTATAACACTGGCTTCACCAGCTGGGGGCAGTATTGACCCAATTATAATCATAGCAACAAGAGCGCCAAGAAAAGCTTCACCTCAGGATACTGTACCACACCTCCCCCTGGCTTAGTGAGGCTAATCCATCCTGTATATATAAATATATAAATGCACATATATTCACACAAAGCTCGGCCTGCTGCATCACTGAGCTCCATTCTCTGCTTATAATGCAACACTCCTGCGGCTCCCCTGCACTGCCACAGGGCCGTGTACTGCGCGCTCGCTGAAATAGCTTGCCATTCAGGCTATTTTAGTGAATGGATTTGAGCCTTACTAGGGCACCACGGTAGCTCGTCATTAGTGCCCCCCCACCCCCAATACACACACACACACACACACACACGCACACACACACACGCACACGCACACACACACACACACACACAGCTCCTTAAATCCATACGTCATGAGTT
>NW_023339650.1:15083981-15087833 GCF_004916995.1 Morone saxatilis
TTTCTGTATGTGTGTGTGTGTCTGTGTGTCTCTGTATGTGTGTGTGTGTCTGTTTCTGTATGTGTGTGTCTGTCTGTGTGTCTTGAAAGAAGTCATTTAAATACAGACCATGTCAGGAGGAGATGAGTAACGGCAGCAACAAATCTGAATTCAGTCCTCTTAAAATCACATAACTTCAGTGAATTATACACCGCGTGTTCATACTCACCAACACAACTGGTCTGATATTGTTTCACTCCCACAGGATCAGAGGCAAAACAAACAGAACTAAACGCTCACTTCCTGCTTATTTCCTTGTTTTCACTTGTCACTTCCAGAGTGAGTGCACAGTAGCTACACACCAGAACTGTATCTGAAAGTTGTGTACAATAATGGTTTTATGAGGCCGCAACGTCTCAACAAAAAATGCTATTAAAAAAAAAAAAAAAAAAACACCAAACAAAATCCGTTCAGAGTGGCGAGGACTCGTCTGAATCTGATCTCTCACATCTTTAATTTGCAGCAGCAATAAGCCAACATACCGAGGACATTTTGCTTTGGTTCTAATTTACTCCACCACATAAAGGGGTCAATAAATGTGGCTCGACATGTGTGGGCCTGCTGTAAACTCAAAACGTGCTGAATCTGACTAACAGGGCTCAGAGATAATCAATAGGGTCTATATGTGGAGCGTCCATTTGGCACGCACATACATAATCCATCCTCGTTGGTCTAAATGGGTTGGACAAAATATTAGAAACACTTTAAAAAAAAAAGGATAATGATTTACACTCGAACAGCGCCACAAGTTACATCCTCCAAAACGGCCATAAAGTCGAATCAACACCGCTCGAAAAACAAAAAAACTGAACCTTGTAACCTTCATGAAGGCAGGATTCATTGCTGGGATGTTGTGTTAGCTGCATTAGTTAAAGTGAGATGTAGTTAATAAACTGACTGTAACATTCAGCACAGCTTCAGACAATAAAGCTCACAACTTATGCTCGGAAGAACTGTAAAACTAACACGTAGTTGTGTTACTGAACACAGAGTTTAAAGCCGATATATTAAATACTGTGATTCTTATTTTCAGTTAATTATTCAGCTTCGGTCTCAATGTGCAAGTAGAATAGAGAAGCTTATGTCTAGCACATCTGCCAAGTGAGATATCTATCTAAATATCTTTAACACCACTGAATAAAACGTCGATTAACGCTCAAGTTGCCATGACGACTTGTGTTCCCCGTTCCCTATGGGTAAACTGAGGGCTGAGGAGGGATACGGACCGTGTTACTAAATGTACTGAAGCCCACAGAGCGCAGCCGAGGCCTCTGTGGAGAATCCCTTCATTAAGAAAACCTCCACAGATCGGTTACACGGACTGGAAATCCTCGAAGTGAAATGTCAAAACAGAAATGTCGTGTTGAGAGCTTCGTTCATCTCAGCTGGACTCAAACATGGTTCACACCGCGCCAGGCAATTAGGATCAATCATGCAACCAGACCAGTATGTCAGTAGTGCTCGTGCCATCTTTGTCGTTACGTCCTGAGAGAAGCAGCTGTTGTGCAGTTGAGGGAGGCTGATAGAAACGTCTTAAACAAGCTGTCACAAAGAGGATTGTTGGACCGTTTTGACCTGAAGATGACACCAGACGAAAAGCGAAGGGATCGCCAGAGTTATTATAATTCTACCTGAGACGTGAATGTGTAAATATCAATCCACCTCATAGATGTGGAGAGTTCAAAACCACAAATGTGACCTTCTTGGTGGCGCAAGAGGAAAAGTCAAGGGATCATCAGAGTCGTCATCCTATTAATAATATAAAATAATGATAATAATAATGAAAGAACATGTACTCAATGTCATAAAAACATGTTTTAACTAAAGAGTGTCTGCAAATATAATCCAGTTTTGATGATTTAGAATGAACACTGATAAATTACATTTTTTTCAGATGAATAAAAAGCCCTGCACACTGTAATGTAAGTTCATATATCTCCTCCAGGTCTCTACAGCCTAGAGAACAAAACACATCACTATATTAAATGCCAGAATATACAACTAACGAAAAATAAGTGACTTATCAGGATGAGACAGTGTCATACATATGTTTCAAAATCTAAACACGATTTAATTAATGCATTAATGCAGTTGAGGGTAAAAAGTAGGACAGGTTTCTTTAACACTATGTGAAGATGAAGGTTTGGTGCGGGGGCAGTTTCTCATGCAAAAACTGTATTTGTAGCACGCTGATCTGCCATCTGTGGCAACTCCCCGGCTCCGTGTGTCCACTGACATGTAGGCGGCCACGTGAGGATCTCACGCCTGCCTGGTTTAACATGCTGTAATAAAAATAAAAATCCTCATCGCCGCCGCCACCGGGGAGGAAAGCCATTTTTCTTTCTTCTTAGGATTTGATATGATCGTATTTTTTTGTAAGGCAATCAAAATACAGCTGTAAACGGCCGTCAAAAGACAAAATCTTGTACAGATTCTCATCTCGGTTGTCTCGTCTGTAGGTTTTTGTCCAATCTGAGCCTGGAGGGGTTTTTTTTTTTGGTGCATGTGTGAAAGGTGTGGGGGTAGGAGCAGACAAGTGACAGCTTTTTTTCCCTTTTGAGTGGGCCACGTTTATTCACAGCCTTGTGTGAAGATTTTTATGTAAACTATTGTTTTCTTCAATATTTACTCTGGAGATGCTGCAGACACAAATGAAAGCATCCTGTTGTTGGAGGCCTTCGGATGGCAGGAGAGAGAGACGATTGCTCTCTCGCTCTTCTCTCATTATGTGCATGCTCAGGGCTTCAGATAAGCCAACATCACAGCACGGATGTGAGAAAGTTGAGAGGAATGCTCGAGTCTACCAGCACAGCCAGAGCCGCAGATCAGAAACTGGCACACATACTGACTCACACACATCAGAGGAACACACACACACACATCAAAAGTACATTACTCGACGCTGCCAAAGGCTACAAACACAAACCACCACAGCTACGACCCTCCACCGCTGCAGACCGTCTTCCTCTGCTCGGTTAACAGCAAAAACAGTCAGAATGTGTTCATCAACTTTTAAACTATTAAATAAATCTGCTTGCGAGGATGCAACCGCACTAGACACTTCCTCATCTACAGAATCAATACACGCAATCATTAAACCAGGTACAACTTTTAAAGCAAACTGTAGACGAGCTGATTCAATCAAGACATTGTGCAGAAACAGGCATACTTAGAAAGGGGGGGGGCACAGTCAGTCTTTCCTACTGAGTAAGTCAAGTGTGTCATGATTTCAACTATGATCTGCTTATGGACAAGAGCTGACACGCAGTAGTAGCACACTTTCCACAATCACCAAACAAAGTGCTGTAATTGTACGTGAAGCGCTTATAAAGTCACATTTTTAACAACAGAAAGCCTTAAACGAGACATTAAATGAGGCTCGAGTCACCGACTCTCCGTGTCATGATAACGGTGTTACAGAAGAAGCGGCGAACACTTAGAGGAAGTTAATCCGAATAACTGTACAAACAGCATTACGCCACAGAAAGGGATCAATACAGCTCCGGTCTGCGTGAAGCCAAGACAGCAGCACTCACAATACACACAATGACGTGAAACACTAACAATATGATGCAAAGAGCCCTGTGGAAGATTTGGAAATCTTTAAACACAGGTTGTTGTCTTCTGAAGTTGCCGTGGACCACATCGCATTTGCAAGTGCTGGTGAAACCACAAGAACAAACCTACAAGAGCACAAAATAAGAAGCAACATAAAACCTTGAGGAGTCTAAACGGGGCAATCGTAAATCCTAGTTAGTCTGTTTTATCCAATCCAGTCCAACTTTATTGGTTAAGCACTTTAAAACAACCAAA
>NW_023339650.1:15087933-15091795 GCF_004916995.1 Morone saxatilis
CCACGCAATAAAAAGCAATCAAAATAAGAAGGGATTAAAAAACAGACAGAAGAGGCAGATCATTCCATAATTTAGGAGCAGACACAGCAAAGTAAAGTCTTGGCAATCTTTAGGTAAATAACACATGTTGTCTGCCTCAAGTGTCGCAGCGATACAGTAAAAACCACACACTGGTACAACGTGTCACAACAATGGCTCGACCAGATGAGACATTTAGAGGATGCACTTCCCGAGGGTAACGTCATACCGAGAATAACTGCTGTAACCCAACCTGAAGGCAGCGGCGCCCCGATGCAGGGTGTGTACGAGGGGAGTGGGTTGCAGAGAGGGGTCTGGTGAATTTGTCACATTCCAGTCAAGCCAACAATTTATTCACTGGAGTAAAACTTCAATTAATGAGTAAAAAAATCTGTTTTTCCTCATTAATTTACAGAAAAATAAAGAAAATCTTTGTAAAATAATAAACGCAGGTCCGTCTGCATGTCTGTGACTTACACATCTGAGCAGCTGTGCCCTAAAAAAGGGCCTCGGCAGGACTCCTGGAAGAACGATTAATAATTAAAATTAACAACCATTACACTCGCTCTGCTCTTGTGTTATCATCACAGCTACAGTATCGACAGTTGTTCCAACTAGAAAACACATTTGCTGGGGAAGGTATGTGGAAAGTCCTCTCACACGGACTTCCTCCGGGGGTTGACGGGTTCAGTGGCTTCTGCTAAAAATGAGAAACAGTTTAAATGTATATTTATCTGCATTATGTTAACACTACGAGACCCTATTGTTACTCAAGCATCCATAATGCAAACACTGATGTAAAGCACAGACAAATGTCTTATCTAAAGTCAACAACCTCCTCACAGAAAAAGTCTGAAGCTTTTTTTGCCAGATTATAACTAAAGTGTAACTGAATAAAAAAAAGGATCATTTCCTAACCTGGAGGGCTTCTAACGTTCACTTTGTGTGAAGATGTTGCTGAAGTATCCGATAAATGTTTAATTTCTAAGAAAAGGGTCATGCCTAAAAGCACCTGCATGCCTCTACCTGCATTCAACTGGGATTTATGAGGGAATTCACTGTGCCAAATGAGCCGTATTCTCATTTCATGCTTGCTTCACAAGGTTGTGAGAGAGAGCGCTCCCACGTTTCTCTCCGAACCCACAACATGCTCAACACCAGATTTCATTTTCTTGTCGCAAGTACTCTTTCCCTTCACTTTTGCAATCTTCGCAACTGCTGCTGCAACTTTTCACACGCAACGCTAATCAAAATAAGGAAGAATTATCTCTCTAGACTGTTCAACTCCTTCAAAAGTCACTCAGTCTATCCCATCCGTCCGCACCACGGCAGATAGAGTACGAGAAATGGCACGACAAGTTGTACCTTGTCTCGCAGTCCTACCACTGTGGCGTAAGTCAGGTATTTCTCGTGTCTTCTCCAGCCCGTACTTACACGTCTACACTGACTCCAACAATGAGAACAGAAAGTTGTGTCCATCTATTAAAGATAATGCCTCGACGGAGAGAGAAAGGTGATACTTCCTTCTTTCAAAATGCAGCGGCTGATTATGAGGAAGACAAATTGCAAAAGAGGACAACTCACATACCAGAGAAACAGGGTTTGATAAAGGACTGAGACCTTTCTACACTGGCTTTGGTGTTAAAAACCAGGTACAAAACAAGTGCAGCATACCACAGAAGAGCAGAGGTTCCCAGTTTACATCTCCAAACTCTAGCACAGGCAATTAAATCACTTCTTCCGTCTCTAAAGGCAGTGACGTCTGAATTACACCTAAAACATTCTCCTTTCATAACGTGCCCAAATAGCCTCAGTGTAGGCAAAACCTGGCCCAGTCTGCACAGGCAGAAAGCGTGAGAGACAAATTTAACGTAGACGTTGCATCACAACCACAGCAGAGTTGCACTTGCCATCAAATCCGGCTTTCTGGACGTTTCACTTCCACTTTCAGGACCTATGCAAAAAAAAAAACTGGGCGGAAAGGAAATCACATATACGTGCGTGCTATGGTTGAGAAGACAAAACTTTAGTACTGTGTCAAAGTAAATGTTCTCGAGTATTTCGTATTGAACTAATACATTTATTTGACAACCTTAAATGAGCATATATACCTGATGCAGTAAATAAAACTACACAACAGTGTGTAAAACAGTTTAACATATAAAACAGCATCAATAACAATGATAATCCAATAGTCTAATGGTGGCACATTTAGTTTATAGCACTTTTATTCGTGTAAAATTGTAAATTCAGGCGCTTCAGGAGCAATTTTGCTGAAGTAAAAGACCTAAATACTGCCAAAAACAAAGTTTGGAAACCTGTGACAAAATCTTTTATCATGAATCAGAATGAAAATCATCATGAAAAGACTAAAAACCAGCTTTCACCACATCCAACCAGCTGTCAGTGTGTGCATTTCCCACAATGCAGATTTAATAATGCATCATTTACTGTAAGCGAGCAGTCTTAACCCGAGCCATACGTTTTCTCTCAGTTTTAAAACTGAATATATTACCTGGATGAGGCCGAAACACACAGCTGACAACCTGGCATTAGTAATGTAAGGGTTAGGCATGTAACACTCAATGCTTATGGCCAAATAAAGGAAGAATCCAGCCACCAGTGCAGCCTTCACGTCTACCTTGAGAGACCTAGCGTTGTTCTGCAAAGGGGAAGTTAGCGGTGCATCGAGTAACAGGAAAACAAATAAATAAATAAATAAAAACAAATATTGTCACACCATTTTAATTTTATAATTAACTTAACGATACGTGGGGTTTTGATGTCGCCGGGCACGCTTTATGATTCATCATTCATTTTTTTTTTTTAAGCCTCCGAGGAACAAACACTCACAAACAAACCAGACTGAATGGCAACCGGTGGGCAGCAATAAAGGGGTAAAAGGGCAGTAAAGGGGGAGGAAAATGCCTCTCTTTTTTTACCTTGATGCTCGGGGAGAAACACGGGTGTCTCGACGTCCGGACAGCACGCTGAGCAGTCCGCGGTACGGGACCAAAACGAGAAGAAAAGCGATTTGCCGCCGCTGTTTCCGGGTTGGTTATTGAGCGTCACTGTGCGTCCGTCAAACCAACGAGGAGGTGGGGTGGGGGGTTCGGTTTGTTGACCGGCGGGAGCGCGGAGAGAGGCGGGAGTTGCACACCTATCCTTTTGGAAGTGCTTCGTTGGAGATACAACCTCCGCCGGTTTGTCGAGACCCGTTAATGGTGTTTCAACGGCTACCTCCACCGATCTAACTGCAAGCTGACCTATGCTATTAAATATGTCTCACCCGCGGCTTTAAGTACGGGCTGATAGCCGTTGGAAGTCGTTGGTAGCACTCCTGCCGTTCAACCAACCGGTTGTCTCAACGGTTCTTACATTCACCTCTACCGAGTGCCCATTGAGCAAGCGAGCCTAATATAACACGAGGCATCTAGGCGCGTAATCATGCCTAATCCTTGCCTCACTTACAAGCCCCTTTTCTGTCACACCATCATTAAGGACAATATTTTCCTATGGATAATTCTCAACATTAATATTCAAACAATGCACATACCAACCAAACAGTCGGCAACTCGCAACTGCAAAAGTTTAGTCGTAAAAACAAGTGATTTTGATGAATTCTATTACCTGTTTTATACCAAATTATCTGTTCTGTAGTTGATGTATTCCTTTTAATCCATGTTTAAAAAATTATCAACACATCATAACTATGCCTATTTTTAATGACCAAATGTATAGTGTTTTCAATGCTCCTGCGCGCTTGACACTTATATTAGACAGGTTTACTTTTATTTTTAATTTATTTACGTGTGTAATTTTTTAATGTTTTCTTCACACAAAT
>NW_023339650.1:15091895-15098859 GCF_004916995.1 Morone saxatilis
CTCATTAAGTGACATATTTTATGGATAATTTCACATTATATTAAAACAATGCACAATAAACCCAAACAGTGAACTCGTAACTGCAAGAAGTTTGTGTAAAACAAGTGATTTGGATGAATTTTACCTGTTTATACAAATTATCTGTCTGTATTATGTATTTTTTAATCATTTTAAACAATTATACACATATAATATGCCTATTTTATGACAAATGTATAGTGTTTTCATGCTCCTGGCGCTTGACCACTTCTATTAGACAGTTTACTTATTTTTATTTTCATTTACGTGTGTATTTTTAATGTTTTCTTACACAAATTAAGACGCGACCCATCCATATGAAGCTTCGGTGACTCCAGGTTGGGACTGTGTTTAACCTACATGAGCACTAAATAAAAAGTCTTGTTTATTACTGTGGAAGAAACAAAGGGTAAAACATTAAAATGGGTTTATTAGGTTTAATGCCAATTAGGATATCATTTTTAGTTGCCTAGCAACTACCAAAAAAGATTTTGATTCCCTGTGTGTGTGTGAGGTTTCACAGCAACCTGAGCACACTAACAGAGCTCCAAAAAGCCCTTAAAACATATTTATAATCAATGTTGGGGTAGTTACTCTTTTAAAAAGTAATATTATTACTTTACTTATTACTCCATGCTAACGGTAATTAGTTACACTACTAGTTGTAGTGCTTTCTGCTACTTTTCCAAGTCAGAAGAGGGTGCCAACAAAAGTAATATTATTACTAGAATGTATTAGTTATTAGTTACACTACTAGTTACTGGGAAAAATAATATTATTTCTGTAATATTATTAATGAACTACTACACCAACACTGTGTATAATACAGCAGCAGAGTAGGTTTGCTGCTGCACAGGGCTCGTGCAAGTGGTGTTTGCTTTCGCTTTAATATCACTAAAAGCATGATAGGAACAATAAATCTATTCATCCTTGTGACATAAAGTAATATAACAGTTACAATTCGTAAACACTGGTTTGTTTTTCTTTTTTCACTTGTTCACTTTTCACTTGTTCACTTAAAGTAGGACTTAAATTTATCAACAGGCTTGGAATTTCTGATGTTGTAAGAAGATTAAATGAGGCTTTTATTAGTGGGCATTTTCCCCCTGTGAAAGCAATGCTTTTAGGTTTAAGGGGAATTCACAGTCATGCCACAATAAAATCGGACTATGCTGTATATATACATATATATGTAAACCCGTATGTGTATATTGTTGTGTATAGCTTATGATATTAAATATACATTGTCATTTGAAATGGCTTTAAGTCAACTGCAGTGCATCGGTACAGATGTTATATGTGGATATATGGATCTTTTCGTTAAACCTAAATTCTCCTGCAGCAAAAACATAAATTGTCGCTTTTCAACAGTAACTACAAGTGGATTCAACTTATAAAAAAGAAGGTTTTTGTCTGTTTTGCATCTAATTTTCAGGCACAGGAACACATTTAAACTTATACAATTAGTCTCCTAGATATTAAAAAAATCTGTTTATTGCCAGTTGTCTTTCTTTTGTAATAATTTCTTTGATATATTGGAAGAGTTAAGTTATCAAGGCTCTTCAAAGACTACCAAATGAAACAGCTGGTTGTAATTTGAGATCTGTAGGCGATCCACAGTCTTTAAAGGACAACTGACCGTAACTGCCTGTTGCTCCACACAAAGATTAAGCTGAGACATTTGTGCCATTTGTTTAATCCTCCTAACTGCTGCTCCCCCCCAAATAAAATTACATTTTTGAGGAATTATTTTAGCTTTCCAGTATTTAATTTTCCTCTTGTCCAAGCTACTTTGCTATTTATCCGTGTCAAATGTTCAGGAAAGTTCTGGTTTCACCAAACAGACACCAATTGCTTAATTAAGCAGCACACCTGATTTCACTTAGGTGGCCAAGTGGAGCTTATAAAGTCACTGGAAAGAGGCTGCTCACATCCATTAGGAAGAAGAATCGAAAGAGTGAACGTGGTTATTTCATCTCAGACGCCTATAGTTAACGTGTTTGGTCAGCAAACCCGCCTTCAACCATGGGAAAGGAGAAGACTCATGTTAATGTGGTGATTATTGGTCATGTTGACAGTGGTAAGTCAACCACCACCGGCCACCTGGTCTACAAGTGTGGTGGCATCGATCAGAGGAGACTGGAGAAGTTTGAGAAAGCTGCAGCCCAGGTAAGGAAGGAAAAACCTGCTTTTTAAAAACACTTGTTAAAAAACCTGTATTAATATATTTTGTTTGCACTAGATGGGGAAGAGTTCCTTCAAATTTGCCTGGGTGTTGGACAAGCTGAAGGCTGAGCGGGAGCGAGGAATCACCATCGACATCTCGCTGCTGAAATTTAACACTCAAAAATACACCATGACTATAATTGACGCTCCTGGCCACCGTGACTTCATTAAAAACATGATAACCGGGACTTCACAGGTGAGCAGCACAGAGGTGCATCACTTTCTGTGTGCCTAAGTTCCTTTGGTTTCACTTAACAATCTCATTTCAGGCTGATGTTGCCCTCCTGGTGGTCTCTGCAGCTAAAGGAGAGTACGAGGCTGGTGTGTCGAGAAGCGGCCAAACCAGAGAGCACGCCTTACTGGCCTACACTCTGGGTGTGAAGCAGATCATAGTCTGTGTGAACAAGATGGATCTGACTGAACCACCTTACAGCCAGAAACGCTTTGACGAAGTGGGGCGAGGCGTGAGTGGCTTCCTCAAGAAGATTGGCTACGACCCAACGTCTGTCCCCTTTGTTCCAATTTCAGGCTGGACCGGGGAGAACATGATAACTGCAACTCAGAAGGTAAAGAGGATTTTTAGAGTTAAGAGTATCTGAGGATGTGCAACACCTTGTACAAACAATGTTTTTCTACAGATGCCCTGGTTCCAAGGCTGGAAAGCCAGACGACGGGAAGGAAATGCAAGCGGGAGAACTCTACTGGAAGTCCTGGACTCCATTCAGCCACCGGTGCGAACAATCAACAAGCCACTACGATTACCTCTGCAGGATGTCTACAAAATTGGAGGTTAGAAATGGCGTCCAAACTTTTAAAGTCTGTTTGCAAGCCTGTAGACTTAATTAGCTCCAGTCAAGAGAATGAGGTACAGGTGTGCAGCAGCGGGATTAGAGTTGGGGGAAGCACAGCAATGTTGCAATGCTTGTTGGATGATGGGTTAAAATGGGCTTTGTTCTGCTTTTTCAGGAGTTGGGACCGTGCCAGTGGGCAAGATTGAAACTGGCATCCTCAAACCTGGCATGACCCTGATGTTCTCCCCTGCCAAGCTCACTGCTGAGGTGAAGTCCATTGAGATGCACCACCAGGGGCTGCAGGCCGCTCTGCCAGGACACAATGTTGGCTTCAACATTAAGAACGTGGCTGTCAAGAACCTGCGGCGTGGGGATGTGGCCGGCAACGCCCAGCAGGATCCTCCGTCAGAGGTCAGCAGCTTTGAAGCTCAGGTCGGTTCAATGGAGTTAAAACTTGAATCTAAAATTGTCTTTCCCCTGTCTTGATGAGGTTCTTCCTGTTTTTCTTTAGTTGATCATCTTGAACCATCCAGGAAAGGTCAAAGCGGGCTACTCTCCTGTCCTGGACTGCCACACTGCCCACGTGACCTGTCGCTTTGCTGAGCTGAGGGAGAAGCTTGACCGCCGCACAGGCAATAAACTGGAGGACCAGCCGCAGATGCTGATCTCTGGAGACGCTGCAACAGTCAAACTGATTCCCATCAAGCCCATGTGTGTGGAGAGCTTCTTCACATACCCTGCCTTAGGTACGTCCTCAATTGACATAAGTCAAAATTTCTCCAGATAGAAGAAATCTCACCCCTGTTGACCTCTGCAGTGTTTTACAGTTAGATTTGTTTTGCTTCCCCAGGACGCTTTGCAGCGAGAGACCTGAAGCAGACGGTCGCTGTAGGCGTCATCAAGTCGGTGGAGAAGGACCAAGGGTCAAAACTTAAAGCCCAAGTGTGTAAATAAATTTTTGTTTACCAGGATTCTGGTATGACTTTGAACAGTTTTTTATTTAGATTACATTTTTTGTGTTGTGACACAAAGTATTTATGTTGTCTTAAAAGTAATTATTCCTGTGTTAATATTAAATCCAAAAGAAGCCGTAGAATGGATGGTGAACTTTGGTTAAAATGTGAGTTGTTGAGATAACAAAATAAATAATTACTTGGAGAATAACTTTGTCCTGAAAGTTTGTCTTAAGTGTTCTTGAACTGCAGTTTGTGGTTACACACTTGAATGAATTTTGGAAAACCAAATGTTAAGCCCTCGATAGTTTGTCCCTCTTGTAGGAACAGTTTTAACAGTTTGGGAAATTAATTTTTTGGTTCTGAGCAATATGCAAAGACTTCAGCAAGTTATTTGTTTTTACAATTTGGGTTTGTGTGTTAAATGATGATGAATAAGCTTTTAGATGTACTGTTTGACTATTGAGGCACAGTGAGGCTTGTGTTTCCCTTTTTTCATTTTGTGTTAAGCTGTTTTGTAGCCTGAGCTAATCTATATTAAACTGATAGATTTGCAGTGGTGAAAGTATTCAAATAACTTGAGTTAAGGGGCAGTACCACACTCTGAAACCAACCTTCCCTATTGCAGTGAAAGTCCTGCATTCAATATTTTACTCAAAGGTATTTGGTAAGTAGGCTATTAGCAGGAAAATGTGCACAGTATAGAAAGGAAAATATTATACCCTTGCTAGTGTTGATAATTGGTATCAATGTATAGTTGATATAATAATTTATATGTAAAAACTTAATCTGAAAAAAGTAACCAGTAACTGGCTGTAAAATAACTGGACTATAAAGTAAAATTTTTCCCTTTAAGTGGCACATAATAAACACAAGTACCACAACATTGTAAACTGATTTATGATCCACCACTGCTTGTCTTTGGTTATATTAAAATAAACAGACATGAGAGTGGTATTGATCTTTCCTGATTCTCCTCCAGAATGCGAATAAACACATTTCTCAAAGCGTTTACTATTCCTTGATCTAGAGGCTAACAGTACTTACTACAATAAGCTGCTTAGACGTGTACTTTCCCCTCTAATGCCAGAGCTTTCGAAATTCAAAGGGGAGGCACAAACAGATCTGGAAACCACATGTCATAACTGCCATAAAACAAAAGAGCAGGCTCACTGTGTTGAAGTACAGCACTTTTAATGATACAATGGGTTGATGGGTTTGTTCCTTAACATGGAAAGAACTGCAAGTCAGTGAGGACTGGGTGAAAATACATTGGCTCTCCAGCCTTTTTACAAAGTCCACTTCTAAAAGACATCTCTGGCTCACAGGCAAACCTGGAAATGTACTGAATCCAGTAACATGGAATGATATTACATAACCTAAACTTAAAAATTTCAAGCTCATGAGGTTTTACAAGACACTGAATCGTGAACACAGGTTAATGTGAAACTTCTAGCCTGTCACAAAATCAAGTTATTGCTAAGATGTCCTCTTGAGTTTCCCCGTACTTGTCATTAATAGTGGCTTTAACAACAGGATACCCTTTTTTTGTAGTCCTGCTCGATTAATAGTGGCTCTTCAAACCCTGAGGTGAGCGTCTTTGAATGCAGCACTCCACTCAATTCCAGTCATTGTTACACCATGCACAGAAAAGGTCAAAGGACTGTGGAGATGGTGTTGAGTTCACACACAGAGCATACATACAGTGAACAGTGTAACAAGGAGTAAATTAGTGACCTACAGTGAACCACAGGCTTTGATATTCCACCACACAGTAGCAGCAGGTTTCTATACTGTAAAACAACCATAATACGTGTACACACAAAGCAAGCAAGAACAAGGAGTACATTTAATGAAAATTCTTTTCATCTCGGGAAGATCAGTGGGAGACTCCTGCCTCTTCAGTCAATTATGGTAAACAGGGGATGCAAGACAAATAGTGACATGACCTATTTCACATTCCATTTCTTATTTGTCCTTTTTCCAGAAATATAAGCTGATAATTACTTGAGGGCCAGTAAAATTAATACAGATAAAATTCAAACTCTACCGCCCTGATGCTTAATCTGACAGGTAGAGAGAGCAATGGTACATGTTTTGTACAATAAAACATGTATATACACTCACACACAAATATATATATTTACATACATATATACACAGTAACAGCATAAACATAGACTTTAGGTAAGTGCTAGGGTTCTGAGAGTGGCTTTGTCACAGCCGTGCTATAGGGTTAAGATAATACTGGTAAAGGAAGAATACACACATTCTTTGTACAGCATGGATATAGCATCCATGGCTAGATGAGCCTTCTTGGGTTTCTTCTTCTTCGTTGTTGTTTTTTTTTTTCTTTAGGACACTTGTCGTGTGACAAGGGGTGTTATGATAGCTATTTACAGGACCTCCCAGTTTAGGGAGAGGCGTAGTGCAAGTCTTTCTGGCTGTCAGTCACTCAGGATGTGGACAAAAGACATCGGGAACACCCCTTTTCTATCCGGATCTCCTTCAATGTGCCCAATCTGGAAGTATAAAAGAGGCAAAAGAGGCAAAAGAGAGCATGTGAGAAAAAGAGCATAATGTAGCATTCAGTGTTAGCTGGAGTTTCTTTGTGCGTTTGAGATGGATTCCTGGCTGCAGGGTGTAGTAGTGAAGCTGGACTCACCCACCACTCCTGGTCCTCTTCTCCTGTAACTATGATCACCTCTCCTTCAGCAAAAGTCAGTTCGTCATCATTGTCAGCCTGGCAGTCATAGATCGTCTTCACCCGACGAGCTTTGCTCTTTCCCTAGACACGCAAATAGCAAAACAAGTTATCATAGTTCTTTAAACGGCTGTGGCGCAGAGGTAGAGCAGGTCATCCCCTAATCGGAAGGTTGTTGGTTCGATCCCAGGCTCCTGGTGCCACATGTCAAAGTATCCTTGAGCAAGATACTGAACCCCAAATTGCTCCCGATGCCATGCATCGGTGTGTGA
>NW_023339650.1:15098959-15103215 GCF_004916995.1 Morone saxatilis
TTGTTGGGTGGGGGTACCTATATTTGCTTGTTGATTAGGTGACGGTGAATCTTGAAGCTGAGGATGCGGTTGCGGCTGTGGTTGCGGCTGAGGCTGCGGCTGCGGCTGCGGCTGCGGCTGAGTTTGAGGTGGAGGCGGAGGTTGCGTTTGAGGCCTTTGCGTCTCTCCAGGAGGCGGCCTGGGAGCGGACTCAGCTGTTCCAGGTTTCGGGGGGATGTCTGAGAGATGAGGCTTGGGAGGCAGGTCTTTGAGCTGGGGTTTGGGTGGGAGGTCTCCCAGCTGAGGTTTAGGCGGGAGGTCGGAGAGCTGCGGCTTCGGAGGAAGTTCTCCGGGTTTAGGAGGAAGTTCAGACAGCTGCGGCTTCGGAGGCAGGTCTCCCAGCTGAGGCCTTTCTGCCGGAGGAGCCTTCTGCGGGGTGTCGGTCGCCGGCGGTGACTTCTGGAAGACCTCTGGAGGATGACTGGACTTATCCATAGACGGGTGGTGTATGGTGTCAATCTTCCGCAATGCCACTAAAGAGAGAGAGCAGCATAGAGTTTGTAAATAACTTCTTCAGTGTAACAGCTGACATTGAAATGAAAACTGGACAGAGACTGTACCTTTTTGAGGTAGTTTGGGAAGAACCCTTGGACCAAGTGTAGACTTTGTGTTGCTTGAAGTAGTGCTGGGAGAAGATATTCAGATAAAGTTTAATGAAAAACAGAATCTGAAAAGATACTTGCTCCATCAGCTGGAATATATTGCATTATAGCGAGTGATGCAACACATTTGAAGCCAATTAAGCTTAAAATTTCAACATGGTTTAATTTTTTCGGTACCTTTGCTGCTGAGGAATTCCTTCAAACTTGTTAGAAACAGGAGACATCTTGCTGATGGGAGGAGGGGTAGAGTCGCTTCCTAAAATATTGACATTGATGACGAGAAACAGATTATTCGACACCATTACAGACCACAAACTGAGGGATTAATTTGAAATAAATGTGGAAATAAATTAACATGCTGTGATGGTTAAAAAAACAATGAGGGAGGCGTCATCTGGCTGAGCTTTCCATGAGCCCGTGTTGTTTGGAAACTTAGATTGTGCAATAAAGTGTCATCTTCTAATTAGTGGTTGGGTGTTACTGTATGGGTGATACAGAATGCACAAAACACCACAGAGGACAAATGATACAAGTGGAATAACAGTAAAAATATCCCCATTATACACATAAGGGACCCAAGAATGCAGGTAAGATGACTGAAGTGCCTCCTTTTCTCTCCTAGTGGTGATTGAGAGTCCTTTTACTGTTTTTTCTGACTAACCTGGAAAGACAAACTCATGGATGTCTCTGCAGTTCGAATGTATGTTGATTGGTGAACTCGTAAATGTTTACTGGAGAAACAGTTTCTCAAAAATAGTAAAAGGCATTCTTTCTGATACATATCATATTGAACTTGCTGTAATCATGATGTCCATCATTCAAGGTAATTAAACCTTGGTAAACTTGGGAATCTTCCACATTTCAACCATCCATAATGACTTGGACGTCAAGCTGAGGGTTTACGAGAAATAAAACATTCAATTAATTTCATCAGGCACATAAACAACCCTAGCAATTGTCTGTAGCTGTAATTAGTCTGAAATAGTAATTGGCATTCAATTTTAGAAACGCGTATAAAAATAGCACACAGAGTGCAAGTTTGATATATAATCGTTTAATTGTTCATAGTAAAAATATATAGTATTTAGTTCAAACTGCCACTCATCTGTTGAGAAGTTTAACTGCATGTTTCTACATGTGATCCACACATACCTGGAGCTGAAATGACAGTTCGACAGGAAATGTATCAGCAACTATTTTGATAATCAATAAATTATTTAAGTATTTCAAGTATGACAAATTCTTGATTTTCTTTTATATAATGTAAAAGTAAACTGAAAAATTTCCTAAACAAGTCTAAAAATGGTCAAATTATACTGTAACTGTGAAAAATTGACTTTCTTGGACAAAATTATTCATCAGTTAATTAGAGAAATATCAGATTAATTCAAATTATAATAAAAAGCAACCCCATATGCAGGCTGAGACTACCATTCAACATACCTTCAAACTGTATCAGTATCCCCTGGTCTGTAAAACTCTTAATTATAACCCTCAAACCCCTGAGGCACCTCTAAACATTTGAGCATGAAAATTAATTCTTAACCTATAAGTCTTAACTCAAGGTCCTCTTACAAGCTTTTTCTAGACCTTTACACCGCATCTCCCGCTCTTAAGAGTTTGCTTCAACTGGTCACGTCTTTAAAAAGCTAGTAAGTGGACCTTAGTTAAGATTTTAAGATTATCTTGTAAGACATGTTTTTCTATTTAGTGCAGGACTATAAAAATAGCCCTGCAATTTCCTCACCCCCAGTTAAGCCCCCTTTACTGTGTGGACTGTGAGAGAGCGGGCTGGGTGGGTCAGACAGGGTGCGTTTGTGTCCAGGAGGTGGGGGCGGAGGCCTCTTCTTGGACAGGGTGGAGCTGCCTCCTGGTGTGAGTGTAGAGGGAGGGCCAGATGGGGGAGGAGCTGGAGGAGCGATACATAAAACACATGAGGTGATGAGGCCCCCAAAACAAAAACAAAAACAAAGAAATCATTCTGTTGAACCCAGAAACCCAGAGAAGGTAAAGGAGAGGATAATGAAGCATGGAGAGGAGAGGAGGAGCGGAAAATATAGACATGGTCGTGTTTGTGCTAAGTTTTGGACTAAAAAAAAGAGAAAAACAACAAATATATAAAAGAAATCTCTGGACGGGACTGCAACATAACGAAAAGGGACTCTATGATTTGGGGTTTGGGCACATTTTAGGTGTGTTGTTTATGAATATGCCTGTTTGTGTCTACTGGGATTCCAAAAGCAATCACTGGTCACTAATACTGAGAGAAGTGGGGTGAAAGCAGCTAATAGAGAGCTCAGCCAGAGAGGAATCAGCTGTGGAAGAGTTTACAGCTCAAGGATGGTGGGACATGATTCCAGCACGATAAAAATTCACGTAGGCAAGAAATATTTAACTGGAGACTCCGCTTGCCTACATGGTCCCATGGGTTACTTTAAAAAAAAAAACACTCACCACCACCCTGTGAATGTGAGCTGTAAAGGAGGAAACAACTGAGGGATAACTGTATATGGGGGCACACAGCCGAGTAAGGGGGAGAACATAAAAACAGGATATTCACTGATGTATGGTCGAGTGCCAGCCAGTGTGGCGTAGTGCGAATGAGAGCCAAGGAATGCCAAGTGTGGAGCTGAAAGAATAGAGAAACAAAAAAGAGAAAGAAAAGAGAGCGAGATGAGGAGTGTGGGAGAGAATCTACAGCATGTCAGTCTTAAAAACAGCTGCTCCCACACACTATAAAATAACAAGATGAAATCTTATCAGTGGCAAGCAAAGAGAAAACAAAAAGAAAAAGAGGAAAAATGGCGCGAAGCTGCCCCCCGGGGGGCGAGCTCTTCAGCACCCACTGAGAGAAAGCGCAGCGCTGCTAATCTGGAGCCTCTGAAGAGTTAGCAAGTTATTCTATATGTATGTATGTCTTATTTAGGCTTTTAATCTTATTTTTGCATAAATCAAATTACAAATCTCCACTTGTTTCCAGTGCTATTTTCATTATTTGATTATTTAATTAGTAGACCCAGGAACAAAAGTGCTCCAGGAACGAAATTCAGATCCTGGTTCCTCCGGTAGAAAGGCAGATTAAGTTCCTGAGTTAAAGTTTAAAATGTTTCTGCAAAGGTTCCTGCAGGGGAGAAATGCTAAAATGACCGTTCCCCGTCCCCTTAGATAGCAACAATTTAGCATTTCTCCACATACCTCAGCATTGTGCATGGGTCTTTTTTAGCCTTTCAAAGCTAAAAATAGTGTGTTTTGTGCAAAAATAGAGTGTTTTTGCACTCTAATGTAATCTGCCAACGTTAGACTGCCCAGATAATCAGCTTACTACTTAATACCAAAGTCAATGAACGTATCCTTAGCTAACTACATGATTTTGTGAAGGTATAGGCTAACATTAATGGCTCTGGAGCTTCAGCAGTACCACTGGTTAGTCCAGTGTTCAAAGCCTTTTCCCCTTGTTAAACATTTAGCTTGAAAATATGAAAACTAAAAGTATAAATTTAACCTCTGTGTTTTTTGGCCACGTACGGCCAACAACAAATTATAATTTAATTTATATTATTTATTACATATTATATATTTATTATACATTTATCAAGTGATGAGGATAATAACATC
>NW_023339650.1:15103224-15118078 GCF_004916995.1 Morone saxatilis
ATTTTACAGGGTTCTCATTTTAAAGCGCGTCAGCTTAAGACACTGAACTGTTGAGGACAGAGTTAGTGTTAATTAGCTAGCCCTAACCTGAACAGCTGACAAAATCTGCTAGCGACTGTCGTCATTTCAGCCAACATAATCAACGGTTGTCAGCCAGAAATGAAAGCCACATGTGCGAGCTCGACAGGCGTAGCGACGCCAACTGAGGCCTTAGAAAAGGGGGTCAATTAAAAATTGTTGATTTGCACTGGAAACAGGCGAAATTTCACACCTCTTGTTTTGAGAAAAATAAGATTTAAATGCTCAATAATGGATTAAAATGACTTGTTGAGATGGATGTTTTGCAGTGTAAGCTTTTTGCAATGTGTTTTAAACCCCTACACAAAGGGAGGAGTGTTATTTTTAATTCTAATACTGCAGAGACAGCACACCCACAGTATAACGTGTGTATATTGTGTCGAGGCTAATGATGAAGTGTGTATCTAGCTTCCCTTTCACACGCCTAACTAACCCATCGCTGCCCTTCCCTCTCCTGCAGCCATGTTTTCCTGAAGGTTTACTGTGTAAGCAATCTTAATGACACCTGCATCCCGCCCTCTGATCTGTTGACAAATTGCATTCCACTGCAGGGTGTATAAATGTGTGTGTGTGTGTGGACTGACGGGACAGCGAAAAGAAGAAACTTTCCACCAAAGTGATTACGAAGCATTCCTCTGCTCCTAATCCTGTCCTGGATATAATCAAATATTAACAGACATAAAGTACACATTCAAAAGACTATCTTCCTTCTGCAGTAATCAGACACAGTAAAGCATACAGACAACCTTCAGACCATTTGCATTACAGGCTGATTACAGGCACTGTCACTGTTATTAGCTACAGACTGTGGATGTTGTCTGAAAACAGGTGCAGGCTCAAAGGCACTTGGAGCAGGCAGGTCTGACCTTTGCCCTGGTTCCTAGGCGGCAGCGGCGGCCCGTCGGCCACGGGAGAGGAGGTGAGGTCGGTAGAGGCGCTGTACATCTGGTTGGTGAAGGCGCTGTAGGACAGGCGCTGCTGTTTGTCCCTCTGGCTGATGAAGCCCGGGAGGGAGAGCTTGTCGTGGGGGGAGAGGCTGGAGGAGTGGCAGAAGCTTTGAGGCCTCGGGGAGCGGTCCTTCTTTGAGGCCTCGGGGAGCGGTCCTTCTTGATGGGACTGGGCTGCGGAGGGACAGAAGACATCAGGCTAGGAATAAGTCTGGCATAATAACCTAACACATAGATACTTTAGAGGAATAGTTAAACATTTTCACTTTAAACAGATTAAACAAAAGAGATGTAATGTGATAATTATTGAGCTTTAGAGGTGCTGGTAGGCCGATTACCTTTGGACAGAGCCATGCTAGCTGTTTTCCCCATTTTCCCACTAAGCTAACTGGCTGTAGCTTCATATGAGTGGTATCAATCTTCTCATCCAAGTCTCAGCCAGAAAGCATCTAAAAATGTTGAACTATTCCTTTAAATTGTTGAAAATCTATCTGCTCAACCTTAAAAGTGTTAAAACTAAATCCTCCCTTGGATGCTTGTGCACTGTGTGTGACGTTAAAAACTCAGCAAGCACAGATTTGGTGAATTGCAGTCCAGAAGATTTCTAGTTTAAATAAAACCATTGTTTCAACTGTATTTCAATGACTTTTTAAGCATCTAACTGAGACCTGCTTCACATTCAAATATGGTCATTAAAATGTATGTAAAACAATGCCCAAAAACATATTTTTAACCTTCACGTCAGACAACTTTTGACTTACAAAGTGTTTATTTTTGAGTGAACCCATTTTCCTTCGTCTTGCCTCATTTACTACTTAATGCACCATTTTCAAGGTTGCTTTGCACTACGGTGTATTGACACTACTGTAAGTAGAATAAATTGGCATGTCTACACACGTATGATGGTCGGGCCAGTGGAAAGTTGTCAATATTAAAAGCAGCATTTTGCTCTTTAATTCGGTGTAAATTACAGACTTGTTGATGCTTTAAAGCATCTTAACATGTCATCTTCCTTTGCCCGGTTGCCATATGATTCTTTATTGTTTCCATGAAAGCAAAACAAACAAGCAAGCAAACCAAAAAGGCTCTACTAACTGAGTCACAAGCAGTTGCCAAATTCAGGCCAGACAGTCAACAACAGCAACATAATAACGGCCATCAGGATGATTGTAATAATAATGTTTGTTGTTTTTATTTATAATAACACAAAAAGATGTAGGTGCAGCTGTTGTTAAAGTGTTGCAGAATCCAAACACTGAGCTCTAGGGGAAAGCTGCTCGGCCATCAGACTGACTCATATAAACATTAATAGTTTCGACAGCACCGTACGGGGGTTGCTGTTGACGACCTGACCGAATTCAAGCTCAAACAAGTGAACGCGATGCTCTGTTCGAACCTTATCATCGAGGTCGTCATCGCTCTCGTCCATCTCCTCCAGTCTGAGGCTCCACTCGTACTCCACATGGATGTGAGGGTTGAACTTCCCCTCTGCGGCCTGCACAAGCTGACACACACACACACACACACATTAATCACTTATTCACATGAAAAATAGCTACAAAATTGGCTGCAAATATATTCAGAAACACAACTGTTTAAACAAGACACAATCAACAATAAATGGGGGGGAGGAAGGGGACAATTAAATGTGCTAATTTATTTATTTATTAAAGATTTTACACTGCATTTAAAATGGCTTTTTTTTGTCTGCAGGTTCACACTAGCGTTAATAATGAACATACATCAACAATTACTTCCACTCTGCTGTCACTGTTGCCTGAAGCTGGAGACAGACCTTTGACTGCCATCTAGTGTTCTGAATAATCTGCCTCATAACTGGTCACCACGTTTAATCAACCACTTTGTATACTCCGCAACCTTTTGTTCATTTGTCCGAGAAGCTGTATGTATTTTTGGATGATTTAGTGATTTTTTTTTAGCCCATTAAAATCCACTCTGATGTCCAAGATCACCAGCTGAGCTCTCCCGTACTTACTGCCTCCTCACACTGAATGTTCCTCAGTCGCCTGGCAACATCCAGCGCCGTCTCTCCGTTCTGATTGGCTGAAGGGAGCGGACGGATAATCAACAGTTAGAGTCTGATACGTGCGTACAGATGACTTTAACGAGGCGATGAACCTCGACATGTGACTCACGGATATCAGTAGCCGGCTTGCCCCTCAGGAGTAACTTGAGGCACTCGGGCTTCTCGTACATGCAGCAGTAATGCAGGGCAGTGTTCCCCCACTCCGTCTGCTTATCCAGGTTACCGCTGGGGAAAACACACACACGCGAACACACACGTAGTCAGGACATAGGTCACGAGCCTGAGGGTGTTTTCCACAGTCCTGTAGCTTCTAGTTAATGTGTTATTACCCAGGGTTTTGTGATTTAGCATCAGAGGAAAAAAGCTGGAAAAGGTTTTTTTTTTTTTTTAAATCCAGAAATGTGTTTTCCCTTGAAAAGTCTGAAGTGAACAATTAAATCAGTCACAAGAACAGCAAAATGTGGATGTGGGTAATGAGATCGACTATTAGCTGTGCAAAACCAACTTCACGCTATGATGTTACAGCAGATAAATAATTCTGTTTTTTTAGATCTCTAGAAGCTCCCAGAAAGGGCAAGAGAAATATTTTAAATAATGAGGGCTAAGCATGACACAGTATGGGCACAGCTATTAATTAATGAGACGGTCCCACTTGTTTCTGTGGAGGCTGTGTGCAGTTGGAGCAGTGGTGGGTAAACAATTGAAAAGAGAGGAATAAATTAAGGCAGAGAAGAAAAGTGCTTGACCCATTTCTGTTTGCCTTGTGGGAATGTGAGCTGAGCTGTGCAGCGCTAAGCTTTCCCCTGCACTTCCACTGCTCTGCTACAGACTGAAAGCACAGAACAAGAAAGACTGAAAGCAGACACACACAGATCAGATCAGATCTAATACCGAGTGTTTCCACAAAACTCTTGTTTGCTGCATAATTTTCCTCTAAACCACTGGTGCGTTTGAAGAAAATAAAACAGTTTAACTCGCGTGAAAAGCCAAAGCAAATCCACATTCTTATGTAATCTTATTCTAGCTTTTTTTTTGGTGAAAAAAACTCTTTAAAAAAATTTACCTGTTCTGCACAAGGAAGTCCACTAAGTGCAGTGAGGTCTGGTCAGCAGTCCGTACAGAGTAGTGCAGTGCGGTCTCTCCGGCTTCCTGCAGGGGGCCATCAAACACAGCAACGACACACAGTGAGACAATCTTGGGCAGCATCCATTCTGTATTCTCTCCCTCTCCGTGTCTCTTTCAGCATTTAAACAAGCCGCAGTAAACAAAATGGCTCCTAAAAATAATATTTCAGCAGGCATGAAGCAGAGATTTGTACATTTCTTGCAGAAGTCTTGCAGAAATTTAATTTGTCTCCATAAAACTAAAACTAGACGTCATTTTGTTAGACGCAGTGGAGATAAAAGATGAAATATATGGTAGTGAGGAATGTATGTGCTGTATATTTTGGTGGCATCTTGGCATCTATAGGGTAGAGTAAGGGCTGTATTTAGTCACGCATCCCTGTCGTGTTGCCTGGGTTTGGGGGGGAGGGGTGGGGGGGGATGTCACTGTGCTGTCTGCAGCCATTCAGATGTACTGACACCAGCAGATCAGATATCGGTGAGTCAGACTTCATAGCACAGACAGCAGCAGCAGCAGCAGCAGCAGCAGCAGCGGCTCCCTCTGTCACCAACTGATATCCTCTTTTATTCTGCTGCCTGCATTGTACACTTAATTTTTCATTACAGAACCACCATGCCTGCGTTGACCCATTTATGTCAGATTAGGTCTGATCACGGATGTTGTTTACGGCACAGTATCCTCACCATCAACCGCTTGTTATTTAACTTTCTTTCATGCCTTAAAGCAGCGGCGCAAAAGGGCTGCGGAAACAAAGAGAAAACAGGCTGAACCACAGAATAAAAAGCAGAGACAGAGAACGACGCTGCCACAGATGTCGTCATCTGAGTAAATATGAACTCAGAATGAGATGATGCCCAACGATGTGGTGGAGGCTGCTGGATATCACCACCTGCTGGTGAAGTTATCCGCATGACTCAAAATTTTCCAACTGTTACACCCATTTCGAACCGCCAAATAATTCACCAACTGGTAGAAATGTGTCAGCATCGGCTCTCCTGCTGGGAGTAAACCTCACATGAGGATGAACCACTGCAGTAAACTGTGCAGAGCTCCGAGAGAGGGATATTTCTACGGTCTATAAGTCTAAAATATGAGATCATGGTGTGTGTTAGAAATATACAGCAGCCAGGTATGAGGAGATTATGGGACGAGGATTACAGGTAACATACTGATCTAGAATGTCAGTTTTACATGATGTGCATCTCAATGTTTGGCTTTATGTAGATTTTAGGCTTTCCTTCTCTGAAACATGGTGCCACTTCTATTATATTCTGTTTCCTATCACAAATAAACAGAGAATATTCATATTTAAGAAGCTGCAGCAGTGAAAGTTGATCCACAAACCTCAGTGTCAACCGTTTTCACTTGGTCTACTTCTTCCAGAAAGTAGTTCCAGTGAACTGTCTTAGAATACCTATGTCTCAAATGATAATGGAAAACAATATGATAATGTGAAAGGGATCGCTTGAAGTGAATTATCACCTGAATCTGCAGCTCTTCTCAGCTTTTAAAATGAGTTTCAGCTCATTGTTTATCGGTACAACCACCACTTTACTGTTTTGGTTTACTATAACCGCTCTCATCATTTCCAGCTACAACAGGCAACTATTTTCAAGGAAAAAGCTCTAAAAACCTACTGTACACTGCCTATTCAGTACCAAACAGCAGGCAGACACAGGTAGAGACCATAGTAGTGAACATAATGGAGCATTTAGCAGCTAAAGAGCCAGATATTTTCTTCAGGAGTTGGTGGAGAGCTTAAGAGAGTGAATAATAGAATTACATTCACCAGATGGACAGAAACATGACTCCCAGTATGTAGTGCAGACTATACTCAACTATACCCAGTTATTTTTCAGTCAGCATTGGGTGTACCCACTTTTAAATCCCCTCTGATGGACATCATTTAGTAGTTTTCTGTGAGCTGAATTTGTTTCCCAGCATGCTAAAGGAATGACGTAGTCGTCCAACTTTGATGAGTGGATGGAGTTAAGAAATACTTCACTCAAAATGTATAATTATGTGATTGTATCACCAAGCGTCTGTGGGTCAGTACTGATTGCAAAATCTGCACCTCTTCTTCTGTTAATGTCACAACGATCCTTACTCCCTGAAGTCAAGCAGCCATTTTTGGGTGAGCTAAATATGCCTGTCTCACATGTCACCGTTTATAACACAGGGCGTTTATGCTGTGCTGGACAAGCTGCTTTAAATAAAATAAATAAGTATACCCACTTCTCCAGGCACCACTACACCACTGACAGCTCCCAATAAATGCTAATGTTGCTCTGTAAAAGCTTGATGTGTAAATAAGCAAATGTTTGCAAACAAGTTTGTTTTTGAGTTGGGGTGAAGGCAGAAATCTCAGAGACGATAAATAAACAAATAAAACTAAAATTATCTTCATGACTCGATACTACTAGAGGCAAGTGAGTGAACATGCTTATTGATATGGGTGAACCTGACCATTGTGCATGTATCCATTGACTTAGAGGACTCACCGGCCCCACCTCTGGGAGCGGCTCCATTAGTTCCACCCCCTCTGCATAAACCTGGATGAGGGACAGCAGATCCCTGGACTGAACCGCCTCAAACAGCTCGATCATTTTAGCTGCCGCAGAAGTGCACGTCTTCCTCGCATACTTGTGGTCCACATATTTAGCGGTGATGAACTCCTTCCTCACCGTCCTGTGCCGAAGAGGAGGAATTCAGTCAGCTGTTTTGGACACGAAACAAATCTGGGTTTTCAGGCAACTTTTTTTTTTTTTTTGCTCAGAGTACTCACATGTCACTGGATGGAGTGGGCTTTGGTGAAGGGGAAGAAAGGTTTCCCTCCATGATCTCATTAAAACTACTGTTCCCTACATTCTTGGCCAGCTGGGGGAGAAAGAAGAAAAAGTCAGCATCATGTATCTCTGCTGCTTCAGGGATCAAATTCTGCTCTCTCCTGTGTTTCCACTACTCTTTCATTATTTCTAATATTATATCTAATAAGCAGAGACGAAAATAGTAAAAGGCGTGCACTGCTGTCTCAAAAAACACTATTTATTCACTCGGTAGACCGTTTTCTCTGACTCACCAAGAGTTCTGAGGTTCCTAGCTTGTCAAGCTCCATAGACTGGATGCGGGAGATGTGGACCCCCATCTCTCTGTGGATGCCGGAGCACTCGATGCAGGTCAGGATCCCCAGGTTGGTAGACAGCCACTTAGGATCTATAAAGATAATATGAGAAAATATGGATATACAATGCCTCAGATTTAAGCCAATACTGGGACAAAAAGACACATGTTGTCCCTGTCACTACCGTCAAGTATCAACTACCCTTATATTCTATTTCAGAATAGAAAAGGAAAATATTTTCCAGCACTAAAAAGCATAAGTCCTGCCCTCTACTGAAAATACATGTTGTGTGGCTGCATTGTATTCTAGTCCTTTAAGGCTGCTGTCAGCAGAGAAATTGGTTTCTCAGCGTCCCTACATTTGATTTATTCTCGTATGATTGTAGAACTTGGGAGAAAAATGGTGAGCCTTGACAGAAGCTATTACTCTTCTGAGAGGACTAACTCTAAAAACCACTGACATCGACGTTTAAAGATAGATTTCTATGCGTTTTCTGCTACGAAACTGTGCTTCTGACTGCCTTAACGAGACGCAACACATTCTAAATTTGGTCAGTTTTCTGTGTTGATCCAAAAAAACAAACTAACCACGAAACAAAACAGGCCCAGAAATGCAATTATAAGCATAAGTTTTCTGTGATATACAGTAGTATACACATCCCACAGCAGACTTTCATTAAAGCGAGTGGGACAGATCTATGGCCTCTATAAAGGCTTGTGGCATTTTATTTCTGCTGCAGCTTCATGTTGATGAATAAGAGTAACTTCCTCACACTGAATCAAAACCACAGATTTACTATATAGACAACATTTCTATCAGTCGGATCTTCGTCAGGTCAAAAATTGGATTTTGTCATGACGATTTTACCTGATAAAAACATGATTTCAGCTGATGAGATATGTATTTTTACATATAAACCTTGCTCTTAAATTAAGTGGATGCTTAAACCAAAGCTTTATTTATTATTTATTAATTTTATTTATAAATCATCAATAGACGGACCACTAGAGGACTGTCGTCACAGTCACATCATCCTGCAGGAGGGAGATAGAGCCCATTGCGTATCGGCACAAGTACTCTGAGATGTAGCAGAGCCATGTGACGACTTCACGCGGCGCCCTCTAAACCGCAGGGATTGACCGGTATCTGATGCAATCTGGGAGATTTAGGCGGGCGTTGTTGAACACTGTTGCTGCCAGTCAGTGACTGGTGAACACCAGGCCGACGCCGGTGGAAACGTCGGAGGGGAGCCCAAAAACCAATGAGTCATACACAGAAAAAACAGGCAGGAGGCAGGCACGTGCACATATTTTCACAACATAGAACAGATGCGAGCTGGCGATAGGTCACAGAGTGCATGTTAAGCATGATGAGTTGATGCACGGTGACCTCTATAGCTGCTTAATGCTAAAGCTGCAAAGCTGTGTATGATAGAGGGAGATCCAGGGAGAATATCAAATGAGATGGAGTCATCTTACTACTCAGACCAGAGGGAACAAAGTGGTGACCTTCAAAAGTCATTACAATGACCTTTT
Source organism: Morone saxatilis (assembly GCF_004916995.1). Taxonomy (NCBI): domain Eukaryota; kingdom Metazoa; phylum Chordata; class Actinopteri; family Moronidae; genus Morone; species Morone saxatilis. Next base: position 15,112,078 of record NW_023339650.1, read on the forward strand.
AACCATGAAGTTAATTTTATGCGTTTCGGGGAAGGAAATCCTGTCAGAGCAAAGCCTAAAATTAATTGTGATTTAAAAAGAAAAGCAACAGGAATCGAAGAGGAAACAGAGCTTAAACCCACATCTGGAACATGAGTTACTACTGAAACGGTGTACACGAGCGGACGCAGCAACAAGAGTAAAGACATGACAAATGACCTCCCCTCTCTGCAGATTGCAGGGGTCGACGGAGCGTGTGTGACTTATGTAACAACGTGATGTAATGATGTTGTTTCTCAAAGCGTAGAAATGTTTTTTTTTCTCCCCCCCTCAGAGCATAAAGTCCTCCCGTCATTCGGTGAGCTGGGTGTGCGCTTGTGTTGACAGCGGAGAGTGTGTGTGTGTGTGTGTGTGTGTGTGTGTGTATATGCATATATATACCACATCTGTGTGTCAGAGGGCCTAAATGTCTACGCCACTCCTGAGTGCTGAGTCTTTGCTTCCTAATGCGGGGGAGGATCAGGATGGGGTTGTGTCCTGAATGCTAACAACGTTCCCGCACACACACTTACACACACACTTGTTTCTTAAAGCGGGTATTTGCAGTGCAGCTTGTTCAGTTAGCATATAAATGAAGGACACCGAGTTCAGGGCTGTGACATTGCAAAGGAATCAAAATTGAAGTGTGGCTTTAAATAAAACATTTGTCCGCAGTTTAAATCAGAAAACGCTGAAGTGAAGGTGTTCGTCTTTTCATGTAACAAGGTGAAGGTTGACTAAGCACAAAACAGGAAGGGGGATATATATACAGACAAACAGCAGCAGTACACACCTGCAGCTCCGCAGTCGCAGCAGACTTCGTTGCCTGGCATGCGCAGCACGTCTTCTATGATGGCTTTAGTCAGGTCCTCTAAACCGTCCTCACCTCCGCTGCTCTGCTCACCGCGAAACGCCATGTTCAAAGCCTCCTCCTTACTGTTGGTCAGCACCGAAATCCAACTGTATGAGGGGAACACATCGTGTTCGTGTAACAGGATTAGGTCAGTTGACAACAACATGAAAACACAACTAGATATAAAGTAACAAAAAATCTATAGCTGTAACTGTCCTAATATGATGATTATTTTCCTAAATCAGGTAATTGTGACAGGTGACCATCACAAATATTGTATTTTGTATTTCTTAAAGCTCACAGCTCAAGACAAAGATATTCAGTTTACAAACATATAAAACGGAGAAAAATCCTCCTCCTTTTTCCAGTAAAATGACTCAAACAATGAATCAGTTGTATAAATATTTGCCAGTTATCTTTCTGGCAATCGAGTAATAATTACTGCTCTAGAAAAATGAGAAATAAATCACATAAAAATTTAGATTACAGCTATGAAAGATGTTGATTTCCATCCTCTGTATTACTGGTCCCAAGAGACATGCATTCTTCTTTACACACAAATCTTGTGAGGCAATAAACTTAAACCGCAAAAGATTCTCTAAACATTCTTCCTATAACTACCGATAACAATAGCACTACTTAAACTCGTCTTATATCTATTCCCTCTTTTTGTGCTAGCAGGTTCACTTTGAAGAAGGTAAAACAGATGCTTCACTGCGGTCATTAAGAATCACACAGGAAACACTGTAGCTGCCTTTCAAACATGGCCTCCTGCAGTTCTCTAACACACACACTAACAAGCTGGGCTTTATGAGGCTGACGTCAGCACTTCCTCTGTCATTGTCACTCAACCCTGTATGCAAAGGCAGTGGCCAGACAGGGAGTAGGCACATAAACCGATGTGAGATCTGTTTATGTTTATCTGTATGTGTGAAAAAAAGAAGATATTTTAATCCACAGATGCGTAGGTGCACAGATGCTGAGCCAAAGCGTTTTTTTGTGTGTGTGTTTACTTTATATTATCCATTATAATATGCTACCTGCCTAATTGAGGGGGAGCGTGATTGCACAAAGCAGGAACCCTATGGAACACTAAATATTTCATGGAAAATCCCATGAAGACGCTGCTGCAGTTTGAAGAGCGTGACAGAAGCGGCAGTGAGGAGCAGCAAGCTTGATCCCAAAGGACGCCATGTACATGGAGGTACAGAGTGTTCGAGCAGCACTGAACCACAGCGAGGCATCGGAGTGAGAACACGCAAGCCCAGGGCCACAAATAAAAGTGTGTTTCGAGAATGTTTCTGTGTCTGCACAAAGCTCAAGAAGAATCAGTTTTTGGTATGTTTCCGTGTGTTTCTGAGGGTTTAATTTCAGTTCATCCGGCTATGAAAGAAGGGAATGGCAATATTTGTTTGATATTTTAATTATCATTGCCCTTAATTAACATTTAATGTAGAAAAAGTCAGATAACACCTCTTATTTTACCTCCTGCATATATTTAACATGGGAAAGTCCTCTGCATCTGATATTGTTTCAACAATGGGAAAATCTCCACAATTCATTTCATTTTGGTCTTCAGGCAAAACATCATAGTGGACAAAACAGATTTACAAATAAACTTAAATTTGACATAAATAATGTTAAAAAAGTAAACACAGATATTAGCCACCTGATTAGCTATTTTGCTAACTGCATTGGGACAACAAGCTAGCTAACTAAGCCAGTCGTTTGGTTAGCCAACCACCTTTTCATCTACAGTCATCGCAAACATTATTATGCATTAGTTATTGTTTCTTTACTGCTACATGCCGCATTGTGTTTTTCCTCCCTGCTGTCTCTCCTTACTCTATCAGGTGCTCCTCATTGGGGCTGACTGGCGGCCCTGCACCCATATTTAAGGGAGGCTGGAGAAGCCGGAGCTCTCTCGCTCAGACAAAGCATCGGTTAGCTTCTGTTTGCTCCTTTGTGTTCTACTCTTTGAGGGCGGAGGTCTGGTAGTCCAGTTTTCAGTTCTTTGTGTCTTAGTTTAGTTACAATGGGAAGCTTTAAGGCCTACAGCCCAATGCGTGGCTGGCCCAGACCTCCAGACTCCCACAGTTTCTGTTAATTAATGGCATTTAGGAATGTAAAGATGTATCACCTGACAGTTAAATCGTGATATCAATGAGTGAAGACTCAAATCGGTGAGCTGACAAATGAATTGTGCTATCAAAGAGTGAAAGCTTCAGTTTCACTTTTACTGAAGGAAAATAAGGAAATATATGCTGTTTTACACAGTTTATACCCTACCTCAGAAATAAAAAAGGACTCTATAGTTAAACTCATGAGTTACATCCCTGATGGCGTTATTTGAAAATAAAATCATTTTGTATTGTCCTTTTTATATGTTGCTGGTCACAAGAGTGAAGAATCATGGCTGAAAATTTAGCACAACTATTAAAAGTTGACAGGAAACTTAAGGATTATTTAATTAAACGTTTGTTAAATGTGTGTGTGGGCGCCTGCCTACGGACATGCATGTGTGTGACTTCATGGGAAACAACAGTGTGAGGTTACAATGACCTGAATTACTGGTGACCACAAATCTCACTGCTATCCTCAGTACCACCCACTCACACAAAACTCTTTCTGCGCCTCACAAAGCAAAAGCACTTATTGTATGCAAGAGTGACAACGGCATTGAAAGAGCAGCCGCTAACTAACCGGCCATTAATAAAAACCTTTAGGTCACACACAAATATCTAACTCGTTCTCTGGATTTTTAGCGTTAAAGTAAAAACCAAGCAGAACAACATGATGTATTTATTTTTTTTGTATTTACAAAAGTACTCACATGACAAACTCTTGCTCATCTTCAGCCTGGAAATGATATGTCCGGTTATCTGTGGAATACAGAGACAAAGGCGTTAAGTAAGCAAATGTTTTATCTTGCATGTTATAATAGTAAAAGCCACTGAGACAGTAAACTATTCAAATGCATCGCCCGTCTGTTTGATACCTGTTGGACAAGCAGTATAAAAATAACCACGTAGTTCTTCCACATGTTGCTTGATGTTTTTAAGAGGCAGGAATCTCCAAACTGTCTCATACCAACATGCATATAACCAAATGTGTGCATGCGTGTGTAAAACTTACGAGAAATGAGATCAAAACACTTCCTGTCCTCAGTGCTCGGCTTCACCTGGCAGGTGAGCAGGTTGAGTTTGACCGGCTGCCTGTTGGACTGTGAGCACAAACGGAGACATCAGACAGGAAATATACAATCAATGCAATCAAGAATTTGTATATTCACACAATTAAAGCTACAAAATGATGTGACACAGAAACAGGATGAACCCTCTTGTCCCCATTAAGAAACTGGACTGTGCTGGCTGGGATGTGTGCGGTCACAATGGGCCCAGTTGGCACATGTATACTGAGCATTGTCTCCTCTGCCAGTGCCCAGGCAGGGGAGGGGCAGGGGCACGTGCTAATGAAATGCTAACAGGCTGTGATGAGCCTTGGAGCTCGGCTGGCCTGCTGGCAGCCCGCCATGTCAACTAGAGTTCAGCTGCCACAAGGACTGAAGAAAAAAGAAGTTGGAGTGGCCGTAAACCGACTCCAGACAGGGAGAAATGATTATAAGCTCTCATATAACTACCACTCAGTCGACCAGAGTAGACAGATAGGTTAAAGAGCTAGACTCTTCATGGCCCAACGTAACAAAGGGAAACCTTTTATATCACATCTGAGGGCAACCACTTCCCCCCAAGCTTTTTGTAGCAAATAGAAATGATGTTATGTTTGAGGTAGCGTCTGTCTGAAGGTTTAAATCATGCTCACACCCTAAAACTATAAAGACAGCAAATGTGAACGATAAAATTGTAGAGGATCATGCACTATGAAAGTTACTAAAACTGTGTCATTTACTGAAGGAATACAAGAAAGGCTGTTAGCTTTATCTAAATCTGGGGCCAAACATCAAAGGAAACAACTTGTTGAACTGATTCAATTACATCAGGAATGTTAAATGTATGTACTAAAAGATGTAAAACCTGCCTATATTACAAAACACATAAAATCCCAATTTTCTATCTGTAACTTGAACCCCTCAACTGTGCATTCAAGTACCTTCTAATCTATGAGGTTAGACAAACAAACTGTGCCTTTATACGTACAATTTACTGTAGATTATAATTAAAGTTTAAAGATATGTTTGATTTATAGACAAATAATGAAGAAAAGATCCTCCACTGTTTTAGACTAACAAACAACAGGCAACAATTTGATCTGCCAAGAATCTTCCTCGGGTCTACAAAGCAAACGTTAACTCTGTATACATTGTAGGGAGGTTCATTCATAACCAAAGGGACATGGTAAAACATATAATCTTCTTAAAGTTGTCTTATTCTATTTAGTTTTTCTCTTTAGTGTTATTTCACATCATTTATTGTTGGGGTTAGTTGTCTATAGTCCAAGTATCAAGCAACTATCACAAAAAACGTGTCTTCTGTTTGCTTTTTGATCCACAATAATATGGATCAAGTCATTTTTAGTTTGACTGATTATTATAGTACCATTAATAGTTATCAATCAGCTGAACTTCTCTATACAAGAAGGAGTTAACCTCAGGGTTGGTAGACACTAGGAAGAGCAAAACAATAATCCTCTGTCATCTTTTAGGAGCTTCATCTAACAGTACTTTGGATGATACAATATAATCATTTTAAAGTATAGTGACAGACGGGTTAAAATGGTAAAACTTCCTGAATCCAAATGAAATGTTTCCTGTTTTTTCATCTTAATATCTGTGCCTGGTGAGCCACCTGCCACTGCTCTGCCACAATTAGCTAAACTTCCTGATTGTGCCAAGCTGCTCAGTCCGCTAGCTCTCTTTGTCCGAGGCTCGGCAGGGATGTTGCAAAACTCAAAAGGCAGACAACGTTAGTGACTTTAACAGATTTCTTTAATTCAGTAGACGGGAGAGACGAGAACATCACGCTGTGCGGCCGCTACTGCAGCTGCACCAGAGAGGAGACGACGCTACAGACGTGCCAGCATATACAGTAACACACTCGCTCTGAGATGAGTCACCGAGGCCAGTGCTGAGAGGTTGGAGGGGCGAGGGTGGGGAAGGGGGGAGGGGGGTGT
>NW_023339650.1:15118121-15131090 GCF_004916995.1 Morone saxatilis
CTGCCAAACTCCTTGTTTCCCTGCAGCTGGTGCATGCTGTAGCCACCCTGCTTACTCTGCGAGTCCTGTACAAACCCACATGACACACGCGCACACACGCAGACACAAAATACCAACGTTTAACACATAGGGTATACAGAGGCACTGCTTAAAGACATGCAACACAGTCACAAACACACTATATAAACTCATCCTCCAACATCAAAGTACAGTCTCTTCTTAAAACTAAAGTGAGAGTGCTTACAGGAAAATTAAATCTACAAGGCATGCTCTGCAACGCCTCTAAAGGGCCAAACCACTCTACTGTCAAGCAGAACAGACAGATAGATGCCAGCATGCTCAACATGCACCACCACTTACTCTTCTAGACTTGATTCCAGACAAGCAGAAGGCAGAAGGAGGGGAGATAGAGGGGAGAGGTGTGAAAGATCTAGCTCAGGTGCAGGCGGTGTGTGTGAAAGAGTGCATCGCCTGCCCGTGCGTCGACCAAAACCACAATCTCATGTGCTTAGTTTCTAAATGTAGTGCTTACCGTGGGTGCTATTACCAAGATAAGCTACAGAAAGTGTGAATTAAATGTGAAAGATTGTATGGATTGTGTCATGCACACAGCGGGGCCGTGAATGTGTGAAAACAAACCTACAGCTACAGAAGGCTAGTGAAAAGTAAATCTGAGGTTGGCAGTGTGTGTGTGTGTGTGTGTGTGTGATGTTGTGTTGTTAAGTCGGGCAGTGAGTGGCTCTCCACTGAGCAGCCAGTGAGGCACAACACTGGTCACCAGTAAAGCCTACCACACACTGGCTACCAGCATGGTACAGCACTGGGCACTCGCTCTGTGCTGCAGGAGACAAGCTCCAAACCTGGTAGTGGCCAGAGTGAGAGGAGGTGCGTGGTAAAATGAAAAAAAGATCTGTTTCTAACAACGTATATCTGTGCAGCACCTGGATCAATATGGCTGTGTTTAGCCCTACGTGGCTGACTTTGGGCTGGCCTTGTTAGGACTTTCACCTGGTACAAGTTTAAATTTGGCCTGGTGTGTCCGGGTGTGACCTGCCTACCTCCTTCTGGTCCAGCTGGAGGGAGGACTTGATCAGATCCCGCAGGGCAGTCAGCTGCTTCTTCTCCTCATCCTGAGTTTGTTTGATCTGAGCAGAACAAATGCAAGGTTGAGAAAACTGGTGAGACTGCTATCTGTGTTTACATAAAGCCATTTAATGCCTTGTGTAAACACTGAAACTGAAATCAACAATTTGGAAAACTTCCCAGTGCTTTCTTCTTTGAAAACATGCTTTTCCTTTGCTCATTCTTAGGTTGTTTTTGTAATCTACAAGCCATCTTGCATATTAATATCCGAACTTACAGCTGTGTGACTTTCCCAGGCATTAAAAAACAGTGAGAACGCACATTCAAAAAACTTTTAAAGGTTAAGGAGTCAGACAAAAAGACTGAAACTTTACTTTGTTAAATGAAATCGTGGGAGGATCTTTTGTCTGACTTTAACTTCCCCAGGCGTTACCATCTTTGGATAAGTTTACTTGTTTCCAGGAGATTCTGAATCATTGACAGTTGCAGCAGGTGTGCTACCATATAATAATACATAATATCATATAATAAGGAGCATTATATTCTAATAAAACTGCTGCCTCAGGAGAAAACACAGCAGTACTGTAAATAACAAAAACTGGTGAGCAGTCAGTGTAGGCTCATCTTCTTCAAAGGTTTGCTTGTGATGGCACTAAATGTGCTATTCTACACACAAAAGATCCTCTTCCTTTACGATCATTTATTGTGATGTATGTGAACATTTTCATCACACTCATCAACTGTATAAAGTGTGTGAATTCATTCTTGACCGTGGAAACAGTAATTTGACCTCATAAAAATAACAACTCAAGGTCTATGAACTAGCTTTTTGCATTAGTATGAACAAACTTCATCTGCTGAATAAGAGATGCATGTAAGCCAGTAATTGGACCACAAGATAAGATCATTTTATCAGATCAACTTTTTTCATTTAATTCAGAAAGAAAAAAAAGGTAACGACAGACAAAGTACACGTATACAGATGTCTGAAAGATCAGCTTTCATTGTCTTAATAAGCCAAAATAAAAAGAGAAGAGGAGATGAAAAGGTAGAAGATGTGAGTATTTACATTGTAGAGATCAGCTGCCAGCTTCTCAATGTACTGCTTCAGCTTATCCGCTGTCTTCAAGCCATCTTGGAAGAAACTGGAGAAAAAAATACATGTGAATCTCACTGACATTAACATGCACTGGAATAAATATAAGACTTTTTTTGTTTCATTCATGGGAATTACTGCTTTGTTATTGTCAGGTGTTACACACAGAGAGAGGAGATTGGTGCAGTTTATGTTTAATGTATAGCTCGGCTCGATCTGGCGCCTTTGGCTCTTGGCACAGGAATCGTAGCTGGCTGCGTCCGCAGCAGATTTGCAGGGGTGCTTAGCACATCCTCAAATCCATTACAGATCTGTCGGTGGTACACACCTCAATGCAGCGCTGCAGCAGCAAATCACCGCTAATGACCTCCCTCTCTCCACCCCCTGCCCACCACACTCTTCTTCTCGGAACATATCTCTCCCTCTCTCTGTTCATCACTCTCTCTCTGTCACATCTCTCCTCTGCTTGTTTTCTTTCAATCTGTGCATCGAGGATCCCACATCTCTCCTCCCACTCCATCCAGCTCTTCATGTCAAGTACTGAAGGCCTTGCAGGATTGTCAGAATGTGAAGTTAAAGTAATCGTGCTGCAGGTATAGAAAAGATTCAGGTCGGTTGACTGAACATTTTGCTGTACTGTATGAACCTTAAAATATTTAAAATTACTTTTACTTATCATCTAATGGGAATTTCCAGTATTTGACAATCATTATGACTCTGTTCGTCATAGATTTGGGAAAAGTGGACTCCAGCAAGAAAGATGTTGTTTGGGGAAAAGAGTGGGAGACTGGCAGCTTTGCAAAATACTTCAACTTAACAGAAATCTTCTCATTTAAGAACAATTAATCCCTGTAGCTGTTGCAGCAAACTGCATAACAACATTCTCATCAACCTGCCAGCTCAAATACCTGCCATAATGATGCACATATGGCAGTTTGACGATGCTAGTAAGGAGGCTGAGGTTCACTTTTGATTTAGCTAGTTTGCATGCTGGAGGAGTAGAACACACTGAGCTGTTTGTATTGACTGCCACTGTACAATACGGGATGACCTGAGTTGTAGCTAAAAGGTTCAGTATGCCTGATACAAACTAGGTTGTATAGTGTCCGACTACGTCTGAAGGCAAAGGAGTTTGTAGCTGCTTCAACTGGCCACACTTCGTCAAAACCTCCTCTGGTTGCTTCACACTACCTCCCTCACCTCTCCCCCAGAACTCGGTGGCTTTTGCTCGTCTTTACTGTCTCAATACGATAAGGAAAATGGTGCACACTTTCAGATTATGTTGCAAAAGTTGAGAAGATATCAGTCGCTTTGGAGCAAACCAACAAGCACTTTGAAGCTTATTGAGACCTTAAAGACATGGGTATGCTCCAAATGAACTAGAAAACAGGTTGTCCAACCATCTCAGAAGTGATTATAGCGGTTCAGACAATTCAAGTGTGGGACAAACGTATTGATACTGTTGCACTCGTTTGTACATACAAAAAGGCTGTTGAGTAAAAAATGATAAATCAGAGTGTGAGTGAGAAACTGAAACCCTGCCTACTTTCTCACATTTTTATTTATTTATTTATTTTTTTACACCTCACTGTGAGAAGTAGCATGTCGGTTGTCTGATTTGACAAGTAAAAAGAACGGAAACAGAAAGAAAATAAAAAATGTCCTTCAATGTCATCTGGGGAGGGAGGGAGGGAGTTTCAGATGCTTTTAGATATTCAAACTTCAGTTGGAGCGTACTGAATCCTTAATTAGTCTATAATTGTGATGCAGTTATCGACAACAGCTGCAGGAATTTCCAAAGGACTACATTCTGTGTTTACATTTGGCCTGAAAGGAAAGTGTTCGAGATGAATTCTGTTACTAAGTTTTTTGGAAAAGCTGTCGGCATCTGTCAGGACACTGATCAATGTGTTTCTTGCAAGAGTCCATGTTTCCCTGAAAATGATGTCATGACAAATATACAAAAACATGCACTGAAAAATTACTATCCATAATTTGTTGAATGAAATGGTTCAGAAGGTAAAAAAAAAAAAAGAAGGAACAGAAATTGTTTTCTTCTTTCTGGCTTCGAGCAGTCACACACTTCCCTCAGCTCTTCATCAACTGCGTTTATGCTTCTAATCCATCACCACTGCAGCTTTTTCTATCCATCAAAGCCCAGGTTGAACAGATTAAGGGGGGAAGTATATTGTTTTGTCCCAGTGTTATGACAGGACCTAGCAACCCTGAGAGAAAATTGTCATTGCCCGTTGTGGAGCTGCGGTTCTGGCACGGAGAGCACCCACTTATTTACCCACCAAACCCCACAGCTGTCAGAACATATCCGTATGATGACCTGTGCATATTTATGAGAGCTATATATATAAATCTGTGCGCCCTGAAGATCTGTGAATCATACAGGAGACAGAAAATTGACATCAAGGAGCTGAGAAGAGGGAGAGAGACACAACCTTTTTTCTTTGGTGGGTTTTGAAAAACATTTCTCAGTGGGTGTGATGCGCACACAACAGGGGAGCTTCACACATTTGGGTTCAGGGGGATTAATGTGGTACTTACTTGCACTGTGCGTGGTAATACTTAATCAGGTTCTGGAGGAGGTCCACTCCTTTCTTGGTCTTGATCTCATTTACTTTGATCAGGTACTGCAAAGCAGAGAGAGGTGCAGAGTTCAGCCAGGAGTTGAAATTCAGGGTGTGTTTAAAGGATTTTTGGTTTAATGAAGTATAATGTGACAGAGCTGTTGCACAGAGAATAAAAACTTCTGCTCTGCCGTAGACGTTTAGAGTACGAAAATTTTGCATTATGATAATCGCATCTGAGTGCACATACGCTTTATGAAGGCTTTGATGTATAAGCCAAGACTGCCATGACACTGTGGGAGTGAGGACCAGCCTGGTAAACACACTTCTATTACAAGAGAATATCAACCCTCTGCCTTGACCTAAATAAAGTTTCAAAGGGATGATAAGAAATATTTTACATTATAAAAAAGAGAGAATAGCCTCTAGAGGAAGTGCTTTGTAGACTATATGCTCAGTCTGGGTGTCTGAGGATTCAAAACAAACAAGAAGTCTTCAGACAGCGCTCCCACCAAACAAACGAATAAAAGATAATCTGAGCTAATCCCACGGCATGCCAATCCACAGAGATTTACAAAGAGTCACAGCTAAAGAGCACTTTCAGCTCTACAGCTAAAATTTAATCTATCACACAAAAGCCTTCTGACGCTTGTGACACCAACACACACAGTTTCAATTTGCTCCTTACATTACGTGCATAGATGCACGTATATTAGCGCACGCATGAGTGCACATGTATGCGCATATATGTGTGTGTATGCATGCATGTGTTGTCCCTTTGTCTGCCTGACAGTGCCCGCTGGATGGGAGATTATCCACATTTTGTCTGAGCCCTGTGTGGGTTCAGTGTTTTTGGAGAGCGCTGCCGCATGTGCGTGTTTGGAGCTCTTTTGTGTGAATGAGCAGCATCGCTCGCACTGCTGCCGCGTCTGAACAGAACATAATGCAGCCTGCTGAGCGCTGCCTTTCCACACTCCTTCACTGACGGCGTAGGATGAAAAGGGTGAGAGAGTGAGAGCATCCTGTAATCTGGTGATTGAGTAACATGGAGGGAGAAGAGCGGGAGAGAGAGCGTGAGAGCGAGAGAGTGCACGCACACAGAGAGAAATGAGGTTAAGTGGGATGAACAGATTGTACCACTGACTGCAGCAACACAACAGCAGCAGCAGCAACGCTGGTAATTCCAACCATGATGACTGTTGATTTAGAAAATCTCTGATGGTTGTGAATTTTTATTGGTAAAAAAATATAGATAAATCAAATACAATTGCACATTACATAACACACAACTAGGTCAAATGCTTCACATAAGAAGGAGATATATGTGCAATAGATATAGGAGATCTGGATACAAATCTTCTAAAACAATGTATGTAAGTTTTAAATTGTGATATAAATATTGAACTAAGGCTGCGACTGACAGTTATTTCCATCAATAATTAGCTTGCCAATTGTTTTCTTGATTAACTGGTTACATTTTTAATTTAAAAAAAGTGTTAAAAAATAGTGAAACATACCTTTAACAAGTTCAAAATACTTTTTTATGTCATAAATCACAAAGAATTGCAGCAAATTCTCAGATTCTCGACTAAAAAAAAGTTTCCAATTGATTATTTGCTGATTGACTAATGATATCTAAGGTACAGTAAATCTTATGGAAAATGAATTGAGTAACTACTTATTGATAAAATAACCAGAGTGAAATATTTGTATTTGGCTAGCCCTGATAATCAAATACCTGACATATCAAGGCATATCTTATAATCCAATATTACCATAAAGCCGTCCTACTTATTGATGAGTATTAAAGAGATATTAAAACGATGGCTAGTGTGGTGTACGGTATGGCAAAATCACTGAGGGTTGAATAATTCATCTTTTCTCAGTGTAGACAGATTTAAACTTCCCTGACCTATCAAACCCGTCTCTGAAGTGGATCAACAGCAATGATCATATAAATACATCTGCAGATGGTAAAATATCTGGCTTTCAAACCTCATTATTTTTAAACACTGACTTTCACTTGGCATGAAACTATCACATCATATATGTACAGAAACAAGTCTATTATGTTCTCATAACAGAGGCCTTTAACTCTTCAAACCACAGAGTCATTTAACTATTATTTACAGTGAGGCTGGATCAGTAACAAGTGGCCAAAACCACAAATGCCTTCTGTTTGAAGATTTTACCCCGAAACACTCGTGCAGTCCTGTATGGACATAACAAATCAGCATTATTCTGTAAGTCAGAGCATGAACATGCAGAGCTCTGCAGATGATTAGAAATTCATAATCAAATCTGGACGTGAGGCAGCCAACGAAAGAGGAAGCGAGTGCGAATGTAACGTTGGAGCTACAACTTGTTTTCTGGCATCCTGCATTAACTGTAGGCGGGCTGCAAAAATGGATAATGAAGCGATTTTTGAGTCCTCTGAAACCATGAAAAGATAAAAGTTCAAGTTCAAACTTTCATGTTTTAACTTAATTGCAAAAAAAAAAAAAGGAAATTGACTTGCTAAAATAATTTGATTTCGTGTTTCCAATAAAAAACACTGAGCCAACTTTTAATGATTCTGTACTCGTGGAGACTTGAGCTGAAAGGGACAGGTGCACGCTGGTGTTCTAACAACAATGGAGAGTTTGATCTGTTCAACAGTCAGCAGTTACAGGCAGCAGCAGTGGCTGTGACACACAGCTCATTTAACATATTAACTAACACAGACATATTCTTAGATCAGCACCCAGTACCTTCCACCTCCACTGATTAAGACTGTTTAACTTCAACCTGCTATGCACAAACTCTACCTTGTAATAATAGTACATTTACAGATTGTTTATACACTGTTTTGCACACCATATTCCTTACTGCCTACTGCATATAGTGTTTATATTTTCATTATAGTCTTTATATTTTCTATTATATCTTTAAATATTTTTATTTTATTATTGTATTTTAACACTACTCTACTTTTTGTACTAATTTCCCCTGTGCTGCCGTGTCAAACGAAGGAATATCTTATCTTATGTACTTAAAAAGATGCTCCTAATCTCAAAATAAAAGTACTTTTAGTATCAAAGTAGTCCAGGGATAGTGGTCTGTTTATGTATGGGTACACTGCAAATAGTTCATATCTAATAGCTAATTTATCACACTTTGCCAGTTTGCCAAAATATAAACAAATATACAAAAAAATAGGCTCTAGTTGCAGACGTGTTTACATGCTACACAACTCTGACTATATCTACCAAATAGAAGTAAGACAATATATTATTATAACATTGTATAATGTTGCCCTTTATATTTATATCATATAATATTTGAAAAGGTGGAGGGTGAGCAGTTGTCTTGAAAAGTGCCAATAAGGACAAGAGTTTGAAAATCGTGTTCTCCAAACCCTCAACTAAAGTGGTGTGAACATAGCAACCAAACATCCTAAAAGCTATCACTAGGAGGGATACAAATATTTTTTTAGACGAGGGCTTCATACTGGACGTCAGCAGATTCACACGTGGCTCTGTGGATGGCAACGTCTTTGGCTTATAAACAAATACCTGTTAAACTAATGATGTTCCCATCAACCTCAGCTGTACTGTTTATTGCCAATAACCAAGATGGAGAAAATGGTAAACATAATATCTGCTAAACATCAGCATGTTAGCATTAGGTTAAAGCAGCACTGTTCTTTAGTACAGCCTCACGGAGCAGCTGGAATGGCTGTGGCCTCATTTCCACCTGTTGTAGTCTTACCTGCTCCCCTTGTTTCATGTTTAGCACTTTCTAGAAAAACATTATATCCAAATATACTTGAATTAATGAAGCCACACCTGGTCTATAACAGAACAAGATGTCTGAACACAGGTGGAAAATGTGGGCAAGGAAACACCTCTGAGTCACTGTGAGAAGAGCGCAGATCAGCATGGCAGAGCACGAAGGGACTGCAGTGAGTTTTTTAGTGAATAATTCACACCAACAGCACTGCAACAGCCATTGGTCCATTATGTAATTTGAGTAAAAAATCCTAACAGGATAAAACAGTGAACAACGCGTAGGCGTCACCACCCACCACTAGAGAGGTTTTTGGCAAAGCGGAGTGAGCTCTAACAGTTTGTTCTGATTCTCTTGGGCACATAAAGAGCTCACATTTGTTTTACACTTAATTCTAGCTGTCAGATTTCTTCAAGTACAGCCTTTGAGCGTTAATACCAATGAGAATTCAAACTGTGTCACAACATGCTTAAAGGAAAATAAGTTTACAGAACAAGGGGAACATCTGAAAACACTTAAAGGCGAACAGTTTGAGTCTTTAGTACGGGTGGTTAGCTGCTCAAATATCTGACTTATACTATATTTTCTAAGTCTTATCCACTGACATACAATCATTGTAACAACCAGTTTCAGTCTAGTGATGAGGCCAGAGACCGGTGAAATGCACACTTTGTTCTATGCTGTATCTTTTAGGACTGCTGTTATCCCTACATATGGAGCTGCACGAGTATTAAAGATATTCTATAAATTATTCAAATCATCTGAGAGAAAAAGTGAACTCAAGCTTAAAATCTGCTTCAAATGCAGCTGAGGATTTAACATACTGTAGGACTTAAGTGGGTGTTCAAACCCAGAAATAGCACTGTGTCGGTGGGTGTGAGTTCCTACAGGTACCAATAAGGAAATAAGATCCAGGAGGGACAGTTTATGTGACAGACCCTTGAGTTTGAAGGCTTATCAGACACTAAAACACAGACGCCATGGTGGTTTCGGGTGCTGACCGTGAATTGCAACGTTCAATTCCAGCCACAGACCTTTGATGGCCATCATTTCTTGTCATTTCTCTAATGTTGATAACAAAAAAATGCCAGAATAATTACAAAAAAGAAAAGTAATCTACCTCTTCTCACTGCGCTTTTTCGCTCCTTGTCTCATCGAAATGAATGAGGAGGTAGATGATGTGTTTGAAATGTTGTCCGCCCACTGCCTAACACAACATTTTTACAATCACATTTGTACAGCTACACGACTACAGCTTCGTTTTACAACCTACCTCACACATCTGGAGCTGGAAGAGGCGGCGCTCCTTCTCCATCTCCTCTGCAATTTCAGCTCCAGTGATCTCCGTGCGGATCATCCCGTGCTGCTTGGCATGCTCTCGCTTCTCCTTCTCGATCTTTGTACTGATTCACAGACGAAAGGGCAATTACTGAATGGACTGAATTCCTCTTCTTGACCTTACATCATGCAAGTAGTTTTGTGCTCTAAAATGTGTGTGGATCTTCTAAGACTCTCCTGGAGGGTCCAAGCAACATTGGTGCACATTATCAACAGCGTTTGATCCATTATTCAGTATTCTATAATGAGCTGGATGATGTAAATATGCAGTGTTACAGCAGCACACTTTAATTATCCACTTACAACTTGGCCTCGTAGTCCTTCCATGCTTTGTCAAAGGGCTTCTTTATGTCCTGCAGAAACATAGGAGGACAAGCATCAGCAAACTACAAAGAGGTCACCGTGGGGACGAAGTTATTTGCAGAGCTGGAGCGCAACCAGAGTTCCAGCAAACGCCTCGCTCCGCTCAAGATTTATGCTCTGGACGGCCAGCGAGCAGCCACGCCCCTCCTTGTACCCCAAACATCAAGGGTTAACGACCCAGTTTTTTCGCCACTCGCCTCGAACACAGCACAAAGGCCGTGTTTACTCCTGCGAGATTTACAGCGTGATCTTTTGAACGGAGAGCTCTCCCCCGTCTCGCTGGTCTCTTCTTGCTTACACTCTCAACATGCACACGCGCAGAAGTTGAGAGATTAATAGAGAGATTTGCTGACAAGGCATCTATTTTTCCTGTCCCACTGCTGTGCCGGGCCATGGGGGGGCCCAGAAGAGTCGAGAGAGAGAGCGAGAGCGAGACAGAGAGAGAGAGAGAGAGAGAGAAGAAGAAAAAGAAACCATCAAGAAGAGAAACTGTTTTACAGTAAATCTTACCCCTTTCACGCCTTTCAAATCACCCTTCAGCAGCGAGTCCAGAGTGAAGATCACGTTGTGGCTGAGGCTCTGGAGCTGTGAGAGGACACACGGAGAGGAGGTGGAAGAACACAGGGGAGTAGAAATGGAAGTTGTTATGAAATAACAAGCTCAACGTATCATAAAAGTTGAGGCTGAGGATGTTCTATAGTTTTATTATCGTCAACAAATCCCATGAAAATACAAAAACCAACAATGAAATGTTGCGTGAAATCAAAATCATTCAGGAATAAATCATTCCTTTGTGTTATAGAGCTCCATTGTTGTGCCAAAAACTATTAAAAACACATCAATGATCCACATTGTTGCACTGAGGGACATGTTTCTGCATTACTATGAACACTTGTTTCAAATGCACAGTACTGCTAGCCTTAACACTCACTAGAACACCAGAATGTGTATTTATCCGCAGCTGAAAACAGTCCCCAATAAATGCACTACTTATTACTGTCTGAGTAACATTTGCTAATAGTAGCTATAGTGCCCAAATTAAAAAAATAAAACAATAAACTATATATTTGTGATCCCTTTTTAAAGCAGTAAAAGCCTATTTGTTTGGCCACTTGCAGCCAGTGGAACAAGCTGTAAACACAACATTGACATATTATCACCTTATAAAGTTGTTATTGCAAATGTATTTGAAAAAAAAAAACACCATTAACATCTTATCTCTGGCTACCTGAAAAACATTCACTCCTCATTTTTTAGCTGTTTTTCAGTTTCCACCAATTACTGAGGAAAATATCTGGCTCTTTAGCTGCTAAATGCACCACTAACTTCACCAGTAAGTTGCTAACTCTGTGTGTCTGCCATTTTGTGCTGGACATGCAGACCACACTGGGTTTTAACAGAGCTTTTTTTGTTGATATCTGCTGCTGCTGGAAACAATGCTAATGAGAGTGGTGAGAGTGAATCAAAAAAGCTAAGTTGTGGGCCAAAACAAATGAGCTGAAAGATGCAAAAACGCTCCATATTGGTCTCTACAAGCAACCATTTCATTACATGTAGTCATGTGATCTGTTATTACTATAAAAATATTGATTAGTGCAGCTTTAAAGAATGATGTCTTCAGTGTGAACAAATGGACTTTTTTGGAATGGAAGTTTTGTTGGTTTTAGTCTTTTCATGGGATTTGTTGACGATAAGAAAAACATAGAATAACACCGGCCTTATCCTTTAACCTGCACTGCAGTGCATCAACACATTTCATGCGGCTGCTGACTGAAGAAAATCAGCAACATAATAACAAAAAGTGCTGCCAAAAACCGCACAAGTGCAGGTTGGTCTATTGAAGATTTAGCAAAAGCTTGACATTGCCAACAGCTCAGGTTGCTACAGTTATGCTCTGCAGCTCTAACCATTAGGATCAGCAAGGTCATTTACAACAGTACTAAGCATTTAAGTCCCTGTTGTTGTTGTTAGCCAAGTCCACACAGACACACAGCAGCGGTCAAGGAAGTAAACAACGCTTAATGGGTGCTAATGTGCTTCTTAAGTGCCTGTCTTGCATATGGCCAACGTCAGAATCAATCTTCTACTGGCTGACTGCCGGTGTGCTCTAACAGCACATAATGGAAACTGTCACTGTCTCTTTTGCTTGCTCTAGGTATGTGATTCTCACATAGGAAATAAACACTGCAGAAGAGCTGGCAACGACCTGGCCAAATTTGTCTATAAAATCCTTACATTTCAGCCAATAACGCATGTCGGACATCTAGGACAAGCGCTGCTCATCAATTCTCATTTGTAGTGCACGCACATACCAGCTGCCCTCAGGGCGCCGTTATTGAAGTTTGAACTCACTCGATAAAGTACTCAAAATGGAAAAGACAAGAGTCAAGAGCGAGAGACAAAAAGAGGAATTAGTGAGATAATTTCACTTTCCCGCAAAATGCAGGTAGCGCCGACAGGTGGGTGATTTAAGAAGGTTTCCGAATGGACACACACAGTTGTTCCTGGTGCTGCCAAGTGTATTTATGGAGTCTAATCTCGCTGTCAGCCACACAGGAAGAGAGTGAGAGAGCGGGGACTGGCTCTTCTTCCAACAACAATCACTCACAGAGGATTCAAACAGGACACATTATTCAACAGAAACGTCAGGGGAAATCCACGGCAGGCAGATAAGAGCCGACTGGGGGGGCGGGGGGGGCTTGGAGGTGGATATAGCCGCAGTCAGCTATACTGTCCGACTAA
>NW_023339650.1:15131190-15131487 GCF_004916995.1 Morone saxatilis
GGGGGGGGCTTGGAGGTGGATATAGCCGCAGTCAGCTATACTGTCCGACTAATGACCGCTCTGACTGTGTAGGCACATTTTATACAGTTTTGTACATGTGTAGAGATTGATGAGCATATCTGCTGCGACTTGTATGCGCGTACACCTCTATCATTACATTTATGAGGAGTTTTACTGACTACATTCATCAATAACCTTCTCCACTACATACCTTACCTCAACCCTTAACCTAATGTAATCCTAATCTTAACCTTAAACCCAAATCCTAAACCACTTATAGATGTGAAGACTTGATTT
>NW_023339650.1:15131501-15148197 GCF_004916995.1 Morone saxatilis
TTTCCCCCTTTCCTATCCACGTGAGGTCAAATCCGGGGCACAATGTAGTACGAGCTGTTCATTTTAATGACATTAGACGTGTTGATATGTTGAATTTACCAGGTTCTTCAGTAGGGCGGACAGCTCCTTCGTGAGGGATGAGAACTTGACGAAGGCCGTTCCCAGGTCCGGGTTGTCCCGGCTGATGAAGTTGCTGCCAAATTTGTCCAGAGCCTGGGCGTAGTTCTCTTCATTCTGGACGTGGTCTGTGTGGAGAAGAAAGGCCAACCACCAGTCAGTTGATCTGCCCTGAATTCTGGCGATTAGCATGATTAACACCCATAAAGGACTGGAAGTGGCCTGCAGTCTTTGATAGGATGTATACTGTAGGTGCAACAGTCACAAAGGTAGTCAATTAAAGCCACATACACACATTTTCTGAAAGAGGCTATAGATAGTTAGCTTGATGTGTCCATAGCCCTGAATATTAAAAACTGTCCAGTACCAAAAGTTGGCATTAAATGTCCAGTCAGATAAATAAAAATATGTTTTTAAAACAGTTAAAAAATACACATTCAGCACTGGGAGCAATGTATTAAAGGTCTAGTGTGTAACGTTTAGGAGGCTCTATTGGCAGAAATTGAATATAATTCATAAGTATGCTTTTATCAGTGTATAATCACCTGAATAAAGGAACTGTTTTATCTACAGAAGATATTTTTTTATAACAAGAAGAAGATGTAGAGAAGATAAAAGGTCTGAGGATTAAACATGTCAGTGATACACCCCTTTGTTCTCGAGGCAAACACCTCGAACAAACAGGTTTGTAAATCTTCTAAGAGATGTTCATAATAACACAGATGTGGCAGAAACAGCCAACAGATCCGACCACGGAAAGTTCCTCATCGGTGCTGCAACACAATGACAGACACATGTGACCTTAACCCGTGATGTTTGATCGCTGCCATTCCAGACTTTTGTTTTTTAGAAATCCTAACCACGGTAACGTCATCTTTATGTACAGCAAATGTCAGTGTTACAAGATGTGTGGTTCCTCCAGGTCTATTCAACTCTACGGGAGCCGTCAGTCAAACAGCGGCATCCATCTGTCCTTGTCGTTAAGTGAGAGATGGAGAGGAGCTGGACGGGGAGGGATGTTTAGACTTTTGCCAAAAGTGAAGAGGGAGGTCAGGTGAGACAAGCACCCTGTAGAGCTTATTCCTGCAGCAGCCATTTTGAACTTTTGTCATACTGGAAATCAAAATATAGTCCAAATCGCGCAGTAGTTACCACTGAGGACAATGAAGTCATGTCCTTTTTTTTTTATAATGTCTTTCGGTGGGTATTTTATGGACCAACAAAAGATTAAATAATCCAACTCATATCAGCCTCACTGTTTACACTCCTAACACTGTATCAGAGCTCAACTATGTTACTGCAAACTGAACATTTTCTACTGCTGCTGTATCAACATTGTGAAAAAGCAGCAAGGAAACGTGATGTTCATGGTGCCCCACATTTCCCAGGACCTTTCCAGAACATTTTCCAGGGGTTTTCCTGACAGCACAGGACAGCACTTGCTCACAAACGGTCCTATAATTTACCAGCAGATCTACTTTTGACACATTTAACTCCTCAGCATTTACGGGACACCCCGCGTTAGCTTGCTTTTGTGGTGTGCTTGGCTGTTCTCAACACAGTCGATTTTAACTCAGCAGAGCTGAGCTGTGTCTCTGGCGGATTGACTACATTTTACTAGAGTCTTTATCTAATCGTAACATAGTAGAATTTCTTTTATTTGTTATTATATGTCTAACCGCACAGCTTATCCTCAAATTTTGAACAAAATACGCACCCAGGTTAACGATCTGAGTCAGCAGCTAGATACAATTTAAAAAATACTTTTAAATATAACTTATTTCAAGGATATTTGGTATTTCTTCTGGATCTCGTGTTCACAGAGGTTAGCCTTGTTTAGGATTGTTCATCAAAATGTGTCACGGTAACTTTTGGTATTATTTGAAGTTTTGAAGTTTTCTAACATTACAGGTAGTAGATCAGACATCTGTTAGACATAGAGCTGCAGGTGACAGATGCACTGCTCAGCAAGGTAACCGACTTTACTGCGTCCTGCTGTTGAGTGGAAAACTACTTTGGCCGAGTGCATCATGAAATAAAACCCCCAGTTACTCAGGCATGATGGGAAAAGGCCAATTATTGACCAACGTCTTTAATAAAACAACGTGAGTTTGTGTGGCTGCAAACAGTTAACAGATACAACAGCTGCTGTAGTTTTAAAATGCACTTGCTGTTACCACCTGTAACCACAGGTGTCGCCAAATCAACAGGAAGGATCATGACTCATGATGTGTTTATAAAATCCTGGCTACGGCCTTGGCTCTAACTATTCATTACATTTCCAAGATAGCACAAACATCCCATTCTTATTTCTATTTTTAGATCACACACAGTATTTGTCTCACGATAACAAAATCCAGCCAAAGTAATTAACTGTTGTTTATTAGACGCTCGACTTTAAAAAGCGATTCCAGTTGTTTGGAGTTTCTCATCCAGAGAGTCAGAATTAAAGTAAGGTCAGCTGCCTTTTTTTGTGAAGAACAAACAAACTTTTTTTGTAGGACAAACATCTGAAACTGTCAATTTACAGGGAGGAGGCTGCTCTCAAAAGTATTCAGTGGAAAATTACTGAGGATCCATGTCACAGCAACGAGCAAAACAAACTCAGGTGTTGGTTTCTGGGACAGCCTAAATACACACACAAAACACCATCTGTCCCACAAAAGGCAATGTTCCAGACAAAAAAAGAGGCATTTTTATTAAAGATATTTAAGAAATCCTGGGCTTTCCTCTGGGGATTTTTTGTTTTTCAAAGGGTTTGTGAACACGTAGCCAACCCGTATGAGCATGATAACTTTAGAAACAGTCTCACCTTGTCCTGAATTGTAGATCGCCTTCACTGATTTCTTCACCTTTTGCAGGGAGGTTCGGTCCTGATCCAACGCCTGAGAAAAAGAAGGAGAGGACGCTTTTAAAAAAAGGAAACTCTGAATTTGTTTCATCATTTGAGAACATACTGGAAACACATCAAAAGACAGCAACGATCATTTTTACTTTAACGCTACAGCAACTTTGGCATAAGAACAACAATATTTGCTCAGTTGTTCAAAGCATCAATACTCCATAAAGCTGAGCAGAGTGCTCACAATACAGTGCTTGACCTTAGTGGGGTATAAATCATTATCTCAACACTGCTGACTGCCGGAGCAAAACCTTTGTGCTCTCTAATAGGCAATATATCCAATTTTTTAACATGTTTAAGCCATTTATTACAATAATTATTCACAATGAAACATTTAAATGCAAGAAAAATAAACACTGCCGCTGACCTACTGTTACTATGAGTTATCTGTCCCACTTCTTTGCAATAGTAATAAGAGATTAATGCTCAGAGTTCAGCATCAAAAGCGCCAGGGAGGTAAAATAACGACTAACACAAACAGAAAACACTCCACAGATGCTATAGATCACAGCACTGCTGGTTACTCATTCAACGATAGTGCACGTCGGTTGTATTTAGAGAAAATCCTACAAAGCTATTTAAGACAAAGCAACGCTGGTGTGACCCTTGAACTGATTTACACACAAAAAAAACTGCTTCACACAAGGAAAATTCATCATCATAAACACCGTCCACATGTAAGAAAAACTCATCATGTGCCCCTATTGCTCAGTTCCCTCCCTGCCAGAGAAAATATCAACAACATCTGAAGTTACACCACATTGGAGCTCATTTCGCATGCTGCACGGTTGATTTGTGGCCTGATTAAGCCTAAACACAAGTCCATTTCATTCAAGGGAGACATGTCACATTTGAACTCAATTTTTATAGCGTTTTAGATTTTATAGCCTTGTTTTTTCTTTTTTAATGCTCTTCAAATAACTTATTGCCTGCCATGTTCCTGCCTTATCTGTATAGCATATTTAAATCTCCCTTGAAAGCACACTTGTGCATGTTTTTAGATGCCTTGAACTATTTTGTGTTTTTTTCTGTTCTTATTCTATTCTTAATTGTTTAAACATTGTAATTCTCAATGCATTTATGTCATGTTATTATATTATATGGTTATAATAATAGAATTATTTACCATCGGCAGATATAAACCTTTGAAAAGTTGTTTAAAAGCTTCTAGGAAAGTGAAAATGCAACAACTCTATCTATCTACAACTCTATCTACTATCACTTTCAGCTAAAATAAAATAAAAGCCACTTAACCTGCAACACTTACTGGAAATTATCCTGTATAATATTTGCCCCAGATCCAATAAATACAGCAAACACTCACTGATCAATAGGTTTTTTTACTTGCATGCACATCATGCTAGTATCATGTTAGTATGACCACTATCACTATCTGTCCAAAATGTATGTTTAAACAAGTGATAAGTCGCTGTCACCTTCCCTGTAATTACCTTTCTATCATTTATTAGTTGTCTTATTTCCCTGATTACCATCTGTGATAAAATAAAAGGAAGGTGATTATTTTGTTGGGAGAATATGAGACTGCAGTTACAACAATAAGCAGGAAAGGAGGTCAAGCATGTATTCCTGCTGTGAGCTAAAACAACCTGGAGACTCTTCTCAGCGCGCACGAGAGCAACGATATGAAAATCACCCGTCATACTGAACGCCGTCTGCCTTTGTGACATCTAAAATGAGTTAATATACAGCAAGAAAAAAGCTGAGATAATTGAAAAACTGCAAACGCACACCTGAATTACCCGTCTCGACTAAAAAGATTTATAATGTGAGTCCGTCCTGGTAGTTTTAACACTAATTTATTCTGACAGTACGATGATTTCACATCCAGACCATCTCAACCAAAAGGGAATGGAACCATAACTCTGCCATGTTTGCTCGTAATGGATGATAAACACCAGCAAAACCACCATTACATCAAGGTCAGCCGGTTAAGAGCAGATGCACGCACACACACAAGAGTGGACTAATTAAATTTCACAACATAATTAAGCCGTCCTTGGCCTCCCCTGGACAGTTTTACATGGCTCTTCCCCAATTATGGCAGCAGTAGTTTGTCGCCGCAGGGCCCTTTCTGCGAGGGCCGGGCCCTTTGATCCCCGCTGCACATGGGAACAGACTCTGCTGCCCAGCACCACCCCACACTGCCTCATTACTTAGCCCTGTGCCTGTTTGGCTGAACTGTGGCCCAAACAGGCCTGTGCCAACATTAAAATTTGATGGTACCATTATCTCAATATTGTCTCCGTCGTCTGTATATGCTATTATCTTCATAATTGCTATAATGAGAATCTTCAAAGAGTATGAAACTGACTCACTGAAAACTTAAGGTTACTTATCCTGTAACCCCGTTCTCTGATAACACGAGCGAGATGGCTAACTCCGGGAAGCACTCAGTGTTATCCATATTATTACTCCAGTCTGTACTGGCTGGCAGTCTCACATCAAGTCAAACTCAAGCTGCTCTTCTTGCTTTACTCAAAAAGCTTCTGTCTGCCAACGTGAGTGCCTAATTGTTGTTCTACACTGGAAGCTGTTAAGCTACATTATACTTTTACTGACAGCAGCGAGCTACACTACAAGCTACTCGGAGAAGATGGCACTGAAGCTATTTCACATTAAGAGATGTTTTCTGTTGAGTGATACAATAAACAGATTTGTTTTGTGTAGCTTTGGTGCTCTCCGACACTGGTGGTTGGTTTAACAGTCCAACAAGACAAGCTAATACCATTAAGCCCAATTTTTACTTCTGTATTGAATTGAAGCTGTAGGTATGCACGCCGTGGGTACGACGTTACCTCGCACCCTATAGACTGACCTCTCCAGAAATCTAATAACATGTCACAATAACAACTGTGATTGGTCCACTTGCAAAACCCAAATGAGTTAATAATGTTGTCCAAGAATTCCTCTTCAACAGACCGACACGGCCCCTTTCGTTTCGCGTGCAGCAGAGGGGAAAACCCACGACAGAGGAACAGAAACAAGGAATAGTTTCAGAACAGAAACAAGGGATAGTTTTTAGTTTCAGGCTTAAAATCTCCACCATCATCTACCGTTTTGGCAGTGTTGTCTGCAACTTGTGTGGGTTATGGCAAAAAACAGCCAGCATAGGTGACTAAAGGCTGATTCATAGTGGTACTGTGGCTCTACCATTAGTCACCTATACTGGCTGTGTTTGTTAACCTCTTAGTGAACTCTTAACCATAGAGTAGCAGGTGATAAAGCGTTGGTTGTCAGCGTACAACTAGCGCAGCTGTTAGCTAAAAAAGTGACTGTTAACAGGTAGCACAAGCGCTACCCACCATAGCTAACTAGGTAGCTCAGCAAAGGTTTTCAGTCCCACATGCAGAATATGATGTTTTTTAAACCATTCCTCTTTTCCAATTTGCTGCTTTTCTGTGCTTTTTTTGATATTTAAATCAATATTTTTGGGTTTTAGACGACACGTAACATTTGAAGATGTCATCATGAGCTCTGGGGAAATGTGACAGACATTTTTATATATATTAAATAATCATTACTACAGAAATAAATTCAGATATATATAATAATGTTAATTATTTCCTATGACAGTGACGCCAAGCAGACTCCATCGAAGTGTTTCGACATGTTGTGTTACACAGCAAAAGTCACGGATTAGATCCCCATAACAGCCGACACATTCACTAACAGGCTGTGTTTCCTCTCAGCTCACCAAACCCCGCCCTCGCCAGTCAGCTCGAGTCTGCAGTTTAAACGCCTTCAGAGTAAATCTGTGATTATTCGGAGGTTGTAGTGCGGTGTGCTGATTAGGATGAGGAGCACACAACAGAGGGCTGAGCAGGCAGATTGACTTTTGTGGTGTTCATGTTGAGAGCAGCTGGCACCGCCACCCAAGGGTCACCCATAATCCACTCTGTCTGTGCTCGTAATTAAATATTCAGCTGTAACATTAACATCCTTAAACATCTTTCTTAGCAATTTTTTTGGTTAGTCCATAAATCCATACATTTACTAAATGAAATCTGATTTAGTAAATGCTTAATGTTTGTTTTGAGAGGACGGAGAACAATCATTCAAAATCCCTATAACACATTAGAGAGGATAAACAATACACATCCACACGTTGGCCAGCAGTATTTCAGTGGTAAACTAATGAAACTTGGAGAGATGGTTTGTTAAAGCTGTTATTTCTCAGCAGGAGGGAGAAAAAAAAAATCAATGAAATAGCACTGTCTTGGCACACAGACTTTGCAAACCCTTGGCAACAGGCAAGAATGCATCCAAACTCTGCTTTCCAAAAGGCCGACAACTATTGAATATAGTCAAAGGATTGTTTTTTATCTGCCAGCAACCAATGGCAAGCTCCCACTCAACCCGAGGGGATTAACGAGTGTGACAATGCCAAAACATCTGCGGTCGCTCGTCTCTCCGTGTGTTATTCGACTGAGAAATATCTATCTTGAAGAGCCATTTGTGCTGTGAAAGTCGACACGTCGCTGTCAGAATGCTTTTAAGTAGGAAGTCTGTCAGAGATGGAGCCAAAGGGGTCAAGGGCCAACTTAAGGGAGGTGAAGGGCGGTGGCGACGTATGGTGCCTCAGCAAGAACAGATTTTGTAGCCAGCGTGAGTACCAAGGTCACAAACGTCCTTGAAAGTTCATTACATTAATACATTTTTCTTGATTGATACCAATACTGACATTATTTTCTTAATTTACTTATTATTGTGGTCAATGGTCCAATCAATTTTAATTTCCTAAAGCCCTAGTTAACTTAATTAAACTGCTTCTTTTGTCCAACCCGAAGGTTTTATATCATAAAGAAATACAACTATATGTGTATAAATTAATACTTTAAAGGCTGGAAAACAGTGAATTTTGCTTTAAATGTATATGATTTAATCTATTATGACACCCCGTTGCAGACAAATGTGATTGACTAATTGTTTCAA
The DNA here is from genome assembly GCF_004916995.1 of Morone saxatilis. Classification (NCBI taxonomy): domain Eukaryota; kingdom Metazoa; phylum Chordata; class Actinopteri; family Moronidae; genus Morone; species Morone saxatilis. The sequence goes on from NW_023339650.1 coordinate 15,139,474, forward strand.
CTCTAATTCACACAATAAATGTTGTCTAATAAAAATCGGCCTCCTGTTTTAACATGCATGTGATACAGTAATTAACGAATAAAGTAGTAAAGTAAATGCCTAATGTTTGATGAGGCACTTATTGGTAATGAAAATGTATTCAGAAGTAGTTTATTAATGATGCTTTCACCTCATAAATAAAGGCTACTGCATTAGCTGGTAGATATTTCTATCAATATTTATTACTCGGTCTTAAAACCAGTTTTTGTGACGTTGCTAACCTTCAGCTTATGACTAGACGTTTCTTTCCTGAGCAGGTTTTGATCACTTGTGGTTCAGCAGCTTGAAGAGCAAACAGAGTTTTTATTAACCAATCAGTTGTTTGACAGAAAGTTAAACAGCAATAGCTTTCAGCTTCTCCAGGAGTGGATTGTTTTTCTCTGTTTTATATCATTTTAAATTTAATAACTTGGTGTTTTGGGCTTTTGGTCAGACAAAACAAGACATTTAAAGATAACAACTAGACTCGGGGAAACTGTAAATCCTTTTTATAGAAAGAGAATTAATAGAAAAAAAAACTAAATGAAAATTGTTTGTTGCAGCCCAACTTTAAAACAAAAACTGCCCTTAAAGTGTGACCCATGTGACCAATGAGGTCAATGGGGGCTGACTTCCTGATTCCCAAACAACCACACAAACACACACACAGTCATGCCCAGGAGGTCAAAGCCTCGGGGGAAAATTGGTGGTTCAAGTGACTGGGCATGACTGACTGGAGACTGTCAGGCTTCCTGCCCGAGGCCTTATCCTCTCTTAGCAGCCCTGCCGTTTCCCCTGCAGCCGTCCTTTGACAGGAAGCAGGAAGCGGCCAGGCTTGTCAGTGTCCTGTCCCGGGTCGGCAGCACTCCGTCTAATGACACCAACTGCTCTCCGCTGACAGCTGAGGGATAAACACACTTTCTGGCTTTTTTCTTCAGATTCCTGCTCTGTCACTTTTCACGGCACGTTAGTTATCTTTTCTCATTTCCTCCCCGAACTCATCCTCCCTTAGCTCCTCGAACCCCCGTTCCTCTCCTCGAGCCCTGGGCGTTTGGCATCGCAACCGGCGGGGCGGCCGCTGCGGTTACCGAGGAGACGCGATCTGGCCGTCTCGTGCGTTGGCTCTACATTCTTCACCGTGGAGATTGTGGGAAGCTGTTCTGACTAACTGACCGGCTCTCTTGTTAGTCAGCAGCACCCTGGGACTCAACTGTGCCACTGTGGCAGATTTTTACTGTTCACCCAGCAGAGATTGAGACACCCGAGTTCTCAGAATTGCTAATATGCTAATCATTTCCTAGAAGAAGAAAACAGGAAAGGGCACAATTATCAAAGGACTTCCCCGGAGCCTGGACACGGAGCTGAAAAACATCTGCAGTGGCATTTTAAGAGAGAAACTCACTAACCAGATTATCATTTTTTTAATTCTCCATCCCAACCTTATTCCTTTCTGGCTCACTCCTATAATAAAAAAAAAGGTGTTTGTGTATTACAGCGATAAAGCTAGCTCTAGTTCTGTCTGAATGAAACAGTCATGGAGGAGGTCGGCCTGTTTGTCTGTCTGTCAAGTCATTTTGTCTGTCTGTTGAGTCTATGTGGCATGAGTCAAGCAGGAAGGGTGGGGAGCCGTTTTCATTGGCAGGAAACAAATGCACATCCCTTTCTCTGGGCCTGCAGCCGGAGAGGACTTTAGCTCTCCAAGTGGAATGGGAAAAATGAGAGGATGTAACATTTCCAAAAGCAGCTGAGGCCTATTTCTCACACACACACACACACACACACACACACACACGCACACGGTACTGAAAGAGGAAGAGTGATTGACTGCCAGTGGTTTTGGTTTTGGTTAAGAGGTGTATCAGGGACGACCACATGACCAATGTAGTGCATCTGAAAAGGCAAATAAAACGACAAGTGAGACTATGTCTTTTTTCAGAGGTTTGAAGTTAATGAGGATCCCGAACATCAATCAACATGAAACTGTCTATTTCTGAACGGACAGAAGAGGTTTAACTAAAAACACTCAAAGAGAACAGAATACTTCGACTGGGGGTCTCTATCAATTCCAGACTTTTATACACCTCCTTCGACGTACTCACATTTCTTTACTGGTCTACGACGGAGGAGTTTCAAAACTGAAAATGACAAAGCAGCTCAAAAGATTGTTAACTAGCTATCATGCATACTTACAAGTTACTGCTGACCATTCACCAGAGCATCCCATATGTCTTTAGATAAATGTCCTACTTTTCAGGGAACGTTTAGCATAAAAATTCACTTACAAAGAATTTAAACTTGCTGTAGGTGATCCATCAAAGTGGACAATGAATCAAATTATCCTTTGTCATACCACTCATGCTTGCTTTTTGTTTAAGGCCATGGCCAGATACTGTAAGCAGCTCTACGCTGTTCACGTTAGCACACTAACATGCTCACAATAACCATGTTAACCTGCTAAAGTTTATCAGGTATAATGTTTACCATGTTCTTAGTTCAGGTTGTTAGTTAGGTTGATAACATTTGCTCATAAGCATTAAACAGAACGTACAGCTGAGGCTGATGGGAATGTGATTACTTTTGGAGGTCTAATTAAACCAATAAGAGAAGAAGCCAGAAAGTCACCAAAGTTATTACAATTCATCCTGAGGGGACCTTGAAAACAAATGTGTCTTATAGTGGTTGAATTATATAGTGGATAAAAGTAGTCGACTGATTTAACAATACGTCCAAACATTATTTTACCAACCTCCAATTAGCACTTGAATGCACACAAAGATGTCAAAATCACAATCAAATGTATACAGTCTCCTCTCTCAGCTAACCTTGCTAGGCAGCCGGACTCACAAGCTTCAAGCTTATGCGCTTGTGTCCAAACCACAGCGGTTCTGACCTATAAAGCGTATGATAAGGAAATACTGGCAGATATGGCATGAGCTACGTGTGAGGTGTGTGTGACGATGGCAGCTGCTAGCATCAGTTAAATCGGTATTTCCTCACTAAAAGAAGAGAAAAAGAACACTGAAAGTTTCGGTAAGAGTTTGACTACATTATGTGGTTTGTTGATCTGACTGGTTGAAGTTCGCCCACAATCAGTTTCCAACGACGGCTCTGTGGACTAAAACATTTATTGTGGTGATATACCAAATCTCTATATCCCAAAAATGTAAGACTCCTTAAGTTTTATTTTGTTTTGAAATGAAATGAAACCAATAAAAACCAACAGGATGCTCAACAGTGATAATGAATGCACAATGTGTTGTTTATGGCCTTCAGCATGTAAAATGACCACCCTTCTTTCACTGGCAGTCTATGTTGGATTTCTGCTCTAATTAGCTTGCATACTTGACCTGCTAATGTTATTGGCCGCAAAGAGAAGTTAGAGATTACTCCATTACGCACTGCTGCCATTAGCCTTGCTATAAGCGTCGTGCTCTCAGAGAGAGAGAGAGAAAAAAAAGAGCTGTTTTCTGTGGTGAGTTTGGTGTATGAACCCTAACCTTGCAGAGGACGCCGGCCTCTTTTGCTACAGCTCTCAGCACAGGAACTGCATGCTTGTGTGTCTGGGGAAGTCAAACCATGCATGCAGCAGTGTTCAACATTCACACATCATTTGGCGTCTTCCCTCCGCGATGCTCTTTCTCTCTCACTCACGTCGGCCCACCACTTGTTTCGAGATGTTTCGATGTTTTCGCAATCACGCCCACGCAATGCTGCATGAGACTCACGTTACATCAAACAATCGGTGCACCTATATCTGTATTGTGTGTACCAGTCAGGAAATCATTATTCATGTGAAGCAGCTGTTAAGATTATTCAGAGGCGCCGCTATTAACAACCGTCAACGGGAGAATAACGGGAGGAACTCGCAGCTGATGATTATAAAGAAAATGACAGCTAGGGTTTAAGATTAGTGAGAAAAGAAACAGCAGCAGAGCAAAGAGGCTTTTGTTTCCTGACAAATATGAACCTCAAAACACCTTTTCTTCATGGATGTGACTAACTATATGAAATTGTTCTATTAATTATGATTTTGATTAATCCCTTAAATGCCAAAAAAATGGCTGCAACCAACGAACTGTAAATCATTCATTGTTTATTTGGCCTGAAAAATGATAGAAAACAGCTAAAAAGATCATGTTTTTGTCCAATCAACCATCAAAAGCCCAAAGATATTCAGTTTACTATGATGTAAGATAAGAAATGCAGAACATCCTGACACAACTGAAAGCTGGAACTAAGGACTGTTGGCATTTCTGCTTAAAATATGACTTAAAACAATCTATATGTTATCAAAAATAAATGCTAGTAAACTTTCTTTCCAACAGCTAAACAATTAATCGTCTAATTGTTGCCTCATAACGTGACCAGATCCAGGCTGAAGTGCTGTCTGACAAAAGTATAGCTGTTACTAGGAAATGGTTCATTTTATTACATTACTATAACAATTCTTTGCTTTTCATAGCTGACAACTGATTATAATTATAGCACAAAACCTGATAACAAACAGTAACAGACAAGAACAAACAGTATGTCTTATCTTTGGAAACACAGTCTTTTAACTTCCACTTCAAAAAGAGAACCAAAAAGAGTTTTATCCTCCCACAAACCTCAAAAATGAGATTCTCATCCGCATGAACAAACCAATCAATGATGGTGTTTGAGATAAGAAACCCACATCATATGTTTGTTACATTCCTGGTCTTGATTTAGACAGAAAGTTCATTATTTTTTAATCTTTCTATGTTTACTGTTTAATATCTACAGAGAGAGCTGGGTCCTCTTCTACGCTCCATTTTAAAACCGCCATGTTTCTATAGTAGCCCAGAACGGACAAACTAAACACGGCCATCATGTTAGATTAAGTGAAGGTTTCAGTTGGTCGCAATCTGCAACTTCACCTCAAGATGCCACTAAATCCACACTTTTAAGTTTACCTCGTTAACAGTCGTTACATTAACATTAATTTAACTAACATTTCTATTTAAGTCTTGGTGATATAGAAAATGTATCAGTAACAACTTTGATACTCACGCAATCGTTTCTATGTTGTTTTTTAAGCTAAAATACCAAAAATCCACTGGTTCCAGTTGCTAAACTGTGAATATTTGATGGTTCTGGTTTTATTATATGAAACTAAAAATCTTTGGGTTTAGGATTGTTGGTCAGACAAAACAGGACATTTCAATATTTCAACTTTTGGGGCGCTTTGGGGGATTGTGATGGGTATTTTTAATGGGACATTTAATCGATAATGAAAATAATCAATGTTTGCAGTCTTAAAACTCAGTTTACGTGACATTTCTCTTATTTAGTCATATTATTAGAGCCAGAGAAAATGTGGCTCATTATGTCAACATAAAATATTTTGAGTGTTTGAGTATTGATCATTTATAACACATTAAAGGAGAAATACTACATTAGAAGAGCCAAGAAAACACTCATCTTGTGTAACAAACTGTGGAGGCTGATCAAAGAAAAACTAAAATAAACTACTCCAAGCTTTCATGTCTAATCTTTCACTTATCATTGATCAGCTGATACGCCCGCCAGCTCCACTTCCTCCCAACCAGCCGCCCGCATTGTAAATCTTTAGGGCACGCCACCAAAGAATGCGCTCCCTTGATAATCGTGCACAATCAGAAGTAAAAATTATTTTTCTAGCCTCTGAGGAACGTTCCTGCATGCCGCTCTGTCATGAGTCCTTTGCCAAAGTCACAGGCTGTGCCGAGTGCGCTTTACAGCATTCCTTGAAGTTTTTCTGCAGACGAGTCTCGAATTTCACACTTTATGGAACTCTGCTGGGTGAGAGAGCAGCTATTCCAAAACCACAGGTGTATCCACTCCCACAGGCCATTTGGATGTTCAGATATGTGAGCAACTGGACATAACAGAGGAACAGAAATCAGCCTTTAGTGACACACCCAACAAAGGCCTTAACCACTGTTAATGCACATTTCCACTTGGATTTCCTCATTTGACAAGTTTCAGAGTGAGGAGTGACAGCTAGATTCGCTGACTGCTGTTATAATGTGGAAAAGGAGGTGATGTAACTCTTTTCACTGACATTAAATGGCATTAGGGAGAAGATGCAAACAACTTGTCTTGATGGACTATCAAAGCCTTTCCTCCAGCCTTGAATGACCTCAGCAGGCACTTGGCTGTTCTGGTAAAGGTAGTATTGAAATCCAACATTGAAAAGCTGCATCAATTGTTTATCTGCGGTACACACACACACACATACACACACACACACACACACTTACGCACACACACACAGATACGGTCCAGGGCCAAACACATTCGACGCCCACAGACAAGAGATGCACTGTTTACCCTTCGGGCTACAACAAGACAGCCAGTTGTGGCAGGACAACACTGCCTCCTGGTTTCTGCGGGGCAGTTCTTGAGGACAACAATGTTACCACTGCGTTGATATAAATCATAGAAGAAGAAAAACAGACAGACGCAACAGATGAACAGGGGAGGATGAAGAAGATCTGTGGTTGTTTTGTTGCAGTTGAACTACAGACACAAACTAAAAAGGGGAAAAAAGCAATGTTAGGGTCTCTTAATACGCCTTAAAAACACACATATATCACGGCTGGATGATATTGGCTCATATTTTTTAATCGTTTCTTCTTGGCATTGATAATCTCACAATATCTGCATGTAATTAATGGCGCTTTAATATAATGTTTAATCCAAATCCTACAGTAAGGATGGATCAGGGTCAATATGGAACAAGACTAAGAGTCTATAGCCATGCCAGCAGCTTTGTGAGGTGCATTATAGTTTAGTGTTAGCACATGTTCTACTCAGCACTAGCAGGATACCTGAGTGTGATAACAATAATGGTGACACGTTCGTATGAGACATAACCTCTAATGTAAATGTATAACACTACGTAGCTGCACTGAATTTCTCCATCAGAGATTAAAATGGCAGACTTTAACACCATCTATCCGGGTGAAGGAAGGCTGCAGACAGATGTGAACAGTGACCCACTCTTCCTCGCCTAAATCTGGGGAAGAGCAGGGGGATCAGGGTGTCAGGGCAGAGTCTGCTCCGGGGCTAATCCGCTGCCGGCTAATAGCCCTTGATGATATACGGAGTGCAGCTGTGGCAGGAAGGTAGGCCAACAGCTGTGGCCCACAGACTGATTATCAGATTTCAGCCACAGACGGAGAACAAGCCGACAAACAAGCAACACAACAGAGTCTCGCCTCCAGCTGTGGGAGACGGAACAAATCAGAAAATGGCTTAAAGGTTCGTTAGTATTCATGGGGGGGGGGGGGGGATTTAAAGAAACATCACCCCCTCCTTTGGATGCTCTTTTATTTATTGTATCATCAATCTGTGACGATCGTTGCATTCCTGGAGGGGTTCTGTAATGATGTGCTGTAATTTACCACTTTGGCCTACTTACTTTCCATTAAGCCGACCGCATTTACGGCCAAATACGTCACATAAAAATCCAACTGCCCTTCCTCAATGCGATGTCAAAAGCACATGGTGTACGCAAATACAAACAAATACTCATTTTACAAAACTGTACACTTAAAAACAAACCAACATGGTATTGTAGCGGTCACTTACATCCATGTCAGACTGTACTGGGGATGTCTCCCACTTGGTTGAACATAAACACAAACATGTTAAATTAAATTAGTTACATTAACACTAAAACCATAAATCCAGCTGTTTGTTTATATCTCCTTTCACTTGGTAGCAAACTGCAATATACCACACGAACAAAGGCAGCTAATTAAGGTTTATTTTACATTTATTCTTCACATTCGGACGACATACCGTGAATTAAATGTCATCTATTCGGTACAGTAGCTCAACTAGCACGGCTCTTCAATAAGCTGCATTGCGTTAGCTGCTAATCCTTTGCTAGCACCTAGAAGAGGCTAAAACAGTGGAAACTTCTCCCAGAACTTTGATAAAATCTGCCATTTTAACCTCCTTTTCTGCCCTTTCTCTCTTTAAATTTGCGCGGTCAGTAGGCATCACTTACTTCCCTCCCTTTGTACAATAGCTCCATTGATGATATGAACGCTCCGAGGCAAAGAATTTAATTTGAGGAATGACTGTCAGTTTTTCAGCCCTTCTAATTACAGAGAGCATTTTTGTGCTGTAGTCTAAACTTAAACCAACAGTCTGAAACATTTTCATACAAGAATATGTCAGTTTCACTACTTTACGTCTCAAAAAAACAAGTAAAAAGGGCAAAAAACAAAGCAGAGCTGCAAAAATTCAAACGTCATCAACAAGAAATTAAAGAAAATTAAACACCATGGCACAAGTGTTACAGCTACATCTGAAACACAATTGCATCAGCAATGAATGTATCAAAACTAAGTTTGTGAATCTTGGAAATTATCACTTAAACAGCCTTTTTTTTTTTACAGTGCAGTTTAACTGGAACAAGATGTCATGTGAGTTACGGTGCCAAGGGACAAAAAATGCTCCCATTCTCTCACGCCGTATGATTCACTGGGTTTTGGTGACACAAGGGACAAATAATGAATAAAAACCCATAACTTCATTAATAATTGAACCTGACACAGCTGTGCTCCACCGTCGCAAATGCTGCAGAATGGAGCCTTAAATAGCCGGCACTCGGTTTTGTTATGTAAAGCCAAGAATGTTAAAAACTCGTCTCGTCCTTTGAATTATTCATCGCTTTTGCCTCATTTCTGG
>NW_023339650.1:15148297-15152852 GCF_004916995.1 Morone saxatilis
AAAAGCAGTCCAAAATATGAAGCCAAGTGAGGACACGGAGGTAAAGTTATATAATAAAAAACCTCCATGAGCAATTGATCTATTTACGGTATCTGGGAATTATTCATATTTGAACCAATGACGCAACAAAATATCAAAGTACTCAACACTCCACTAACAGACAGGCAACCCACAAATGTATTCAGTGTTAATTAAGTAGACGACAGAATACATTCCCCAAGAGGCCAAACACATGAGCTCTGACAAACCCCCGGTTTAATATGACTTTTCAAGTAGTTTCCACATCAAGAAAAACCAGAAAACCGATCTGTTATCTGTGCAGACGTTATAACTGACTCCCTGTTGGAGGACTGGATGTTACATGTGACGAGCCTGAAGCCTCACATGACAGCCAACCTCGTCTAGGATGTGCCCTCAGGTGCTTTTCCAGACAAACAACTCGAAAGCTATGATAGTTAACGAATAGTTTTTTTAAGCTCAAGGAGAAACAATAACGCCTTTGTGAATCCTAAACACAAACTTACAGTCTTTTAAAAAGCACCCTATGGGCGTTTTGTGATAAACAAACATGGTCTTGTTTTTTTTTACTTACACAGTTTTTCATTGTGTGTATCCTTAAGGCTTTACAAACATGTTGAATCCCCCCCCACACACACACACACACACACACACAATGCCTTCTGGGTCACTAATTCTTTTTCTCCTATAGCATTTTAGTGTGCTCTGAAATTTGCAGGTTTCTGAGCTATTCTGGACTAATTTGTGATAATATTTATGGCAGTAACTTTCACAGTTTGATAACTTTAATTCTGAAAGTATCAAGCATCGTTTCGTCTGTTGAGAGCTATAAAAAAAGGAAACTTCATGACCCGTAACGGTGAACTGAAACCATTAGACGATTAGTTAATTGACTGAAAAATCTATCGGTTCTGAATTCTTCAAATATGCCCCAATTTTCCCGGTTCACGCTTCTCAAATGTGAATATTTTCTTTGTCTTATATGAGAGTAAAGAGAATATATTTGCATTTGGACTGTTGGGTTTTATGAGAGGACGTCACCTTGGGTTCTGGGAAACTGTGTGTTTCACTGTCCTCTGATATTTTATATATACGAGACGACCACCGACCTGCAAAGACGATCAGCGGGTTAATTCTCATTTAGCCGTCTCCGTAGCCTGAGTGGATGAATGAAAGAGTGAGGATTCAGCTGTTCAACTGTTAACATGATACTGATTTCTGAAAGCTGGTCGGTTCAGTTCGGTTCAGTTTGTCTGGTCCTACTCGTTCTTCTCCATTACAACCACATATGCGCTTTTTCTGCATGTGTATTCCGTCATTATCTTGCTCTACAGCTTCACTACTGTTCGCAATCTCCACAGGACACATTTAAAAGGGAGTTTCTTCCAAAGAAAAATGAGACATCCAGCATTTAATTGGAGTGACAGAAACTCATATAAATTGGCATAAATAAACACTTTTAAAAGAATGGTAGGAATGTTAAGTCCTTTCCTGGTAACGGCTTTTTATAAACTAAATATTTTACAGTCTTAGTGTTACTCTATGACGACTTCAGGCAATTACTTTCAATACAAATACGCAGTGGTTTGGAATAAAACTCCTCATTCACTATTTCTCTTTTTTTTAAATCCTGCATCACAAAACTCTCTAAAGCGTCTCAAGCTTCAAATGCTGCGATTGAAAAGGCTGTTATATAAAAAGTAACAAATATAAAAGGCCTCCTCTGCCTATTAGGTCAAGCCCAGCCATGCTTGAATAGAATGACTGTGAAAAGTCAACATTTTTCTGCTCCGGCCCATGTGATGTGGTGTGAGAGGCATGCTCAAAGGAATGCCAATGCAGTGAGGGTTTCCCTTGTATCGCTGCTACGGCTCGCTGTGGTTTAGAAAAGCAAACCCAGTGACGCAAAGTGCCATCTGTGGGGTAGAGAGGGGAGACAATACAGGCCCCATGGGGGCGGGGGAGGAAGAGATAACAAGTGCCTGCTGCTGCTAATTTTAACTTATATCAGAGAAAAAGCAGAGAAAGCAGAAGAAATATTAGAGTATTAACCTCTGACATCTTCGTAACAAGCAAATGTCCGATCTGCTGTTCGGTGTATTTAGAGTTAGTTAAGTTTTGTGTTTGCTCTTCTTTTGATCTTTGGGAGGGAAGATCCGAGCGCTGATGAGTTTTTATGTAATGTTATAGGCTGTGGTTTGTGGAGGAGGCATTAGAGACATTATTGAGTCCGTACAGATTAAGGCTTCAGACGAGCCAATCTTAAGAGAACTTTGTGTTTTTGAAAAGACTTTATGATACATTTATTGTAGAGCTAACTATTATTTTCATTATTAATTCATCTGCCAGTAGTGTTACATTAGTTTGAGTCCAGGTTGAAGTTTTTTCTATTGTGTCGGACTTAAATACTCTCGGCAAATAATTTAGTTGGTCTTGAGCGAGTGCAGCAATAATCTTAGTATAAGTATAATATTTAGTATAATTATTAGTATAATAATCTTCTGGAGTAACTTCGTCCTTCAAAACAAAACTATTGATTAAGTTAACAGGTTATTGGTTTAATTCAGAATCCATCTAAAATGGACACTGACATTGGCCTGGTAACCACGGTTGCCTGGTTACCTAACCATGGTTACCAGGCGGCCAATCAATGTCACTTGCAATCCCATTCAGTCTTTCTGTCTTGGCCCTTGACTCCGTCTCGACTGGTCCTGGTCTTGGACTTGTTATGGACTCTTATTTTATTGATTAATCGTTAAATCTATTAAGTGTCAGAAAAACCTGAAGAATTACCATCAGGCTCCGAAAGTTCAAGATCCGAAGAAACGTCTAAAACCCCAGAAACATGAACTTTACAATCATATAAAACGGGAAAAAAGCAGCAGAGCCTCATGTTGAAGAATCATGTTGCTATTGTTTAAATAACTTCAACAATGAATTCATCTTCAAGATAGTTGCCCATTCATTTCAATTGTCTACTGACTAATCAATTATACGACCAATCGCTGCAGCTCGAGTTTATAGTTGTAACTGAGGCATCAGGTTTAATGACGTTCTCCTATGAAACAAGATCACAAAGATTCCAACACTGCACACAGCAGTCGATACTGAAATACTGTAATATAGCTCATAGCAAACAATGCAACTTGTGTAGCGTCCTGGTGTATTTCTAGAATTAATAGTAGTTATCAGCAATCTCCACTATATACAGCCAAAATAAGAAGTCAGTTGTATATTTTTTTCAGATATGCATCGTCCAGAAAGCTTGAAAGTCTTAGATGTCACAAACCACACATTAAAAACATACACATCTGCACATTTTTGGGGGGTTTTATCAGCGTTATGGTGCTAAAAAATATTAAGTTTGTCCCGAGGGTGGCACTCAAGAGAGGGTCAGAGGCTCATAAAAACCAGAAAGGGTTTTTCCTCTCGGATAACCAGAATGTCCAAATGGCAACCTGCCAACTGGGCTGTAAGAAACCCGGCGCTCAGAGGATGAAACAAACTAAATCTTATACTCCACCTCTAGCAGATCATAAAAACACCACATATGTTTAAAATGTCTAAAACTAAACTATATGTGACAACAATCACTGGCTTTAATCTGCAGGAAAGTCCAACGCTGCTTTCTGGGAAATGCAGTGAAAACGACGGCTGTGTCGCGGCCAAGATGACACCAAAATAAAAAACGACAGACACCCCAAACAGCTTCCTGTCTGCCACCCACAAACACAACACCCTCCGCCCTCCTGTGTCTAAAGCGGTCAGACAGCGAGCCAGAAAGGGGTTATTTTTAAAAGCCTTTATCTCTCCATCTCTGCTGCTCATTGTTTTCCCATATTGCTGATCCGAGAGTAAACGGTAAACATCTTTTGTGTGCTCTGCCGCCGCCGCAGGGGGAAGAAATAAGTTCCAGGGTGGAGGGCTGGGTGAGTCATGAATACTTTTGTGTCACTGCGCGCCGATCAATAATTGACGTGCGGTGCTGAATTGAGACGATACGATGCTTGCCCCTCCAGATGACTCAAGAGAACGAGTGTGGGTCAGCTCAACCCATCCCTCAGGTTACAGCGTTAAATATTCAAGCCGTACCTTTTGCATAATTTACCTTGTCAACATACCGAGGTAATGAGTTAGAGGAAGAGGAGGAGGAGGCTTCAAGTTTGAGGACAGGGACTCGGGAGCTCAGCAGAAAAAACCCCGGGACTTTTTAAACCAACTCCTCTTCGGGGCAAAGCTTTGAGTCGTATGATGCAAGTGAGTCCTCACACGTCTACGCAGGGGATCAAACAGGATAACTAATGTTATAAAACACTAATCTGAGAGTGTTCGTGGCTTCAGGCTGCTCGTCTGGCTGACTTTATGCTCCAGGTGGAGGCATCTTTCCTTTAGTTCGAACCACTGCAGAGCGTGTTCCCTGCTCGCTCCCTGGTACCAGCTCAATGTGGTCCTTCCTCGTCATGTGATCTCTGCAACAAAAAAAAAATTCCAGAGCTGCTACTGGAGCCCAGCGCACATGGCGGCCCTTTTTTTTTTT
>NW_023339650.1:15152892-15153100 GCF_004916995.1 Morone saxatilis
TTTTTTTTTTTCTTTCTTTCTCTCCTTCTTTTTCTAACAGATGTTTTTCGTTTGCGCTGCTGCAAAGTCTCTTTCGGGTTCAAGAAGAGGAGGCGCGGAGCCAGGGAGGTGATTCATGATGCGAGCCCTTTTTCCCTTGTTACAGTCAGCAGACACAAAGTGGAGAATAAACACAGCCCCTGGTTCTGTTTTTGGTAAGGTTTTCTGT
>NW_023339650.1:15153200-15168327 GCF_004916995.1 Morone saxatilis
CTGTTTAATGATGATTACATCCTTAAAATTGTTGATATAATCAATAGTTTATATATTAAATACATATAAAGTCTGTTTAATGATGATTACATCCTTTAAATTGTGTCTATAATCAATAGTTTATATATATAAAGTCTGTGTAATGATGGTTAAAATGCTTTAAATTGTGTCTATCTAGAAACCTAACAGCTATAATATAACTCCTGCTTGTAAAATCCACATATTGAAAGGTTCTGATCATTTTAGTCATCCACTAGTGAAAGTAAACGCAACAAAAATGGGCTGTTGTTTTAGTTTATTGCTCATCATTTCTTTGTTTTTGGTGGGATTGATCGATGCTCATTAGTTTGAGCTCTGGTAGCTTCATTAGTTATTATATTTGACAGCTCGCAGACTGATTAAAGACAGTGACAGCTGTCAGGGAGTCAAAATCTACTGAGTCATTCACCCTAATAAAACATATTTACTGCCACTTAGTGGACAACAACAGCAGCTATCATTTATACACCTATGAGTTTCCTGCTGTGATATGCCAACAAGTCGATTTAACTGTAGCTGGTAAATTATTGGACAATAATAATTGATTTATTATTATAGTAGCTTAGTATGCAAAACGTTTTATGGGCTTTACGCTCTATAAAAGCTTCTTTTAGTGAACTTTATTAGAAAAAATAACATTTGAAAAGGCTGGTTTGATGAGAGTTCACTACGTCTTTTCCTTTCTTACCCAGGTTATGAACTTCTTTTAAAAATATAAACAATATAAAACCATCAGATATTTTATCAGCATCTGCAATAAGAAGTAGGTAATTATCGGTTATCAGCTGAAAACCCCGAATATTTCTGTTTGCAGACCCACCTGACCTCAATCAAGATGGGGTGTCGCATCAAAAACCGTATCAGCACAAGTCCAGAAGAGGCCGGCCTCGACCCAGCACCGACAGAAACCTGAGCAGTAACAGTTATGATCCTCCTCAACAACATGGACACTTTCATCAGGGCTTTAAACCGCCGTTCAGCCACGATAGTTCAAATTCTGCACCGCATCAGCATGCTCCCTACCAAGAAGAGGAAGGAGCCAGAAGGCGAGGCAGAGGTAGAGGGAGGAGAGAAGGGAATAGAGGTGTAAATGGGAATTTTGGTGGCTCCAGCTCCCGGTGGCAAAGACCTGGCGGTGACTTCGGCCCGTACAGTGGTAACAATCGAGGTCACTCAGGGCCGTATCCCGCGGACGGACCCGACGGACACAACTGGAGAAGAGAAGATGCGAGCAGGAACTATGAACAAACCAATGAAGACCAGGACGTCTGGGCTAAAAAACCCAGGAGGTTTAGCCAGGAGCAGAGGAGAGGACAAACAAATGAAAAGGCGACTCGCTTGAAGGAGAACAACCCCACAGTCGGGGCTCAGAGGTCAAATGACCCCAGAGGAGAAAACCCACCTTCAGACGGCAGGGAGAGAACTCAGAGGAGCCGGACAGGTCCAGACTTTCAATACGACGATTATCAGAGGCAACACACTGAAGCAAAGCGACGGCACGGACCAATCAAACCGCCTAAAACACCTTCTCAAGAGGAAATGAGCTCGGAGAAGGGGTCCGGCGTCCGAGATGACGCTGCCTGTAAATCTGGACGAGGAGCGGGACGACACACACCCCTTCAGGCCAGAGGGGGCCGAAGAACCCATCATCAAAACCACAGGCCAGGCCAGAAGAACTGGGACAAGATACCAGAGAGCAAAGAGACTCAGACAGGTGAGACTGTAACTCTAAAAGTATCTAACACGTGGAGACCAAAGAGTCGTTCTTTCACTTTATTTTACAAAATGTCAAGACGAATCTTTATCTTTGGAAGCTTTACATACACGACACTTTGTATAATTAGGAACTGAACCACTTCCTCGTGCCCTTAATTAGTGTCTTTTAAAGCTGCATAAAACAATTATCTAACACTGGTTGACAGTGTCACTTATGTATGTTCAAGAAGGTTTAAACGGGGATCATCAGCCTCATTATTCTCTGGTGGAGCTGCCTAAAGGCCTCGTGAGACATTAATTATTCCTGAGACGTGTGTTTCTCGTCTGAATCGCTCTCGTCTCGCGAACCTCTGATCTCTTCCCACAGGGTGTCTGATTGAACAGCTGTCTGAGGAGAAATACGAGTGCATGGTTTGCTGCGACGTCATCCGGGTCATGGCCCCGGTGTGGAGCTGCCAGAGCTGCTTCCACGTCTTCCACCTGAACTGCATCAAGAAATGGGCTCGGTCTCCGGCCTCGCAGGCGGACGGTACAGCAACAAAAACATGTGACTCCTCTCTGTGTGGTTATCTGTGCGAGGCGACAGAACGACAGGAGCTCAGCATTAACACTGTAATGTAAAATACTGTTGTGTAGGTGGACAATGCCGGTCACTGTGGCCCAGTTAACAAAAACAAAAAGCAAACAAAACACAGCTTTCAGGCTTTGAATTCCTGCTGCATCAACAGTGTATTGTGTTGCATTGCAGTTTGAGGCCAGCAGGGATATCTGCTCTTCTCTTTTTATATAAAAATAAAATGTGTTTATACTAAAACAAAGCTGTTTTTCAGATTCAACTGAAGGTTGGCGTTGTCCGGCCTGCCAGAATGTTGCACTGAAACAGCCGACATCCTACACCTGCTTCTGTGGTGAGTTCACGCATTTACATACATATTTATAAACAGAAGTAGATTTATTATCAGGTTAGATCATTTTATGTGTCATTTGGTCTATAATCTATAAAGCCTGTTGCCATTAAAGTAGGAAAAACATCTTTTTTTGTTCCACATTTGCTCGACAGGTAAAGTGACAAACCCAGAGTGGCAGCGCAGTGAGATTCCTCACAGCTGTGGCGACATGTGTGGGAAGAAAAGGAGCGGCGTGGACTGCAACCACCCCTGTAACATGTGAGCCCTAGAATATTTTGAGTGAAACAACACTGTGAGGGACAGTCGATCCCAAGTTGTTTCTCATTATTATTAGATGTGGTTGTATCGTAGGTCCAACAAGGAGTAAATCTGTAGAAAATGTGGTATAAAGTACTAAGATTTTGTTGTTTTTTTAATTATTTTATATTACTGTGTCTTTAATTATCATCAATCTAAAATCTTCCAGAAGAGTATTTGTGTTAAACGTTACTTTCTGTGTCTCCCTTCAGCTTGTGTCACCCTGGACCTTGTCCACAATGTCCTGCCTTTGTAACAAAATCCTGTATCTGTGGGAAAACCAGGTACTCTACATTTGAATCATGTTTGTATCTGTGTATCCTCTGTATTGATCTTTGGACATTATGTATGTATGTGGTACCCGAATAGATTGGTTCATTTATCTGGGGGTTTTGACAGCATGGTATTGATAGAACCATATCTTTGCAGCCAGCCAATGCGCTGTGGCCAGGGTGCAGTGCTGCAGTGTGACAAGGTGTGTGGGGCTGTACTCAACTGTGCTGAACACACCTGCGCTCAGGTGTGCCACAGAGGGGCATGTCAACCCTGCCAGCTGCAGGTTCAGCAGGGTGAGTCTCACTTTGCCAGCACTGCTCCATACAATGTTCTCACAGATAAAGATGTGTCTTTTTCAGACTTATCTGATTATACTTTCTGTTTTTATTTTCTTCAGTGTGCTACTGTGGTGTTACCATTCGTGAAGTCCTGTGTGGCACAGATAAAGACGGTTTTGATGGTTCTGGGCATTTCTCCTGTCAAAAAATATGTGGGATGTAAGTCTGGCCGTCATACATTAATAATAAAGATCTTATTTCGTACAGTTTCCACCACTGCCTGACACTCACTGTCCTCCATTCAGGATGTTAAACTGTGAAGCTCACCAGTGCCAGCAGGTGTGCCACCGCGGCCGGTGCCCGCTGTGCCCACGCTCCCCGAGCCTGGTGAAGTCGTGTCCCTGCGGTCAGACACCACTGGCCAAACTCCTGGAACTGGGCTACTCTGAACGACGGAGCTGCTCTGATCCAATCCCCTCCTGTGGAAAGACGTGCAACAAACCCCTGGCCTGTGGCTCCAGCGGTAGGGAAGTTAGTCTGAACTAGAAAAAGTACAAGTTTGTGTTTTTCAAACGATGGCTACTGCCTTGTAGACATGCTCAGAGTCTGACAGCCTGCTGAAGCTCAAATATTTTCTCATGACAGTGTAACAGGTTTAAGGAAGTGAAGCTATCGTCACGCTGGATCTAAAACTGAGCAGGATATGAAAACGTGTGACAGTAATGTGGTAATTTGTAGTCGCAAAACAAGCTCAAAAAGGCAGATTCTTTGAGTTAATTTAGTTCTTCTTTTAATAAAGTTGCATGTTAATGAGATGATTTTGAAGGAGTGTGATTGATCCAATCTCTCATGACGAACATCATGATGTCAGGCTTTATCGATCCAAACTGAAAGACTTGCTGAGCCTTAGGATGTTATGTTTGGTTTCATATCCTGAGTTTGTTCTTTTTCACAACTGTATTGTTCACTAGGCTTTTGTTACTCAATATTGGCAAATGTGTTTTTGATGTTTGATATTACTCCTGGATGTCTTAACTCCTGTAACCTGTTGTATGGACATCTAATCCAATCTCTTTTTACAATAAATATTGTCTCAGTTTTTCGGGTCTAAATGAATGAACTTGTGTTATTTCAGACACCATCCATCTGTGTAAGAAGTTGTGCCATGAGGGCAGCTGCGGGCCCTGCTCCCTGACCTCTACTATCAGATGCAGATGTGGCTCAAAGACCAAGGTAGGCAGAAACACCTGCGCAATGTTTGTCTACACTGTTTGTGCTGCTGTCATTTGTTATTTGTATGCTTCATTTATGACATTTTGTTTTTCAGGAGGTCCCATGTGCAACAATCCAAAAAGAGGGTGAGAATTCAGCAGATTCAGATCAAATTTAAGCAAAAGTGAGATCACTGACTGCCTGCGTTGTCTGGTATGTTACTTCTGACTCTTTTTTTGTATTCCAGAGGAGCTCGTCTTCACTTGCGAGAGGCGCTGCAATAAGAAACGCTCCTGCGGCCGACACAAGTGCGGCGAGCTGTGTTGCGTGGTGAGTTTTCAGTGACTCTGTGTCCCTGTGGTGTAGTTTCATACCACCTTAAAGCCAGGTAGACTTAAACAGTTTGATGTTAAAAGTGGTAATAAAACGGAGACAATGCTGTTGACTTGCGATACTTAGTTTAATCATATAAAAAACAACTCTGGTGGTGTAGGCAAGTTAACCTGAAAAATATGTATAAAGTGCTTTAATAAAACTGTACAGTCGTATCCCATTTAGCAGTCAGTTTTTTATGTAAGCTGGACAAGAGGCTATATGGTGACCGTGTTAATTCCTGTTACATCAATCACAAATGCTATAACGTTGTGTAATATGGAAATAGACAATTTGTTTTGGATTTGGTTAGAAAATAATGGAAACAAGCACCAAGTGCAGGAACACACTCAGTTACCAGTTTGTTACTATGTATGTTACATGTATTTATAGTAAGCAATCTGTTTTGTCTCAGCTTCAGTATCAGTATCTTCAGTAACCTTTTGTTTTCTTACACATTATTTAAACAAGAAACCTGCTCTGTGATCAAATAGCTTTGTTTAATTTTGCTCTAGAACCAGACAGTGTCTCATTCATTAGAAGAGTTGAGCATTCTTGAATACATTGAATCAAAGGTCTTGAATTAGTAGTAAAAAGTTTGGTTATTGGGGAAAAAGATTTCGAGTAAAGGAGTTGGTGTCACTGGTTTCTGTCTGTCCGTCCAGAACGTGGAGCACAAGTGCCTCCTAATCTGCGGCTACAAGCTCAACTGTGGCCTCCACCGCTGCCAGGAGCCTTGTCACCGTGGAAACTGTGAGCCCTGCTGGCAGTCCAGTGAGTCCTGCAGTCGTTTTGTTCGCTCCAACAGCGCTGTATTTATGAACCAAGTCTCAGAAATACCACATAGCTATTCTACCATTTAAAAAAAAAAAAAAGTAATTTAAGGTTCTACATCATTTTAGTCTTTTTTTCCTTTCTTTGTGGTATTATGTTTGGCATTAATGTCCCATGATGTTACCACACAGCTCATATCCTATGTGGCTTCCTGTTATTTTTTTTGTTTTTTGTAGGTTTCGATGAGCTGACGTGTCACTGTGGCCTCACTGTCTTGTACCCACCCATCGCCTGTGGCACAAAGCCACCAGAGTGCAAAAACATGTGTACAAGAAGACACGAGTGTGACCACCAAGGTGAGCTAAAATGGTAAATCTCCACGCTGCAGTTAAAAGCTGCCAATGAGAACGTTCTCCTAACATTTATCTCTTGTTTAGTGTTTCACAACTGCCACAGTGAAGAGAAGTGTCCACCTTGCACCTACCTCACCCAGAAATGGTGCATGGGAAAACACGAGGTAACATCCCCAGAGCTCACACTTTGTATCACACAACAGTTTGTTTTTATCCCTGTGATTAAAGTGACACTCTTTTCTTCGGACCCACAGCAACGCAGCAACATCCCATGTCATCTGCAAGACATTTCTTGTGGCCTGACGTGTAATAAAACGTTGCCATGCGAGATGCACCGCTGCAGACGGATCTGCCACCGGGGCGAGTGTCTGGCAGAAGGCAGCTGCCAGCAGCCCTGCGCGCTGCCTCGTCCAGACTGTGGCCACCCGTGCTCCGCTCCCTGTCATAAAGGCAGCAGCTGCCCACGCACCACCTGCACTGCCAAGGTACAACACACTGAAAGCAGCTGGACTTCCAGTAGCTGAAATATGGGTTGCAAAGTTTGTGCAGATGGTCTCTGTTACAACAAGTCATGGTTGCACGGGGAGTTGAGGCATATTTTCCCACCATCAAAAGTTTCTCCTCCATTTAATAACTTATTACCCTGATGAGAAATGTTTTTTAGTCAATAAATGTGTCACGTTTCCTAATTACTGAAGGGTTATGTTCAACACTCCAGCGGTATATTCTTTCTGTTCCTTTTGGCTGCGCGTAAGCTCCCAGCAGCTGATGAAATCTGCTGTAATAGTGTTTAACAATCATAAATAGTTAACTTGGATTAAATAATAACATTTCAGTGGCAGCCCTCCAGACTCAAGAGCTCAACAAACAATAAAACCTTTCACCGCTGCAGGAATTCCTCACATGAGCAACATATTCGTCCAAAATCTAGCCCTCATATACTTTACAGTAGTACTGGAGTCTAATTCTTCCTACTTTTCACAGGTAGCTGTGCAGTGTGATTGTGGTCGAAGAAAGGAAACGGTGAACTGCACAGAGGCAGCCAGTTCATATCAGAGGTCGGTTTAACTGTTTCTACACTCAGCTGTTTGAATGTTGGAATATAAAGTGGTTGAAACGTCCTTCAATCTCCGGTCCTGCAGGTATGCCGCCATCGCCATGGCCAGTAAACTGTCTGACATGCAGCTCGGTGACTCCATGGACATCGGCCCGTTCCTCACGAAGAAGGAGATGAAACAGAGCAGGTAGACTAATGGAGGAGATTGATTATTTCCTTTTTAAATCTAGATGGAGAGTGTTTGTTTGCTGAAAGTGACACACACACACACACCCACACACACACACACACAGAGTATGATTCATTCACAGTGCTTTTAGCACAGTTAAGAGGTGTTGGGAGTCCTGGCACGATGCGGTTACTTTTAATCAATAATGAAACATTATTTAAATTTTCTTCCGCATAGAAATAGATTTCCTGTTCACCGTGAATGATGACTTTTTTGTTTGTGCATTAATATTTAATTCAATCAATCAAAAATGGGGGGATGCATTTAATGGATTACAGGCACCGCTCAGAACTGAGGACCAGAGCTATTTGTCTCATAAGAATCATTTCAGCACAGCGAGTTGAAAAAAAATTAGGTGTGAATCGGCATCCATCTTAAAGATTTGAGGTGAAATCGGCCTACGTGTTTGTTTTTTCTCAGGCTTGAATGTGACCAAGAGTGTGCTACTTTGGAGAGAAACAGGCGTCTGGCGGAGGCGTTGCAGATCGACTCATCTTCAGACCCCTTCAACGTCCGCTCTACCTCTGTATACAGCGACAGCCTCAAAGACGATGCAAGGTCTGCTCTTTACAATTCATACAGTTTTTTCCCACAGCCAACAAATACAGATGATTCAACAGCACTTCAGACTCACCCCTGTTCCTTCTCCCTTTCAGAAAAGACCTGAAATTTGTCACAGAAGTAGAAGAAGAGATCAAGAGTCTTGTTGAGCTTGCTAATAAGGTAAGATGATACAATGGATCCCTTGTGCCAGTGTGGGCCTGACGGTTTGGTTGACCTCTGGTGATGTGGTGCTCCCTCTGGTGGCTGTGATAGGAGCCACTGTTGGGCAACAATGACTGAGGAAGAACTGATAACATGTTTAAAAGCTGCACGTTTATAACCTTAACTTCACATTTTTAATATAGAAGCGTCTCACTGATTTACATGCAAGCTTTGTTTGACTTTGTCAGCTGTTAATTGATCTATTATACACTCATAGTAATGCAACGTCACTAATACCTGGTTAATAATTATATCTTTATTGTCCCTAAGGAAGTTATTTGAATGTCAGTTTTTATACTTTCTTTCATGTTTCTTTAGGATATTTCTGCTTACTATGTTTATTGTTAGGCACTATTATACCAAGTTAAAACCTGCTCAGCAATGAACCTGATTCTGATTCTAATAAACTGAGCTCCAAATGTCAATTTGTTTAAAGCTGCAGCTCCTGGTACCACGAAGCTGAGGGCAGCAGGTTTAAAGAATGTGCTGCAGCATTTTCTATAATAGATTACTCTCCAATCAGCCTCAACAGATGATTGATAAAATAAAACAGTACAAAATGCAAAATAGCTTCTATATTCTAATCAAAGTTAATGTATGATCGATTATTGTAGTATCAGTATCTGTAACGTTAACAATAGTTCTTTTATAAACACTAAGAGCTAGTGTCAATTCAGAAGAGCAAGCAAGGCCTACCTGCTTTCAAGTGTGACATTAATGTAAGAATCTGAACCCTCAACTTACATCATTTGTACTTTATTTTCTGACCCACTTGTTCTCTATAGATCTATTTTTTGAGCTCGGTCAATTCTCCAGTGGACCTGCAGGATGGAACCAGTCGCGGTTGCTTGTAGATTTCTGACAGGACGGCGAAGCCTCCTTAGTAACTGTTTCTAAGCCAGACTAAATTAGTAGGTACTTCATAGGGCAGTAAAAATATCCTCCATGTTCTTCTTCTTTTTTCAGCTTTGTTCAAAATCTTTGAGGCGATCAGGAGTGAGGCTCTCAAGGTCACTGTTGCTTTTGGGTTCTTTGCCAAATGTAAAGGATTGTTTATCACAAGTCCAATCTCTTCTTGGAACAATGAATCATGGCGGCAAAGCTTTTCCTCCTCGGAGTCTGTATATGAAAGGGGTTTTTTGTGCTGCGTACTCTGCTGCCTTTACTGACTTCATTTTCTACTCTTTACCGTCCTGTGTGGGCTTCTACTTTCCCAAAACCAAACTAATTAAAACCTATTCTTTGTTGAAATTTTGTTGTAATACTTTCTAACTAGCTTCTGGCAGAGAAAGTGGTCCAGTTTATGCCAGTAGTTGTTCTCTCCAGGTGTAGTACACAACTATAAAAAGTCTGGTAGAACATGCTAAGGCTGGGAAACTATTTCTTTATGGAGCTGTCTTTATGCATCGGGGGGCTTCGTCATGTTGAAACAGGAAAGAAATCCTCCCCAAAGTGTTCCTACAAAGTTGGATTTACACTATAGTCTAAAGTATCATTAAAAAAGGTTAATTTCCAGCATTTTCACCTGTCTGTGTAAGCTGGAGGGAAAGGACACAGAGATACACAGTTGTGACCCCTTAAAATGAAGCAATGCTATTTTTATTTATTATTTTCCACCTGATGTTTCCAGTTCAATAAAGGGATGATTGTTAATATTCAGATTCATTCTCCCAGGCGCAAATTCAATAGATGTACTGCAGAATTATTTTCAGGGTGTGTATGTGTGTATAAATAACTATATATTTATTTTATGTTCTGTTATTCTATAGATTTGATCCTTTTTATATTTGTGTAGCATGAAGTAACCATAAACTTGTTACATTATACAACCTTGTCTACTCGTTTGAATAAAAAAGGTAAAATTATCATTTCATTCACACAGAAAGAGCAACAATTGTGAAGTCTGAAACAATAAATACAGATTTTGTTTAGTAGAAATGTTTTTTTTGTACTTTCCTATCCTGTTAATCATCCGGGGCCCCTTAGATTTCTGTTGCTTCCAGTGCTTCTGACCTCCCAGTTTATAAGAGAATACTTTTTAGATGTAACTGAGTGAAAGAAAAATAACAATACGCTGATGCAAAGAACCACATTTTCAACATGACTTTACTGATGTCTGCAGGGAAAACAGCCAAAGAGGAGCCACTGTTTCCCGCCCATGAACAGAGAACACCGAAAGATCATCCATGACCTAGCCGAGGTGTACGGCGTGGAGAGCGTGAGCTACGACAGCGAGCCCAAACGCAACGTGGTCATCACAGCCCAGAAGTAAGACGTTATACAAACGGTAACATACATGAATACGTTTACATCCTGGACGATTGCGGGTGTTAAAGATGTGTTTTTTTATTCTCAGGGGGAAGTCGGTCTGTCCAAACTCAATGCTGACGTCACTGATAGAGCGAGAGACGGCTGCGAGGGCCCCTCCTCCCATCGCTCACATCAAACAGCACAGCAGCAAGTAAGTCTTCTTCCCTGGTTCACAGAGACTGTTGTGTAACTAGAGGGTCACAAAGTTGATCCCTAACAAAAGCCAAGTGTCCTTAAAGGTCCAGTGTGTCACATTTAGGAGGATCTGTTGGCAGGAATTGAAAATAATATTAATAGGTATGTTTTCATTCATGTATAATCTGCTGAAAATAGGAATTGTTATGTTTGTTACCTTAGAATGAACCGCCATTTTATACAGTAGCCCAGAACGGAAAAACAAACAGCGACTTTAGATGAGCTGCCATAGTTTCTCCTACACACTACACAGCCTCAGTCCTGGGTCGTCAAACACAGACACAAGCAGTGTTCAGTTAGTCTACCACTAAATCCTACACGCTGGTCCTTTTTATCTCATATATTGTCCTTTATCGTTCCTGTTTCAGATTTTACTGCCTGCTAATGACTCTTTTTCTTCTTGATTCTCCTCCCAGAGCTGCCGTTGGAAGCACCTGGTCGAAGATGGTTAAAGAAGAGCCTGTAATAGATTATTTTGATGTCCAGGACTAAAATGAGGCCAAAATAAAAAGAGGAAACCTCAGGATCCACTCATAAACATCAGTCTACATCTGCCAAAAAGCTTGAATAACCTTATTTTTTTAAATTTGTGTTAATCGAAAGATCAATAAGAATTTCTCTGGCTACATAATGAAATAAAAATTATCTTTGGAAATATGTTATGTAATCGCCCCCCCGGGGACATCCCACACTCTGTGTATCGAGGAGGATGAATTGAAGGAGTGCAGAGTCAAGTGTCCCCTCCTTGAATTTAGATAATAAAGCCTCACACAGACTCTGAAGATGGATCAGTTTGAAAAAAAGCCTCCTGATTGTTTTCTCTGCCTCCTTTTGTGTGCAACCAGTCCCTCACTGAACCCTTAATAATTAATAAAATAAATATTGGTGAATTTTTCCTTATTTGAAGGACACAAATAGCTCATATCTCAACAGTAGATGCTTCTTCAGATTGATCTCCCGAGTTTAAGATTCTCAAACGCTGTGCCAGAAAGCATTTTTTTTAGCCATGGGATATCTTTTGTTCTTTTCTGCTGGTGTTGAGCCAAGGGTTCAGTAGTAAACCCTCTGCTGATTGAGTTTGTGGGTGGGTAGGAGTGGGCTCTGCTGCGGTAGAGAAAGCTTTGTTTGAAACAAACAACCCAGATGTGCTGAAAAACTCTTCCTCGGTGAGGCCTGAAGGACTTTTTTAAGGGTCAGTTTCATAACTTATGGACCTGAAAGTCACTTAAAACAGGGAGGATATTGTTTAACTTGACAGTTTGTGAATCTGTTGTCGAGCTGATGGACAGATGTTCAGTTTGTATTCACGTACATTGTGATCGCTCCTGACATTAACTCATGTATTAAAACCATAAACAATCCACAAACACTTTGAGTTCTGGCTTTTATTTCATGGTGTTTTTGTGTGTGTGCAGCTTTTTAAGGCTTAACTTGATGTTTTTATGTTCACTAGAAATGTTCTTAAAATCCCACATACTGTAAAAACCTCAAATAATATTCTTTTATTGTATTTTGGTTAAAAGATTTTAACATTTATGAGCGAAAAATATTATGTTTCTCATATAATTTGTAAATAATCTTTTATAATAACATTTCCATGCTTGATTAAATGCATATTTTACATTTTATTCCTTATATTTCAGCAGAAATTCCTCCATCAGCTTGTAGTTTATTCTAATAATCTTCCAAAATGTAAATATCCCCTCTATCTGACAGACATAATATAAGTTAATGTCTTATAACTGCTCTATAAAGCATCAGTAAATTATGAATTAACTGGTGTATTGATACAACTTACCAACCCCTTTCCTAAAAGCTGCCTTATGATAAAGTGCTTCAGTTCCTCTTTAGGTTAGGGAGCTGATGGTGCTCTAGTGAACAGGTTTTTTTTTTTTTTTTAATTCAGTGCATCACTTATTACCTAAAATCCACCAAAAATAAAAAATATAAAAAACGCCCATAAATAAACCTATAATCATCATTTTAACACATCCTCCACCAGACAATACAACATATCCAACCCCCCCCCCTTTAAAAAAAAAAGAAAAGAAAAAGAGGATAATTTGATGACACTCCCTGCCACTGGTGATTTTTCATTATATCGACTCTCCAGCAGAGACCTGCGCCTGCGCTCCAGCTCCCCCTTCCCGAACAAGGCTTCACCAATCCTGGCTCTGGCTCCATCCCCGGCTCGGCGTCTCACAGGCCAGCGCTCACATAAGTCGCCTTAGCTGTCCAGCAAATGGGGAAGTGATAGGGGAGGAAGACGCTGCTGTCTGAGAGGAGAGAGAAAGCCCGTGAGGAAGTTGAGGAGTGAAGGGGGGAAGAAGAAAAAGCTGCGCCGCGCCGGACCGGACACCTCCAGAGAGAGAGAGACACATCCGACAGTTCGCTGTTATTTTTGAGTAGACTCCCTCCCCCTGTTTTTTTTACTTCCCCCCCCTCCCCAACATCCAACATCCAAAAAAAAAAAAAAAAAAACGCATAGTGATGGAGAGAAAGGTATGGATGCTTATGCTACCTTGTGATCGCACATTTGTTTTATTTCCACATCACTTTGGCTCTGAGTCTGCGCTGGATCCGCATCCACCATTTAAACTATTCTTTATATATTGTCTTTATCCTGTAAGGCGCGTTGCCAGACCCTGGATTAGTAGTGCGCACCGGGAGTTGTTTCCCCCCCTCTCGTCTGTGTAATTTATTGTGCTAAAAAAAAAAATGATTCATTTCCACCTAGAATTGTGTTTTTTTGATGCTTATTCCCTTTTTCTGCGTATGCGCATGGTGCACGTTGTGTTGGGAGATTATTTAAGGGGAGTGGGGATGTGGGGGTTTAAGGTTGGGGGTGGTGGGGAGGAAGAGGGGGTGACTGGAGGCTTACCATACAGTATAGGCTGCATCACCACACGGCCAACACTGTATAGTTGCAGCACCTCCACCTCTCCCCACCTCCCCTCCTCCTCCCCTCCCCTCCGTTTTCCAGCCGCAGACGCAGACACCAGCGCGGCTTGTTAACCTTGACTCGTGTGGGAAACAGACACTTGAGGAGTAACACAAGCTTGGAGGAGGAGGAGGAGGAGGTGGTGGTGGTGGAGGGAAGGATGCATGCATGGCCATCCTCTTACCTCTTTACGCATGCCTTTGAATCCATCCGCCGTCAACCCCTCTTACCTTCCCTCCTCCTCTCTTTTTGATTCAGGGTGCACACACACACACACACACAGTCATATAATGGTGCTATATGATGTGAAAAAAAGGGGTTTCTTAAGTTGCCCCACTAAAGAGTCTGCAAGTGTGTTTTGGATCTCGCAGGGAGAAAAAGTTTCAGTTTCACTGTGTTAATCTTGCTGGCAGGCTGTGGGTACACACAGCAGCAGGAGAGGAATTTTATTTTTTGGGGGGGTTGTACAGTTAAAGCCAGATCTACTTTTGCTGATGCAAAGGAAAATCAAATTTTTTTATATTCCAGCTGCAGTGTATTCACTTGTGTTGGAGGTAAACCAGCTTTTTTCACTGTTTATAGAGCCTTAAAGTCCACAAAGAGAAGCCACAAAATGCTGTTTTAAAGGAGGAGTTTGACATGTTTTGCTTTCCTGTTTAAAGT
This sequence comes from Morone saxatilis, assembly GCF_004916995.1. Lineage (NCBI taxonomy): Eukaryota > Metazoa > Chordata > Actinopteri > Moronidae > Morone > Morone saxatilis. The sequence goes on from NW_023339650.1 coordinate 15,167,586, forward strand.
TAAAATCTCGTCTCGTTTAAATGATTTTTGTGCAGAGTTTTGTGTTTAAAAAGCCACCAGGAAGAAGCTTTTGTGTAGTTACAGCAATGGCGTCCGTCACGTGACGCACTCTGGTTGCATTGTGCAAGAAGCGGCTGCAAAACAGCGTGCAGAATTTGATCCATTGAGTCCGATAACGTTTTTAAAGTCTGGAAGATTTGCATAAGATTTTATTATTTATCCTAATTTAAGTAAACGGAGGGTAACTGGCTGCTTGCTGTAGCTTCGTATGTAGCGTACGGATGAGAACTACCTGGTTTAGTGGACTTTATACACAGGAAATAAGTCTTTAAAGGAGCTTTACGTAAGAAGAAGGGACTCAACATCGGCCTCCTGAGGTACAAAGTGGTATTACAAGACAAATCTGCCCCTACTCAGCGACACCATTGGGCTATATGTTTGCTTGTTAATTCTGGACTAAGACAACTGAATATAGAAACTAAACTGTATGGTTTTTGAGTAGCACGTTAAGGGCTTGAACTCACCTCTAGTCTAGAGAAATAGCTGTAGCTTCAATAGTTAGACAATTAAGTAGACTTTTAAAAACAATGTACGTTCTGTTTTTACTTTAACAATCAAAAATCAAACACCGAATTATCACCCAGCCAGAATGTGAAGAAATAGCAGTTCTCTTGGGACGAAGGTCCCTATGTAAGATGTGCAATGATAATCGCGGAAGTTTAGCATGCCAAACCAGCAGCCC
>NW_023339650.1:15168427-15169065 GCF_004916995.1 Morone saxatilis
TCCACTCTTTATGCTAAGCTAATCTAAATGTCTGCTTCATATCTGCTTTGTCGCTTTATATTTACAACACAAAAGTGGTATCAATCTTTTTGTGTAACTCTGGGCAAGACTGCGGAAAAAAACCCTTACACTGTATGAAAATATGTTGAATATCGGGCATTGCTCATAATTTACGTAGGTTTAGTGACGGCACTGCTTATGATTTCTGCTGTTTTACGTTAGGAAACAACATTCTTTTATGTTTTATGTTTTATTTTGCTCATACCATCATCTCATTGTTTCTCTCACAATGCGGATGAGTGCAAGTGTTTTAAGCATTTACTGTATTTGAAGCATTTGTGTCTATCTATCTATCTATCTACCTATCTGGCTCTGGTTTCATGTGCAGGACTGTTGCTTTGTGGAGGTTTTGTGTGACTCAGCTGCTTGCTGACTTTAAAGAGCACTACCACATGCTCTCTTCAGTTTGATGCTTTCTATATGAAAAACCAAAACACAGACACTTGGGTGCAATTAGCCAACAAAGTAAAAATTGGACTCTTATTTCAGGGAAATTTGCTGCTTGTGTGTCTGTTTCCCATCGATTTAGTCCCTCAGAAGTAATTTCCCTGTATGCAAAGACTTTTTCCATATAGGAT
>NW_023339650.1:15169093-15176868 GCF_004916995.1 Morone saxatilis
TTCTCTCTGTGTTCAGTGTTACTTTGCATTATAGTGTAGGAAGCTGCTTTTGAGCTGCACTTGAGCTGTTTTTCGTGATTTTCTGTTAAATTTGCGGTGTGGATATTGAGACGTTTTCCCCTTGTCGTTGATCTGAAAGTGTGTTGATAGTGACATTGCTCTCTTTCTCTCTCTGTGAATAAAATAGGACTAAAATAGCTAAATTTCAAACCGCAGTCTTCCCTGACCCAGCTGCTGGCACAGATATTCCCTTCAGTACAAAGAAAAGGAGAGCAGTCCCATTAGTATGCAAGGTGCCGTCACAGCTCCTGAGGTCTGATAGAGGATCAGAGGATCAGCTCCTTTTACAGTCTGCTGAATGCTTGACCTGGCTTTTTAAGGAAAGCCGCTACCCCTCCCTCGCTCTCCCACCCACCTCCCCCTCACTCACACAGTCTGTTCAGTCATGGTTGAAATTTAGTTTTGGGAGACTCATCAAGGTCAATCAATGTTTCACCGAGTGTATGGTTTCTGCTCAAGAGTTTTTTGTAAACTTTATTCCTCCACCAGTAGTGAGATTGATTAGACGGGACTGGAAGCCGTACACACTTGGCTTTGTTTCCTAAATGGCACGTCACCCAATTAAATGTTCCCTGGCTTTGTGTTTTGTGTTATTTGCAAGGGGTAAATGGACAATGGAGCACTTCCTTTTTTTGGGGGGGCTAGCGAGGAATGTGCTTGCTCAATGGCGGAGAGAAATGTGCTTACAGGAAAACTATTTATTTCACAAAATATTGGAGCTAAAACGAAATGACAGTCAACTTATCTTAACCATTTTTATAATCGAGTTGTTGTTTCCAGCTTCTGAAATGTGTTTTGCTGCTTTTCTTTCTCTTATACGATGTGAAAATCTTTGAGTTTGATACACAAATAAGCAACCTGAAGACATATTCTGTACCTTAATTAATAATCTGCTTTATTTATCAGTGATGAAACTATGAATTAGTTGCATCCCCGAAAAAATAATATCACAGCTTCGTATTTATTTCTCACCATTATGATGTTTTATAATACTGCAGTATAGCAATGCAGCATTTGACTCTGACAAAATGCAACATATGGCATCCTGTGCCGTATATATAGAAGTGCAGCTCTGGCATATTTCAAACAGACATACAGTACGCTTGTAGCCGCAATACCGAAGATGAATTTCATGCAATTTTCCAACCTATAAACATCTCTTTTCACACGGCCCTCTGAACCACCAGTGTGTCATTTCCACTGCGAGATTATAGATTTTTATGGTTTCAAGTCGAGCGCTTTGTAACCTAATTAACACATCGCCCTCCCTGCCTACCAACAGATTAGATTTTTTTTAATCACTGCTATCTTACCAAAAGCACTATCTGTGCAGGTTTTTTTTATTTATTTTTTTACAGTTGTATATTACTCCCATTCATAATGTAGAGTTAGTAGCCTAATGAGATTTTGCGCTCGACTCAGAGACAAACTGTCTGGGTCCTAATGGTGCTACAGTTCACCGAGCGGCTGGTTGACCCATTTAGATGTTAACGCTCAATACTGCACCATACTCTGTTGGAGAGCTTCAGTATAACTCAATATATATATATAACACGTGCAGCAAAGTCATGGCTGGCACTGCCAAATAAATGCACCTTCCCTTTCAGTTGCAAACAACAGAATGATTTCAAAGTTTTTTGTCTTTTCTCTTCTGGATCAGACTTTAATTAATGTCTGCAATGTGTTTTAGGGCTGCAACCAACAATTACTTTCATTATCACATAATCTGCTGATTTTGTGTTCATTTAATAAGCCAGAAAAAAAGGCCCAAGGTGGTGAAGTCTTCAAATCGCTTGTTTTTTTGGTCTGAATCCTGAAGATAATGAATGTACTATCACATAAGACAAAGACAAATCTTCACATTTTAAGGATTGATTAACAGAATAGTCCGTTGATTAACTGAATAATGGGCTACTCTGAGCTCTGTGTGTGCACTTACAAACTCAAAAGGAGATCACTGTGTGCACATTCAGCCTTTACGTGAGGTTGCTACTGTGGGATTGACGGATATGAACATTTTTGTGGTTGTTCATGAAAATGAAAGTTGGTTTTATTTGGTTTTATATCGTCTTTTACGCCGTAGCGCATGTGTGAAGTTGTTTAAGGGAACTGAAGAGGTGGTTATAATTGTTTTTCACCGACTGGGATGAGCTAAAATGGCTGCCTTACTGGGGGTTTAATTTCTTGCTGTCATGTTGGAAGTTGTTACAGACCCCATTTGAAGACAAATGCAAACACATAATTGAGTTTTCCTCTCTCAGCATCTCATGATATATCATTATGGACATGAAATACTCTCACCTAAATCACATAACACACAAAGCCCCATTTAACCAGCCTGTTTCTATACCTGAATGTAACTTTGAGCATAAGAGATCTTTGACTTTTGGCTAAAATAACAAAAATTCGTATGTATGTTTGTTGGTTTAGGTGTTTGTGAACGTACACATATACAGTATTAACACCAGTTTGAGCTTCTAATCATCCAATTAGAAACACCCAGTGATGTTTTAGTTCATTAAACACTTACCTTTGTTCTGAAGGTATTTCCAAAATCATAAAAGACTCTTTTAGTCATCTGGAAGGAAAAAATATTATATATATTTTGAGTCTATCTCCTTATACAGACTGAGATGGCAGCCAGAAACACTCTTGGCTTAATTTGTACAACATAAACCAGTTTTAAATGTTCTATATTGCGTTAATGTGTTGCCATATTAAGGACATACTGCATTTCAGGCTACATAAATAGGGAAAAGACTCTAAAGTTTATTGGAAATAACTTCAGAACAGCAGCAAGGTTTTTCAAAGATAGCTGGGTTTTAATTCTTAGAAAAATGGTATTGCGTGAGAGGCACAAACTGGGGCTAATACAGTGTGTACTTATTGATGAATATCTCTTATTGCTACTTGGATGGTGTCTTACGATCCTGAGGGAGTGGACCTACTTTTTCTTTTCCACCTCCTCTCTGTGTGCCTCTCCCCCTCTCTCTGTCTGATTTTCATCTGTTGGATTTTAGAGTCGTCTCAATTCGGCCCCGCACATACCACAATCCTGCCCTCGTTCTGTCGCCTCTCTCTCCCATCCTGCACGGGCAGAGTGGTGCTGAAAGATCCGGGCTAATACTTCGCTTGGATGCAGAGTAGGAAACAAGAAGAGAAGGGAGGAGGAGGGGAGAGGAGAGAGAGAGAGGGGAGTTTATAGTGGAGGAATTATTCTGCCACTTTTATTTTGCATCCCGTCGAATTTCACATGGTAGTTGGGTCGGGTTTATTTATGGAAAGTGACTGTTTTTCACTGTATATTTGTGTCAAAGTTGACCCTAGTGAACTCGCCGCTGACTAACACAACCAACCGAAAGCCTTTTCTGTCTCAAAAAACAAAAAACGTGATTTCTTTTGAGTTTGACAGTTTAAGCGTTTGGAATAGTTTCCTCGCTCAGTTCACCAGCTGCTGCTCCAGTTTTTTAAGTCACTGCAGTCGGTGTTTGCTCTTACCCGATTGGCTGTTAGTTTTGGACGCAAGGCAGATTATCCCGTTGTCATGGCTACAGCAAACAGGAAATGCCCCGAAGCAGGTAACGCTTCGGGCCTTGTTCCGGTGTGTCTCTCGTTGCTTGTGGCGGAAAGTCGGCTCATTACTGCAGCTCCGTCTTTCCATCTGCTCCCACAATGCCTCCCTTTTTTTTTTCTCTTTTTGTGGGGGGGATGACAGGAGCAGCCAAGGAGCTGAACCATAAACGCTGTCTGGATAAAGATGCTTTGTCCCAAACAAGCCCTGAAATCCAAGGTCGGCCCTAAACTCCTTATCTACGGCGTCTTAGGTTAGGTGCTTAACATATCAGCGCCGCTTTGTGCAACCTCATTCACCTATTTCCCTCTCTATATATTGTACCAGATCACTTTGATCACAAAATATCAGCAGATGCCCTATTATTTCCAGTCACCGCGGGAGACCTCTCTCTCTCCGTAGGTTCCTCTTCATTACACATGCCGAGCCGCAAGAAATCGGCCCCGAAATGTACTTCTCCACTCCTTAATCCCCCCTCAGTGAAGGTGCAGGTCTGCGTGCTTTTGTACATTTCCTTTGATGGTGGCTGATGGCCATTGAGTAGCTTTCGGAGAGCCCTGGCCTTTAAGCAGCTTGAGCTGGGTTTTGTGTGCAGCTCTTAAACTGAAGAAAGAGAAAAAGAGAGGGGCCCAGCAGTGGGAGGGAGTCAGTCTTTACTCCATGCCCTCAGTACAGTCCATATTCCCCCTAGTGCACCCCATCTGTCTGTGACAATAATGTTGACGAGGGCAGGTTCCTGGTTTCTGGTATGTAAACGTTGCCACTGGGAACTGTGCGTTATACATCAGCGGCGGTATAAATTTGTAGTCTTAGTATATTCTCTCCTGCTCTTGTTTCCTTCCTCTCCTGGGTTGTTCAATTGTTCAGAGATTGCAGAAAAAGAGGCCAAAACCAGCATTTTATGGATTTCTTGCTCAGCCTATTGGGACTTTATAATGTGTCCTTTTTAGAAAAGATGAAAGAAAAATTTGATTATAGTAATGCCACTTTTGATTGACTTACACGTAATTGACTCTGCAGCACATCTTTTCATGTAACTGTGATTCAGCAGTTCCCAACCGTTTTGGCTTGATTAATAAATCAACAGCAAAATAATGAAAATAAAAGCTATTTACAAGCAAAAATACCAAACATGAATTACTTCCTGAATATTATCTGTAAGTATTGTCTGCTTTTCTCTGTTTTATGTCACTGTAAACTTAATGCCTTTGAGTTTTGGCCTCTTGGGAGTGGACAGGTCTTTTTCACTATGTTCTGAGATTTTACAGATTACACGATTAATTGTTAATGAAAAGGATTGTTTGTTGCAGCCCTGCTTCACCAATTGCTTCATTTTGAAGGCTTTATAGATGCTTGAAGAGGTATCCAGGGTTTCACTCTTCTGTGGAGGGTGGGAGGTCCTTGGTTAGGATCCACTGCTATACATCGTAAAATGACGATGCAGCCACTATTGTAGGAAACCAGCCGAACAGTTTGCATGCTGTATTGTTTGAATCATGGTTGTTTTACTAGGAGCTCTTTATCTCCCCCTGCTGGTCAAATACGGAAGTAGAAGAATTTAAAAACCCATAAAAAGATGCTTAGAAAATTAAATTGGTTGAGCAGTGATTAGAGTGTTAGAGTGAGCAGTGTTTAAAGGCTTTTATACTTTATGACGCCTTATGTTCATCCATTTGTGCAACCGGGCCCTTGAACATGGATCCCTCCCTCCATTCAAACAGTCAGCAACCCCCCACCCCCTTCTGCCTGGCTGCTCCCTCTGTTGGTCATCAATAATACTACTGCTGCTCCCTTACCCCCTGTTAGCCCCCCTCTACCCCCCTGTCTGCTACACACTGGGACATTACCATTTGGTGAGACTGACTGGCTTTGGTGAGGGAGACGGCGGGGGTCCGGCAGGGGGTACTCCTGCGCTCAAGACTCCCTTTTTGCATCGACCGAGCTGCTGGATCTCTTTGTTATCGTAGAACCCACGTGCCGTTGCTGGAGAAACGGGAGATTGGCTCAATCTCAGAATCTGCATGGATAAGCTCGCCGGGTTGAGCTTTTGACCTTGCAAGAAAATTGAGACGCACACCATATGTGTCTGCATGATGACTATATGTAAAGCCTACGTCATATGTTATGTAATACAAGGTTAATCTAAAGCACAGCGTCAATCTGGACTGATATCGTTGCAGTATTTGACTGCAGGGAGGTCGCAGACGGATTTGAGGGAGCAGTGAGACATTTTGCGGTGGAGGTTTGAGTTCATTATGTACCTCAAAGCCTCCTGGACTGGATTATTGACAGCAGCAGTACACTCATCTCAACAGCAGGTGTCACCAACAAGCAAACAAACGGCACAAGCTATCAGCAACACATGGGAGGGCCTGTTTTTAGCTATCAATAAGTCGATTCCACTGATCAGGGGTGTGAAGGTGATATGTTAGGATTCTGACTTGCTTATTTTCCTGCTACGCCTTTAGGTGTCATCCCTAAATTTCTGTCAAGTGTGTCTTCACATCATGTGTAATGGACAATATGCATGCATAAAAACGGCTTGGGTGCATTCAGACGTCTCTGAGGGATGGCGCATCCTCCAGAAGGTCGTGACCTCTGGCCTGGGGGTCACAGAAACCACTTAACAGCTGTCCACACAATAACTGCAGAGTTTTCCTCTCAGAAATAAAGCAACGGCCCCCTCATAACGTTTCTTCCTCACGCCATTTTTAAGGAGCTGGTCAGAATATTTGTGGAAACTGAAGGACAGATTTCGTGCTGCTCTGCATCAAAGCTTCCCCTGAACTGTTAAACCTGTTGAGGATAATTTCCTTTCAGCTCTGACACCTGGTTCAACACTTTTCTGACGTTTTCACACTGGCAGAAGAGAGGAAGAGGAAACAATAACGGTGACAATTTGCCGTCATGTGTCACAAGCCGAGCCCCCTTTGAATCTGCCCCACTTCACCTCCTTTGTCATTCAGATAACCTCATGAATATTTCACTCCCCAGATCTGACGGCTGGAAGAAGGGAGGGAGAGAAAGAGGGGCTGGAGCAGAGGGAGACATGAAAGAGTCATATAATCTTCAACGTGGCGCGGTTGTAGCCCGAGTAATGACCTGTGTGGCGACGGACAAGGCTCGGGCCTGTGTGTAATTGGACTGTGAGACGGCATGTCTCGTCACAACCTAAAAAAAAACACAGGCACAGTCAGTGTGTATTCTGCTGGACCTCAATAAGTCTTTTTTTCCTGCCTTTTGAGATGAAATCTTTAAGCAAAACAGCGTGAAAGAAATCCCAACGCAAACTAATTACACATGTCAAGTGACACAGTCACCTTGCTGTGCAGACCAGCCTGCTTGTTTGCCATTACTCTGTAGCCACAGCCTGACTGTAGCCTCTGGGCCGAACTAGTGGGTGAAAGGTAAAGCTAATGAGGCGAGTGGAGGAAATACTCCTAACCTATGAATGCACTCCGACAAAGGCCAGTAAAGAAACACAGGAAATGAAGGTGCTCTTGACGTGGCCTTCTCCTTTTTTGAAGTGCTTGTAGAGCACATTAGCTCACCAATAGTGAGAACTGTGCACTCAAAAGGCAAACAGACACATATAATTCCCCCCGACTCGAGTGCTTTCAGTGGAGGAAATAAACATCACCCTCTTCCTCATCATCATCACCACGTCATGACTCCATCATATATCACAGTTTATGTGTGTACTTATGTGTAAATGCCTAGCAGCGTGGCCCCTTTAAGAGCCCAATGTCCTTTTTTTTTCTCCTTTTTTTTTGAGAATGAGCCCAGGACTCGGAGCTCTGTGTGTGCTGACCGTGGCCTCTGGGTTGGTCACCAGGGGAAAGCTGCAGGAGAGGAATGGCTAACTGACTCTAGCCTCCCCAGCCCCCGTTTAGACCAAACGGCAGCCTCGCCGCGCCGCATGCCCTTATCTACCAATGGAATGCAACAGCTGTGCGGGGGAGCGTCAGGGTGGGCTGGCTGAAACCCCCCTGCCAGACCCCCGCACAGCTCTCCCCCCACCTCCAAGCGACGTGCCGGGCTCCTGAAAGGCAGCTCAACTAAAAAGTGAGCTAGACACAGTGAGAGACTCGGCAGGGCTGCTACACATTCAAAATAGAGTCAGAGGGAGGGAAGAGAGAGAGAG
>NW_023339650.1:15176968-15181399 GCF_004916995.1 Morone saxatilis
CTCGTCTCATCTTCCCTCCCTCTGCCTATTTTGAATGTGTTAAGCAGCCCTGCCGAGTCCTCTCACTGTGTCTAGCTTCACTTTTAGTTGAGCTGCCTTTCAGGACCCGGCAGCGGATCGCTTGGAGGTGGGGGAGAGCTGTGCGGGGGTCCCTGCAGGGGGTTTCAGCCAGCCCACCCTGACGCCCCGCCGCACAGCTGTTTGCATTCCATTGGTAGATAAGGGCATGCGGCGGCGGCGAGGCTGCCTTTGGTCTAAAAAACGGGGCTGGGGAGGCTAGAGTCAGTTAGCCATTCCTCTTCCGCAAGCTTTCCCCCTGGTGAACCAAACCAGAGGCAACGGTCAGGCACACACAGAGCTCCGAGGTCCTGGGCTCATTCATCAAAAAAAAAAGGAAAAAAAAAAGGACATTGGGGCTTTAAAGGGGCACGCTGCTAAAGCATTTACACATAAGTACAACATAAACTGTTGATATATGATGGAGTCCATGACGTGTGATGATGATGAGGAAGAGGTGATTGTTATTTCCTCCACATGAAAAGCACTCCGATCGGGGATTATATGTGTCTGTTTGGCCTTTTGAGTGCACAGTTCTCACTTAATTGGTGAGCTAATGTGCTCTACAAGCAACTGTCAAAAAAGGAGAAGGCCACGTCAAGAGCACCTTCCATTTCTGTGTTTCTTTACGGCCTTTTGTCGGAGTGCATTCATAGGTTAGGAGTATGTTCCTCCACTCCGCCTCCATTAGCTTTACCTTTCACCCAACTAGTTCGGCCCAGAGGCTACAGTCAGCGCTGTGGCTATCAGAGTAAGGCAAACAGCAGGCTGTCTGCACCCAGCAAGGCTGTGTCACTTGACATGTGTAAATTAGTTTGCGTTGGGATTCTTTCACGCTGTTTTTGCTTAAAAGATTTCCATCTCAAAAGGCAGGAAAAAAAAGACTTACATTGAGTCCAGGCAGAATAAAACACCTGACTGTGCCTGTGTTTTTTTTTAAGGTTGTGACGAGACATGCCGTTCACATACAATTACACACAGGCCCGAGCTTGTCCGTCGCCACACAGGTCATTGACTCGGGCTACATACCGCGCCACCGTTGAAGATTATAATGACTCTTTCATTTCCCTCTGCCCAGCCCCTCTTTCTCTCCCTCCCTTCTTCCAGCCGTCAGATCTGGGGAGTGAAAAAAGAGAGAGAGAGAGAGAAGGAGAGTCAGGGACAGGCAGTGCTGAAAAGGAGAGCACAAAGAGAAGGAAAGTGGAGCAGGGGAGGGGAACAGGAGGCTGGGTGAAGGGAGAGGGAAAGACAAAAGAAGGAGAAGGGAGACATAGCAGGGTGAACGGAGGGGACTGAGCAAATGGCTACGGAGGAGACGGCGGGGGGAGCCAGGAAAGCCACCAAGAGCAAACTGTTTGAGTTCCTGGTCCATGGAGTGGTGAGTGGCGCTGTCCGTCATTCCCGTGAAAGGAGCTGGGCTCTGGCATGCATCTCTGTGTGTGTGTGTGCATGAGTCGGCGCAGCAGCAGCAGCAGCAGCAGCGGCGGTCTGTGTGTGAGAGATAGCTGGGTAAAGCTGGCCATGTGAAGGTTATTTCCAGCCCCCTGGATCCCAGCCTGTTAGGAGATGGCTTGAGAGAACAAGAAGTGGAGCAGCATGGATGGATGGATGGAGCTGAGCAGGAGAAGGATGGGGAGCAGAGGATTTCTAAGACAAAAAATAAGAAAGAAAAGGATAATTGTAGAAATAGAAGCTAAGCAGCAGCAGCAGCAACAAAAAAAAAAAGCAGCCAGCTCCCCCCTTGGCTAACAGAGGAGCACACTGCTTTCCCTGGGAGTCACAGACAGAAGGGGGGGAAATGACGAGTCCACTCACAACAACACAGTCAGAGTAGCCTTCCAGGCAGCATGTTTGGTGGTTGGTGGAAGGATTTGAACCTGTAAGGTCACGAGACAAACGGACGTAGTAGTGTAGACGGAGCCGAGGCATACGGCCAAATCCTGGAAATCATGCAGAACAATCAGTCCATTCATGTGAAGCGAGCATGAAATGTCAAGTCAAGTGTTGCTCACGGTTAGAGGTCAGGCAACTGTTACCCTAAGCCTCATACTTTACATTAATAACAGAACACGGGTGGATGGATGAATTAGAAGGGTGAGGACGGTGTGAAAGTCTTGGTCATTGGCACTTTCCTGTTGAAAGTTTTAGCAGATGTGGCTTTGACATTGACTCGAGTGTGTAAATAAACTGGTAAATTTACGGCAGCCATTCTCGATCTTTTAGGGTTTTTGTTTGCTTATGATCCCTTAATACGACGGGTCTCCTTGTAACAGTTAGTTTAATTATCAGTGAATCTGCCAATTGTATTTTAAATTGCAGTGTCACGAAATTGTGTAAAAACAATTACTCATCACAACTTTACAGAGCTTAAGGTGACATTTTCAGATGTTTAGTTTTGTCTGATTAACAAAACCCAATGATTTCCAGTTGTCCTTTGATAAATAACATACAAAAAACAGCAAATCCTACAACTGGAGAAGCTGGAAACAGAGAATCTGTAACCTTTTTTTAGCAGTTTTTGCCTGAAAACGATTATAAAAATGTCGATTGTCGATAGAGTGAGCAACTTAACGTTTCAACTTGAATATTTTTATTATTAGAGAATCGACAGTAGAGAGACGACAGACTTGAATCAGGGACGTTGCAGTTCATGTTCATCGGCAAGGTGATTTTTAATGGTCTTAGAAGGCGATCATTTAGATTCATCTCGTGATCCTGTATGTGGTTTTAATCCCTACGTTGTAAAGTGTTATTTTGTCATAAATGTTCGTCTCATTCTGGAGATAACTTTGCGGTTTCTACTCTTTCATTAAGTTGAACTGAATTTTACCTTGGTGCAGATCTGAAAGTTGACATCTCTTCCTAATCCTCAAGTACATTTGGAAAGTCAAAAAGACTTTCTGGTATTTATGTGTTCAATCAAAAGAATGATTTTACATTCTCAGATTGGTTCATTTCAGTTAAATGTACATTTTGGGGATATTTTATGTCTCCAGTGGAGAACTGACAGTAGAGAGAGAGATGGCAGGAAATTAAGGGATAGATGGGGACCAGGGATGTTGCGGTTCATGATCGGTGGCCTGGAGAGATAAAAAGTAAACAGTATTACACAACAAAAATGCAGCATTGAGATAAAAGTCCAAAAAAGAAACTGAAGGTTTTTTTTTATATCCTGGAAATCTTCAAATCCATTGAATCTGCAGTTATTTTGATAATCAGTAAGTAATTTTTTCAGCAAAAATGCTCAAAATGTGCTGGTTTTGGCTTTAAAATGAGAATATATGCTGGTTTTCCCAGTTTTCTATGATAATAAAGTGGGTTTGGATGTCAGTCGGTTGGTTGATTAAAACAAACAAACAATTATTCTGTTATTGACACAAATAGACACAAATTACTACAACATAAATGTCTCATCCTGCGTGTGTTCTTTAATTTTTCGGCTGAACTGAATCTCATCTCTGCACGGATACTGAAACTTGGCATTGCTTCCTAATTCTCAAGTACGTAGAGAAGGTCAAAAAAGTTCACGGTATTTTGTTTGTCAAAATCTTTAAACGTCTAAAAAATATCACAGAAACAGAAGTTTTGGATAAGTTCTGAGTTTAGGCCGAAGTCTGTTTTAATCAGCGCCGATGCTGGGCGTGCTGTCACCAGGTAGATTTATACACTGAAACAAGATGAGGTATTGTCTCTTTGACAGGAGCGGTCATTACAGGGGCTTTGGTGCTGAAGCCCTGCGCACAGAGACAGACTTTAGGAAACAATGGACCAGGTGATTGATGAGCCAGATGAGTGTGTCCTCTCAACAGACCAATTAACCTTGATGAGTCTCTGGCTGCTCCAAGCCAAATATTTCCCTCTGCTTATTTTCTCTCATGCCTGCCTCTCTCTCTCTCTCTACCCCCCACCCTTTCTCTCTCTCGCATCTCTTCCCTCTTCCTCCCCCCCACATTTTAAGATGAAAAAGTCTTGTTATAATAGTTGCGGCAGGTTTCTCGCCGTGTATACTGCAGAATGGAGAAATATTTATACTATGGGATATGGGAACGATTCTGCGCAGTTTGTTAGCTTGTGGCGAGGGGATGACGTTTCCTTTTCCTCCTCATGGGCGAGTGAAGTCAAGCAAGCTTTTATACACAAGGACGCATATATGTACAGATGTATTTACACACACAAGAATATATAGAAGTGCGCTATATGCAAACATTGTTGTGGTTACTGAAGGTCAGAGTGTTCCCGCCTCCCAGCAGCAGTGTGTGTGTTGTGGGGGAGAGTGTTTGGCCGAGGTCTGGTTCTAGGACTGATGGGTGGGCTGAAGGCCTGGCTGAGATCTATTCCTCTTTCTCATTATCTGCCTTACCCCCCCCCCCCCAA
>NW_023339650.1:15181431-15184569 GCF_004916995.1 Morone saxatilis
TGTGTGTGTGTGTGTGGAGGTCAGCAAGGGCCGCGGTGATGAGAAAAGCCTTCTAGCGTTCTGCGTGGGAAACCCCGATAAGCCAAAACATAATATGACATACTGTAGCTTCGTCATGTGTGTAAAGTCTGAGTCTGTTTGTGCGAGAGCAAGAGACGGGACCTTTGAACAAAACCTTTACTCATGGATTGTCATTAAAAACTGGATTACTTGCTCCAAAGGTTGCTTCATTCAAATTACAAAAACATGTATATTCTCATTTTATATATCTGGGTTTTCTGCCACCACACAAATACAATGGAGGATTCATCTGTGGCGCTCACAGCATTGAAAAGTGACATTTAAAAGCCACTTGTCTTTTCAAAACACAACGTCCTGGTTACTCTGGATAATCCACAGACCTTGCCATGATCGGTTCGCATTGAAATTACTTTCTATCACAGAAATAATCACCATAAAACTGTCCAATAATTTAGTAATAAAAGATTCAGAGTAACAGGGACACTGGCTGGAAAGAGAAGCTGCTGTTGAATCTCATTAACCGAATTTTTCAGTGTTGTGAGCATCACAAATTAGATGCTATTTACTTTTATTGATGGATGCAGAGACGGGCATCTCAAAGTCTCACCACATAAAATGAAAACGATCTGCTTGGATATCATTGTAGGTAAACACAAATATAAATAAAGCTGCAAGCAGCAATGATCGGGCCCTCTCAGTCCACGTATCATGTGGAGACCACACAGGGAAACGTGAATTGACACAGTAAACACTGTAAACACTTCCTGTTTACAGCAGGTGGCACATGCCACTGAATATTGGCATGTAGACGTGTCTAACAGAAACAAGTTTGGTTCAGGTTGAACGATGTACACTGGACTTATGATAACTTCCTGTTTAATGGCGATTTATAAATAAATTTTACGCCAAGCCATGTAACACACTTTACATGTAGGACATATAGGACAACTTTTAACCATTATGTTCTTAAGAATGCACAGATCAAATCTAAAGTCGATCCGATCAATTCCCTTTAAAATAGGAGTTCATTAAAATACGGTGCGCCAAATCGCCAAAAATGATGACTAAATTCAAAATGGCCGGCGTCCTGTTGGGTTTGGGATATGAGTCCTGGAGGCTTTTTTGTTTGTCTGGTCATGATATATGCATGTGGCAACTTTCATACATGTTGGTGAAACATGTCTCACGGGCTGAGTTTAGGGGCACTGTGGAGTCATTTTACCACACAAATGATGTGTGACCCGTATAATACGTACATTTCTGCCACTGTTGAATTTTGTGCCACATTTCATGAGTTTTAGAGCATGTTGCGGTTGCTGCTCCGGCCCTAAATATATATATTTATGTTAGTATGTGTTTTTGACTAATCAAGTGAATTAAATACAAATACAGGCACATCGTCTGCACAATAAACACCCACTCATTCAATCAACACTGCCCTCAATAGACTAATACAGCCAGAGATATTAAAGGGATATATAGATATAACACATGTATATATGGTGAAGCAAAATGCACATGTATATGCTCCCATTGTATATTCTGTATAGTCTTAGCTCTATTTGATAGATACTTTTGCTAAACATCAGCTAATAGGCGAAATTTTTAGGACTGGACGATATGATTAGTTCAAATACTTTAGAAATCAGCAAAGTTACATGTAAAATTGATTAAATGGATGTTGGGTAGGGCTGGAATTTTAACAATTATTTGACTTACCAATAAATCTGCAAATTAGTTTCATAATTAATTGATTAATCGTGGACCCAGAGCTTAAGGTGACGACTTCAAACACCATGTTCTGTCCGAGCAGCAATCAAAAAGCAAGAGAAAATCTATAAGTAGAATGGAAGACTTGTCCTTGATCTACTGTCCACAGCGTCTGCCAAAAGAATAAATGAAAAATGCAAAAACACAGCAAAACCTCACACTAGACAAGCTGAAAGCAAAGGATTATTGATGTTTTTTGCCTGAAAAATCACTGAAACATTCGATCAATTACAGCTGCCAATTAATTTTCTGTCAATAAGCTAATCAGCTAGCAGACCAACTGTTCCAGCTCTAATCAGTAGCATTAAATGTAAAATAATAAAATGCTTTACATTAATTAAAGTTAGTTACATCTAAAACAACATACAGTAATAAAGGGTTTATTTCTTCTATGATAGTAAACTGAATAACGTATAAAACGAGCATTTTGAGTATGTTAACTTGGGTTTTTGGTAAACCTGATGCACTAAATGATAAGTTTGAGCTCTAATAAATTAGTCATATCCCCCTTCAAGGAACCTCATCTTCAGTTTTTAATAGATTTCGGGGCTCTAATGAAGCCTTTAAAGGGTCCATCCATGCTACAACCCACAGATTCATATGTTTAGTACAGTGTGGGTTAAGTTTGGCCTCTTCAAATCCCTCCAGAGATGCCAACACACTTCTCAGATATCCATCCACATGGCAGATTCGATTGCTGGCTGGCTGGCTGGCAGAGCTCCTGGCAGAGTGTTGGAGCCAGTTCAGCAGGTCAGATTATAGAGAGTACCACTCATTGTGTGTGTGTGGATTTAGAGGGAATTCATCTTACACATTATCCAGCTATAGTTTTCTGTATCTGTTATCTGAAAAGCTCAAATTCTCCAGACAGACGCTTGTAACACAAGTCTCTGTCTGGCTAAGTCTGATGCCTGTTTGGGTATTCCTGTCCAGCTTAGGTAGGAAGTAGGCAGAAAAAAGAAGGGGGCACTTTAAGACTCCGCAAGGTGACAAAATTCAAGCAGGAGGCCCTGACCATATGTTGTCCTATCCTTTCCTGTTTGGAGACCCTTCTCAGTTGCTCTTATCCCCCCAACATCCCCTCCCCCTTCCTCTTCGCCCCACCGAACTCCCAGCCAGAGTGACAGCGACGCCTGCTCGGGCTTCTTATCACAGGATCGCTGCTTGGTCACCATTTCAAAGGGCACACAATACTTCAGTCTTTATCCTTTCACACTCTTGTTTTGAGTTATTAAATCTCCATGTGATGTGAATACATTTACATTTTCACCCAGTTTTAATATGCTAGTTTTCTTATTGTTGCTCTCCCTGCTGTTTATTACCTTATTCTTTTGTTTGTTTTCGGAG
>NW_023339650.1:15184669-15184949 GCF_004916995.1 Morone saxatilis
GTTCACGTGTGTTTGTAGACAGTCTAAAGATCAAATCTGATGTGAGTATGTACGTGCAGTAATCCACATTTAGAGGTGACAAACAAGAGTGAAATGTTAGAAATATGTGAGCATATGAGAGGTTATGAAACTCCTGATTTGTATCCTTCAGCTGTCCTTCTCTCCAACATTTACCCATTATGTTACAACATGTAGCAGGCAGTTTCTGTGCTGATTTCCAAAAAGGAAAAATTGTTTTTGCGAGGTGATGGTTAAACATTTGGGTCTTTTAAGTCATGGC
>NW_023339650.1:15184987-15185624 GCF_004916995.1 Morone saxatilis
CTCTGCTAAACAACTGGGTTTAGTTGTTCTTTTGAATAACAGAGGGAAGAACAGACATCTATCACGGTTTAAAATGTCCAATGTGACAAGTTGTCTGTCCTTTGTGGACTATTTATAGTTTGATATTAACTAAGAAACCCATCAATGATTTCATATTTCTGCATAATCTATTGCTCATCAGTGAAGAAATGTAATTTAGTACCTTTACTCAAGCACTATTTGAGGTTCTTGCACTTTATCCTCCTTTATATGTTCCCTATATTTATCTCAAAGCTGTAGTTACTTTGCAGATTAAGATTATATATACAAACCCTGTGAGGAGCTTATGAAATATGCATTTTTACAGATCAAACCCTACAAGAGCCAGGGCTGGATTAACCTGCTAGGCGGCCCCAGGGCAAAACTAAGCCATGGACCCCTAATCACAACCCCCCCACGCCCCATCCTCCCTTTTCCCCCTGGGTTCCCCAAGTTAGCATTAATTTGATTAAATACTAAATTATTTAAAAACATGCAGCATGTGAGCACAGTATCAACTAGGGCTCAAAGGATTAGTTATTACAAAAACGTTGTTTTCAGACAAAAAGTAAATGATCCCACCACAGTTAAAGGGACCATTGTGACTCCAGGTGTCTCT
>NW_023339650.1:15185722-15212997 GCF_004916995.1 Morone saxatilis
GACGTGTGGCCCTTTGCTGCGTGTCATGTCAGGTCTGTAGGTGTATGAGATGAATGTATTTGTCTGTAATGAAAGCTTTGCAGGTCTTTCATTATTAAATATTATTATTATGATTATATTATTATAAAGTCATACAATCTGGTGTTTAAATTGTGTTTTAATTTTACTGACCTATCTACTCCAACCCTAGTGTCCACTGAAGTATAAAAGGTATAAAAGTATATGATTAAAAAAATATGATTGGGTAGTGAAGACAGTAGTTGTAAAGTTGTTCACTTGTACCCACACCTCCGTCAACCATGTTATTAGATCAGGAAGAGGAGGATAAGTTAAATTAAATTAGTTAGTTTAGTTAGTCCTCACCCACATTGTTTGGAAACATAAAGTTTTTGTTTACATTTTACAGGAAGAGGGATTTCATTTACACACACGTACGCAATAAATAATAAATGAACAATAAACACAGGGACACATATCTTAGATTGTGCGCTATATTACCAAACAAATGTGGAATTAATTAAATGATTATAAAGTAGCTGCAACACAGATAACCCGGGGCTTTTATGTCCCTGAGGGCTTGAAAGTAGTTGTCCATTTGTTAATTCTCGTGAAAGTATGAGTAAAACTCAGCTCGGCTTTGATCAAACCACCACATTAAAGAGTTGCTTACAGGTTAATGCATCAGTAATAACAATCCAAAAATATATGAGCTTATAACTCTCGACAGGAACCATTTGCCTGCGTTAGTACTTTTAATGCTTTAAGTACATTTTGCTGCTAAAACCTTTGTACAGTGTATTTATACAGTGAAGTATTTGTACATTGTATTTATTTAAGTAAAGGTTCTGAATATTTCCTCCACCGCTGACGCATTTAAAGTAATGAAACTGTAATTAGAGGATGGCGTGTTCTCTGTAGATGCGTTTTACCTCCCGGCGCTTATTTAAATAGAGTAGGTGGTCTGTTCGCCAGTTGGAGTCAAAGGATTTCTTTCTATCACACGAACCCCAATTTGGTTTCAGACAATAAACTGAGGCGGGAGGCAGCTGTTGCCATGGGAGTGACAAGCACAGGTGAGAGTTCCCCAGTTGTTCCTAGGCGTCAAGATGGGAGTGTAAGACCATTGACACTGTTTGCATTGTTTAGGGGGAGTGTATGTGTGTGTGACAGAGTTTTCACACTGCAGAACAATTTTCATTTAGTCTGTTTTTCTGCCGTCACACCTGATTTTTGTTTAAAGCAGACAAGAGAACAAGAGAGAAAATAAGACAGACACAAAGCACTGCTGCTTGTTCTGTACAGTTGCTCTTGTTTCTGGAAATCAATGTTAGTTATGTTTAGACAAGACAAAATAAGGCAGCTCTCTGTTCTCGTATCAGTTGATTTTTCAAATGTTGAATGATTTGGGTTCGGCTGAAATTACCGTATCTCTCACCAATGACAGATTGATTCATTTTAGATATTTTAGGGCTCAGAAGTTGCCTGTAGTGCATCCTCCATGTTTCACGTTGGCCTCTAATGTCAACTGTCTAACAAACACAAACCCCAAAAGCTTTATGAGTCAGTTTCTTTCATGTTTACAGCCCCAGATGGAAAAGATTCAAAACACAGAAATCGTGTAAATTGACACAAAATTGCTTAATGTGTGTTCAAGTTTACCAGCTTAGCTTTTGTTTGGTTACTGAAAGTTTGCCAAAGGTTACAAAGATAGGACTCTCGAGTTTCGATGGAAACCAGAACAGACACCAGAATTTCAGCGTAAAGAGGAAAAATCTGTGAGGTCTGGATTAGGAGCTGATCTGACTCTCTTTGTTTCAGCTCTGCTTAATGATTTTGTCTCTTTTGTCTAGCTTGAATCCATCAGCGGGAAATACATAAAAGTTGCAATTGATCAAACATTTCCTTTGTTATATTTTTAGAAGCACTAATTTGTGATTATAATTAATTAAAAAACACAGCAGAGAATGTTTTCTACATATATATAACCCGTTATTTTTCTCCCCAGCGTCCTGGCATGCCGTCTGGAGCGAGGATGCCCCACCAGGGAGCTCCCATGGGCCCCCCCGGCCCACCGTACGGAGGGAGCCCAGCGGTGCGGCCCGGCCTGCCCTCTCCGGTTATGGAGCCCAGTCGTAAGAGGCCTGCCCCCTCCCAGCAGGTCCAGCAGCAGCAGCAGCAGCAACAGCAGCAGCAGCAGCAGCAGGCCGTTCAAAACCGGGCCAGAAAGTGAGTCTGAATCCCGTCGACCTCCAACTCCTACCTGAACACTGCATGGCTTGCATATAGAGCTCCTTATTTATCTGCTTCTGTGTGTTAATGGTTGAGATCAGACTACAATGGCTATGGTTACACTTAAGTAGTAAAAAATTAAATTAAATGTTGCTCATATTGGCATCGATCTTCAAAACCAAACATGAAAATGGTCACGAATCATTTTAGTAAGAGCTGGGCATCGAACCATAATATTCTTTAGCACCAACCAAGTACCATTGAACTTATAACTTTGCTAATTTTAGAATTTATTTCATTGCAGAGAAATGTCCTCATACAACGACATTAAGCACAATGCACTGGCCTTTGGATTATTGGATTATTTTGTTAAATGATAATACAGGTTGACGTATAAAGGTTTAATGGTCTTGGCAGTAGGTATTGTAATGCCACCGGTATCAAAACATTTCTAATAATAGGCCTACCAAGTCCTGCTGTTAAGACATATAGATTAGAGACAATAGTGCTTAAATGATTAGTAGTTGAGATATTTCAGTCTGCACCGAAGTGGTGGACCAAGCAACCAACACTACCACACCACTAATGGCTATATTTGCAGGTTCCAACTACTTAAATTTGAGGATTTATATCTTAAATGAATGTCTTCATGAAGATGGCACATTGAGCCATTAGCTTGTTGGTTCTGTTGATTAATAATGGATTAATGAAGCCCTACAATACATCCACAATACATACTGTGGTCTAACCTTCAGAAACATAAAAATCATTGTTACCAAAAGTGAAACCATGACCTCTGTGTGTCTCTGTTCATTTAAGTTTTTGTTTTGCTCCACTCTTTTTCTTTACCTCGCTCTGTGCATCCAGCTCTCATCGTACCAATCGCTGCCATGACTGAATGTTCCTCCTCTGTTCATCCTCTTCATGTGTGTAGTCTCTTCAGTGGTCTGGTTTGCCCCCCATGGTCATGTCTATGTGGTTGCAGTCTGCGGGCGTTCAGGGTCTAGTTCTTGCTTTTGCTTATTGTTACGCTATCTATTGTCTGCTATTTGACTACCGTGTACAAAAGGTCTGAACATCAGTATCCCGAGCACACACACACGCACAGACACACACACACACACACACAGTGAATGGATGTCTATTAGGAGACGAGTGTGTGGCAGGTATGGTCATTAGAAAGGAGATCAATATGCGCACTCAGTGGACCTCTGTCTCTCTCTGTCTCATTCTCTCAGTATCTGCAGCACGATTGATCCACTTACAATTAGGCAGGCTTGTCGAACAGGTCAGGGGAAATGTTGTCCGGCGTCGGGGCCTCAACCCCCAGAGCGGCCCGGCTGGCTGCGGACGATCTGATCGATGGTCCAGGGTGACCCGTCCAGGTGTCTCTGTCTCTCTCTCTCTCTTGCTCTCGCTCTCTGTTGCTTTGTGAGGAGTGTGTGTCCTCTGGCAAACAAGTTGATGCTCCAGCTCCCCGCTCTACTCCATCCAGCTCAGACCCCACGTGGCTGCCAGCTGAGGGCGGGCCACCTGTGTTTGCAGTGTCATTGAGACCTTATGGTCCCAGCTACGCTCCCTCTGCAGAACAAACGCTGTCCTACGCAAAGCTGCTGCTAAAAATAGGATTTAATTCTGGTTTGCTTTGCATAAAGTGTTATGAACACTCAACCCTGTGTCCTAGAAATTACGTTTATATACTACTAATTTGTTCTCCCAAATATGTTTTGTGGGGGAAACATAATTGCCGCCTGGATCTTGTTCCTTGGCAGTATTTTGTGTACTAGGAAGCTCTACATTTATATACCACACATAACTCATAGGCAAATGATAGCCAGGATTTTGACGCCAGAGACCAAGGTTCACATCCTGAGTCCCTTGTGTGGTCACACAGCTTGGAAAATACATTAATTTACAACGTTTTCTCATTACGTTAATGGAAAACCTATTTATATTGTAAATTAGTTGTATATAAATGTAATTCAGAGGAAACAGGGATGGAGTGTAGCTTTTAATATACCTCCGTGGTGAGCCTATTAAACCAAAGTTTTCTGTGCTGATTTATCTCATATGTGCTTTAAAGTCCCTCTTTAAACAATCTATTACAGCATCATCCTGAGCATAACATTTCAGATGCATATTATCATACTCATTTGCAAAGTGGATGTCTTGTGGGAATGTTAAAAAATTCTTGTGCTCTGACTAGCGTCGCATTTCTTTTCATGCGAAACCAAAGCATCTTATTATTGTCGATCTTGTGAATCATGTGTTGCATCACACAGGCTGAGGGTCTTCTTTAATTGTATAAAACTGGTTAAAAACGTTCCACAAAATTGTTCTGCAGTTACACCATTTGAAGAGGCAAATGATTAATATCGAATCTCAGAGTTCCCGTAGCAACAAACACACAGAACGTTGTAGTGTAATGTAAAGAGGCTGTTCTGACTGTTTGTGATCAAACAACAAAGTTAACTAAAATCTGCTGTGGTTGCCATCACCTTGGACATCGCCTCAAACATGGCATCTTTTATTTCCCACGAGGACCGCATTATTTATAAAGCCCTGATCTTTTATATGAACCTCTGAACCTTGGTTTTTGCTGTTAATTTGAGTCTTTGTCCTTGAAGTAACCTAAGAATGTGACTTGCTGCTCATTACACATTACCGTTACCTAGGACACTTGCCTAGGACGGTTGCTTAGGAACATCGCTAGCTTCATGCGATAATGAAACAGGTTTCTTGTTGCTAGGTCAGCTGGTTTAAGGTGCTAGACCGGAGCTGAATTCTCTGGTCGAGAGCTAGTATTTTGTCAGTGAAAATGCTTAGAAAGGTTTGAGATTCATGTTTAGAAAGTGAGCGAAAAGGTGTGCGTAGCATGCATGTTGTCTTCATCTGCACCTCTTCATTACTTCATCAATGCAACATTCATATATCTGGAACTCAGAGCTGAACAAAAAGAGCTAAAACTCGCTAAACACTTGCTTGTTAGCTCCCCTCCCTGTGATACACGAGTTCACAGTGTGTCCATTGTCAGTGTATTGTCTGTCTGTGTGTGTGAAGCATGATTGTTTTGGTTCACCGAGAAACTTTGTTGAATGAGCGTGTCCCTCAGATGAGGCGCCTCCCAGGTCCTCCTCTGCTGCACTTTGTACGTGCATGGACACAGTTACACGCCCATCCCAGTGCCTGCCCTTGTCTGAGTTTTAGAGTTTGCACCTACTAACAGACCCTTGAACTTAACACACTGTACACACTGTACACACATACAAACAGCCCACACCACCAGGTGTTTCCCCCTCTGACGTCGTACTTGCTGCCACTTGAGTGTGTGTCTCGCCACAACTCTAATCGGACAACCTTCGAATCCTCACCAATTCTTAGGAAGCCAGTCGGATTCCCCGGAGCCAATGAGATGCCGGCGAGGCAGATGGACATGAGAGAGCCCCAATCAGATCCCACGCTCGGATCAAAGTAGGAGTTTATTCTGCTGCATGTCCGTTTTCTTACGTTTGATGACTCTGGCCTATTTAGTCTTTCACCTGAGCCCAGCACTCCCTCCTGAATGAGTTGTTTTGGCCAACTGTACGAACGGGCCTAGAAGTTGACCCCTGAAATGTAGTGGTGCATGCTTTGGACTGGAGCATGGCATGATGGGAACAGAAAAATAAAGTAGAATCCAATCTCAAACCCCCATTTAAATCAGTTTAAAATGGCGGATTGTTGTGATGCAGGTTTGTGTTTTCCTTTGCAATGCACCCTGAGATCTTTCGATTCTCCTTGCAGCGGGCTTGTTTCAGTATTTGGCATGCTGATGTAACATACTGCTTCACAGAGCGTTCACAGAGCTCTGTGATAGAAAATTTCTCTACACTGCAAAAAAATTCCCTTCTACAAAACAAGAAATTATGTAATCTGAAGAATAGGGTTGGGCGATATGATGATATATATACCACGAGACGATAGAAATGTAATGTATCCCTGTAATAGCTCTAGTTCTATTATGTCATTCTTATCTTCAACATGTTTGGTTTTTCAGGATTTTGAATTAGCCAAAAACATTCCCATTTAGTTAAAATATATTTATACATATTGATATCGCAATATAAGTTGACCTATACTGAATATTTGATCCATACCGCCCAGCCCTAGAATCAAACAAATATCAGGTAAGCAAAAGGTTTAGGCCTCTATGAAAGACTATCAACCCTTGAAAGGAATCGTTTTGGGAAATGTTAGCCTAGCTTAGCAGAAAGACTGAAAACAGGGGGAAACAACTAGCCTGGCTCTGTTGGACGGCAAGAAAATCAACCGGCCGACACGCCTGAAGCTAACTTATCTCTGCTTCATATCGTGTTTGTTAAATCTACACGAAAAACAAACTGTAAAAAAATGTTTTGGTTTTTCAGGGAGTGGTAAAAACCAAAGTTTTGGTTTTTGTACAGACTAAACAAAGAAGATTTTGTGTTTGAATTAGTGAGCTTTAGCACTGCTGCTAGGTAGATTCACCTTCATATAGAGCCAGGCTAGCTGTTTCCCCCATGTTTCCAGCCTTTATGCTAAGCTAAGCTAACCACCTGCTGGCTATTGCCTTATATTCAGCCGACATATATATACGTACACTGTTATTAACCTTCTCATCTAACTCTTGGTAACTCTTAGTAAAAACCTGGTAAAAGCAGTGAGATTTGACAAATTCACAAGGTGCTCCAATGTAGATTATCTTTTAATTCTTCTCAATATCCTAATAAAAAAAAGGACTACAGAGAAGAATCTGAAATCTTTGAAATAAGACATGAATTCCTTTGCTTCCTCCCACCTCCCAGAGCTTTGCCAGGGTAACGCTCACAAGGCAACATTACCTTGCTCTTTTTGCAGTGTAGCACCATCTAGGTGTTTTTAGCCAGTTTATTTCCTCCAGCGGGCACCGAGGAACACAACACTTGCATGATTTTATACGGGTGCTCCACATATCCCAGGCGTTCACATGATGCTGATAGAGAAGGAAGCTGTAGTGTTGTTTCTGTAATTAGTTTCACTTAGTAAGAAAGTTCTGACGAGGGGACCAACTTGGCACAGATTTATCTTATTGTTCTGAGTGCCTCCTTGAGTTAGTATACGATTAAAAAACATGGTTTTGGTAAGCAAATGTTGTTCTCACACAGCAGGAAATGCCAGAAATTCATGAATGAAAATATCTACACACACACATACATTCTCCTACATTCTCTCGAAGACTCTGCATTCCTAAAAGCTCTTGAACACACATCCTGTCACCATCCGAGTCCTGCTGCAAGAGTGATTCTGCAGAGTGAGTGTGTGTGTGTTTGGGATTGTGTGTGTGCGTGTGTTTGGGATTGTGTTTGTGTGTGCAGCGAATACATGTCATGCAAGAGATGTGTGATGTGACACTTTTTTGGCTGTTGGAGGCTTTCACTCTCCAGGTGGACCGCTGCATTTCACATAAACACACGAGCACATACACACACACACACATATGCACACACACACACATATGCACACACACACACACACACACACAGCTGGGATGCTGGGGTGCTGGATATGGCCCAGCATTTTAGCAGATGGCCTGGGTGCTACGCTATCAGTCACCATAGTAACATGCTCTCTTTTTCCTCTTTCTCTCTGTCTTTCTCCCCCTCTCTCTAGTGCTAAGAGAAGGAAAATGGCAGACAAGATTCTTCCGCAAAGGGTGAGGCTGCATATTTTTTTTTACCTTTGTTGCTCTGGTTTTTTTTCTGTTTGTGTGTGTGTGTTATTATCTTTTGTGTGCAGAACAGAAAAATCCTGGTCGGTTTTTGATGTCAGGGGTTCTTGGAAGGCACGGAGGGCCAGATGATTATGTGTTATTTCAAAATGAGAAGAGAGAGGATGAGGGGGAGCGATCAGGAGGTTTTAGGGGGGTTTTCTTAAGGGGTTTTCGTTCTGTCATTTGGATGGTGGCTCACTGATTTAAATTGGAATAGTCGGCGGGATGTGGCAGAGACGCAACCACAAGTAGAACCGAAAGAGGCGGCCGAATCGTCGCGTTGCCACAGGTGAGTCTGTGCCGACTGAGGTTGTGATTTCCATCCCGTGGTCTCAGTTTTGGGGCCCTGTGCCCACGCCATCACCTCACCACGTCCTGGCCGGCACACAGAAGGCTTTTGCACTGAGACTATGGAGGTCTGGAGACTGCGAGCAGTCTTGGCTCGGTCTTATCCCCTAACATAACCCAGACAGAGAGATAGCAGTAGGCATGGCTAGGGGCGCCACTCCACAATAATGAGTCAGGGACAGGGAATGTCTGCCACACTCCTCTGTCTGCTCGGCACCTCAGCCCGGTGAAAGGCGTTGAGATGGAGATAGAGAAGGAATGAGAGGGAACAATGAAGGCAGCCATTTAGAAAGAAACATGAAAGAGGAGAGAAGAGGGAGGGAGGAGCAGGAGCGAACTGGAGGAGTGTGTGTGCACAGTTTGGTAAGTAAGCAGCAGCCCCTGATGCTCTGAGGACTTTCATCGGTATGGTAATGTTTAGAGTCCGGGCTGGTTGGCTGCACACTCTGCATCTCATTTTTATCCCCAGGATGATGTGGACCACTGTGTTTATGGTGGACAGAGCAGCAGCAAAGGGATATTTCTACTCCTGTCAGCTTCCTATAAGAAGAAAAAAGCTTAAAAAGAGTTTTAATATTATGTGTCACAGTTGATTCTAGTCCTTATACTGTATTAATTTGAATCTGATGAAGTTGTTTATGAAGTCCTTGGTCTCTTCAAAGTCAGATTGACACAGGTTTTCCAGCAGGAGCCAAGAGTTAACCTCTCTTTTTATATATTTAAATATTTCTGGGCATCAGATGATACCAGAGAGATCAGTGGAGGGAGACATGCAACACAAGTGCCCGGTTGAAGTCAAACTGGGGACATTACAGTTCATGATCAGCACCGTAGACCACCAGGGTGCCTTGAGTTACTGTATGAACCCCGCTAACGTTGGGGTAGGTCAGTCAGCACGAACTGAAACTTTAAAAAAAACAGCAAATATGTCAGACTGAACTTTGGGGAAATGGGTATAAAATGATACCGTCAAGAATATTTCCATTTGATGGAAAGGTTCTGGAGATTTTAGTCAGTGTCAGTGAAGACCTTGGATATATTGATACAGAATATATATGTAAGACAGTGTGGACTCCTATCTCAAAGCTTCATAAAAGAGAAATTAAAGGAATAGTTGAACATTTTGAGAAACATGCTCACTTTCTTGCAGAGTTACATGAGAAGATCAACACCACTCTCATATCTGTTGTATTGAATATGGAGCTACAGCTAGCAGCATAAAGACTGGAAACTGGTGGAAACCGCTAACCTGGCCTTGTCTAAAGCTTACAAACTCCAGGACGTCACTGCTTCCATAAAACTGGAATGTGTGTGAATGAGTGTACAGATTAAACCAATGAGATATAACGTGTTAATTAGTGAGCTTTAGTGGAGCCACGCTGGCTGTTTCCAGTCTTTTTGCTCAGCTAAGCTAAGTTAACCAGTTGCTGTCCATAGTTTATAGATATGACAATGATATCAATCTTCTCATCTAACTCTCGGCAAGAAAACAAAAATGTTATGTGTTATACGATTCCTTGAAAGGACACCATTTGTTAGGGGCTGAATGTCCTTGAAATAAGACACTGGACCCCCTACAGCACCAAGGCAGGGCAGACAACTAATCTGCTTAAGCCTTTTAGTGGTATTCAGATAGAACCTGTGAATATAATCTGACTTTTTAATACTGTGTGTGTGTGTGTGTGTGTGTGTGTGTGTGTGTGAGACATACTGCAGCTGTTAACGTCAGATTGTCTCCCCTCTGAACAGATCCGTGAGCTGGTCCCAGAGTCTCAGGCCTACATGGATCTGCTGGCGTTTGAGCGCAAACTGGACCAGACCATCATGCGCAAACGTGTGGACATCCAGGAAGCACTGAAGAGACCAATGAAGGTAAGGACAAGAAAACGTGACTAATGAGGAGCCAGCGTGCCCTGCTGTCCCTCGTGGTGTCTAAAACACCAATTATCCATTTCTGGGAGGACAAAAATGTAATTTATAGGAATCTTTGAACCTCAACAGGTATTGAAAGAAAAGATCTTCTTAATAACTAACTACTTTTTAATAAAGGATTTTATTTCTCACCTTTTCTGGTTTCGTCTCACCTTAGAACACAAAAGAAACGTCCTTTTTCAAGGCTTCTTGACTAATCTGCTGTTATATTAAGATAATCAGTCCAAACAGGGCACCTGCAGCATGACATTTTAATTAATTTTTTTTTGTGAAACGTCCGTTTAAACTGTGCTATTTTATGTGCCCTTGTGTCAGCAGCAAAAGCGTAAACTGAGACTTTACATATCCAACACCTTCAACCCCGCCAGACCCGACGCTGATGACTCAGACGGCAGCATTGCATCATGGGAACTGCGAGTGGAGGGAAAGTTGCTGGATGATGTAAGTTTTCTTTCATTTAAAAATATACAGTACATTCACACTGAGTTATTGAGTCAGTTTAAAAGTGAAATAACCTTTAAAAAACTACAGTTTCTGTGATGCTGATCTGCCGCGGAGTGTAGCATTATGTCATCTTCCACCAGTGCGAGTCTAAAACACAACTGAGATCATAATATTCCCATTTATTATGAGTGTGTTCCACTTTGGGTCGTTTTTTTGGCCAGCAGTCACACTCGGTAATGACGTGCTCAAACAACTTCGGACAAGAACAGTATCGACTGGCACTGGAGTATAAAATAAATGATTGATGTTGTGAAGAGTGTTTAGAGAGACTGTAAATGCAGCATGAAAATCAGAATATTCTTACATTTGTTTTGCACCGTAAGCTTCGCCTCAAAAAGCTCTGATGTTCTCAGCAGTCTGGGGCAAGGCCGTCATTTCACAGTGGTAGGAAGCATCTAAGTTTCACAAACCACAAATATTTCTGGTTGAGCTCAGAGGAAGTGGACCCTGAGAATGTCTAGTGTCTCTCTTTCTGATCTCACTTGGCCTCTTGTGGGCTTTTGATGAGTAATGTTGCTATAAGCAAAGACATGGCAACAAGTATTTCCTTTTTTGCATGTGTGTGTTTGATTTTACACATTAACTGACCACCTCCTTTCTCTCTCTGTCTGTCTCACAGCCGGGGAAGCAGAAGAAGAAGTTCTCTTCGTTTTTTAAGAGCCTGGTGATTGAGCTGGACAAAGACCTCTACGGTCCTGACAACCACCTGGTTGAGGTCAGTTCAAAGATGGCCACTGCACCCTGTGTACACAGGAAGAGGCTCATTTATTTATTTTTGCACAGCTGCCATCAGATAAACCTTTACTCTGCTCTTACAGAATTATGGTATGTTTAGTGTTTGTCACATGATCAGTGTTTTTTAATTGAATGAGCACATGGAATAACTTTAGACGTGGTCAGTAGTGGTATCACTATATGAGCTGGCTCTCATTTCTTTGTATTTCATTTGAGCTGCAAACAAGCTAACATGCTAGTTAGCACATTTTTGCTCCAGCACGGTGGATTTGAAATTAAATTATGAATAACAGACTGAATTAGAAAGCAGCTCCGTCTCAACCAGGGTTATTAACTAAAACTAAACTAAAACTAGGTGTAAAAAAAAAGTTAATAAAAACTGTGCTTACTAAACAAAAATAAGATTGTACAGGAAATGTTTATAGTTTCAGTCTTTGTCAGTTTGGTCAGTTATCTTTATCTTTATTAAGACTCTGCTGTCTATAAGTGTAAGTCAGTGTGTTTGTACCTATACTGAACTTCTTAAATCTTAACTTAACTTAAACTAACACTGAAACATTTTTAGTAAATTGAAACTGAACTGAAAACAAAAATAAAAACTAATGAGTCATGAGTTTGTACTTCTGTGTTCAACTAGGTTGCCACAGTGTACCGTTTGTTCAGGGCTGCATATGTTTCCTTTTTGTTCTGGGACTTTGTTCGTTCTGTCCTTTTTTTTTTTCATCATAAATTGGTTGTGTCTAATGTTCTGAGTGCTTGCGTCTCGAAGCTGAGGTGGTCGCAGTGACTCTTTTGAGGGTTCCACTCACTGGCAGCAGAGAAAAGGAGAGTGGGTCATATGATTCCAGTAATTTAGGGCTTGTTTATGAATACCTAACAGTAGAGGATTTGGGCCTGATTCAGCTCTGTGTGTGGAGTTGGGTGCCTTTGAAGAATACTTTTGCAGGACTCTGCATGTTGTTGTCTCTTGGCCAAGAAAGTTAAGAGAGCTTATTTCCCAAAATGTCAAAATATCGCTTTAACAAACTCCGCTTCGTAACATTCACATCTGGACAACTTGGCTTTTGGTCACTTAATAGGTTAGTGCTTTGATTTGAGATCACATGTATTAGTAATAGAGTGCTTTTTGTATGCTGCACAAATCAGTGAATCCGACTGTTCAGCCATGCAGTCAGGGTCAGTGACGGCCTCTTCATCATGCACGGGGGAGACGTTCACCGAAAACTGTTATTTTGTGATGTCTGGTTTATTCTCGAGCTTCAGTCACCCCACAGAACCTGCTCCATTTTACATCCCCATTGGATAAATACAAAAGAAAACAGATGGAGAAAGTGGGCTGTCCTTTCTCCTTTTTAATAAAGTGATTCTCTATAACACATAAAGGAGACGTTTAAAAAAAAAACAAAAAAAACGATCAAGGTTGTTTTAATATGCAGGTGAGAGGCAGAGAAAACAAGTGCTTACTTATTAAAAACAATCATTACCCGCCCTTCACTTTGTATCTTCACAAAATGTATTGACTTTAAAAAAAAAAACACTTTAAGAGTTTCAAAGTGAAAATTATGACTTCTCAAGGTTCCTCCTTTTAAAAGGGTATTTTAGCAAGGCTCTCAGGTGCTTCGCTTTGAATGATTTTCCATCAAAATATTTTTTTCTCTACCTTGAGGTACAATCAGTACTTAATCTGTTCTGAGTCAGCCATTGATTGGAGGAAAACATTACCTGGTATTGCATGCCAAGTTACTGCAATCCACTGTACTGAGGATGTTTTAAGTGCTTTTTCTTTTCAGTTTCTGAGCAGTAAAGATAAAATGGAGATGTAAATAACATTTAATCTGCAGCGAGACACAGAGGAGGTTCTGATACATGTAAACACAAAGAGTAAAACACTGAATCTTATGGGAATTATTGTACTTGGCCAAGCTGATATTTCGTTTTTTTTTTTTGTTATTTCTCTTCGAGTCTACGTCTACGGTGTAATCCTGCGTGTGATAACATTCATCTGCGCAGCCGCATGGTTTAACCTTTTGCTATTTTGGTGTCTCAGTACACTGTGCATGGCTCGTTTGAAAAACTTTAACCTCTCATCAAACCACAGACTTTGCACTCTAGGTCAAGATCAAGGCTGCTAGATGAAGGCACGCTCAGGTTTTTTTTTTACTTTGCACGTTTTTTCTTTTAATCGTGCCACATGTCCAGCTTCGAACTGTTTGCAGTTTCCTTGAAGCCCTGAAGTGTTTCTCTAAAACGCAAAATATTAATCAAAGTTAAGGGTCAGGAAGTAACAAGCTTAGGTCATTTTATTAAGAGGTTAACACTAAATTAGGCTAAAATTCTCACAGTGACTATGTATGTAACATTTGCCAATTAGCATCAAACACAACATAAAGATTAAGAAATATAATTAATTTTTGTAGGTGTTTGGTCACAAAGTATTGAACAAATAAATATGTTGATGTTGCTAGATGCAACCTTACACAATGTGAACCACTAGTGACGCTAGAGGAAGAGTCAGAGGATCAACAAACATCGTCTAGAAACCGTGAATGTCTCTGTATCTGTCCAATAGCTGTTGAAATATTTCGGTCTGGACCAAAATGGTGCATCGACTGAACAACTGACATCTTCATTCCTGGCTGTGTGGGTGTGGTTTGACCTCATTTCACTCATGCTGCCGGCAACATAAGCAAACAGACCACACAAGTGTCATCACATTTTGAGTCCAGTGTGGGATTGGTGATTGGGATCACCTTTTTCCTACTGAGTTGTCAAACTTAACTTCAAAACAGTGAGAAAACCAAAACACAGAAATCTCTCATGTAAAATAACCAAAACTTTGGCAGAAAAGAAAGCGTCTCGCATGATCCCGTCGCTCGTAATGAGAGAAACAAGAGGTGTTCAGGGCCTTTAAAGCAGGAATTAATTAGAGATTCTGATTAATAAAGTGTGAAACAAACTGAAAATGAAGTATGAAACTAACAAAATAATTCAGTCTGAATAAACCAGCTCAGTGTGGTGGTTTGCTCTTGCAGTGGCACCGCACTCCCACCACCCAGGAGACGGACGGCTTCCAGGTGAAAAGGCCGGGAGACGTGAGCGTGCGCTGCACTCTGCTGCTGATGCTGGACTACCAGGTAAGCAGAGTTGTAGTAGTGACAACCTGTAGGCCACCAGTTTATGTTTTTAGGGGAGTATGAAAAGGATGTCGGATGAGATGAAGCTGATGTAAAGGCTTTGAGGTGGGTTTTAACGCGATTATATCGTCCCCGCAGCCTCCCCAATTTAAGCTGGACCCTCGCCTGGCTCGCCTGCTTGGCATTCACACTCAGACCCGCTCCTGCATCATCCAGGCGCTCTGGCAGTACGTCAAAACCAACAAGCTGCAGGACTCCCATGACAAGGAGTACATCAACTGTGACAAGTACTTCCAACAGGTATGTGCTGTAAATCACACATGTTGTTGTTGCATGAATATTAATATCTTTGTGGCTGGAAATATTAAGTGGTGGAAGAAGTTTGACTTTAAGTACCAGTACAACAAGTCATTCATTTAAAATTTTAGTGAAAGTAAGTGAAAGTACTATAATCTTAATGTATTAAAAGTAAAAGTACTTATATTATTATATTTTTGTAAGTTTTAAAACTTCATATGGTGAAGTTTGGTAGTTTGATTAGTTTCCTAACCTAGGGGTCCGTCACAAAATAAATCTGATGGGTCTTGAGATGATTAATGGGGAAAGGAAATATTAGATTTTTTTGTAAATATTGGATCATTTGATCTCTTTGGGATTCATACAGTTATTAAACATCTAAAAAGTTTAGGAAAATAATATTTTATGAACTGATTTTGTCTTTTTTTATGTGAAATCTTGGTTTGAAAAGTAACTAAAGGAGTAAATAGTACAATATTTCCCTCTGAACTGTAGTGACGCGGATGTATAATGTAGCACATAAGTACTTGAGTAAAAGTACTTTCCACCACTGAAAATATGATATTGCTGCAACATTATTAATATGAAGTATATCTCTCTTGTAATACTGACCTCTATAATTTCCAAATGTATATATGATACACATTCCACTTTAGAAACAAATTAGTCTACAATTAAAGTTGTGTCAGAGAAAAACTTCCTCTTCAGTCAAATCTGAGTAAAATGATCCGACGAGTCGAATGAATATTTAACACTTAAAGGAAAACTGTGCGTCCACATGCTTCAGTAAAATCAATCAACCTATTAAGGTATTTTCAGTCATAGTTATCAATAAACTTGGTGGTTTTCCTCACAGATGTTTTTCTATTCCTTCGCAGATTTTTGATTGTCCTCGGCTGAAGTTCTCTGAGATCCCTCAGCGCCTCACCAACCTCCTCTTACCTCCTGACCCCATCGTCATCAACCACGTTATCAGGTAGATTCCTCTTCTACTGCATACAAACCTTATTCAACCAGGAAAGACTTGTTGAGATTAAAAGCTCAGAAGTAGGTAGAAGTAAGGTTTTATTGTATGTTTACACGTGTTGTCTTTTACTTAATGTGACACATTTGTGCCTGGTTGTGTTTATTTTCTCTTTGTGAAGAGCGTTTGTTCCTGCTCTTGTAAAAAGAAGTGACATTTTAAAAAGATATTTTAATAAAATAGCTATTAAAGTTGCCTTTGTTGTCTCCGTGTGGCCTCAGGAGCTAGAAAATAAAGAGCTTTTTATAAATAGCTTTGAGTTATTGTTTTCTTTCAATGAACTTTTACAAAACATAAAAAATTTAATTATTTTAAAAAAGAAATAAAAATATAATTAAACTAAAGTGGTGGCCACATTATGAACGATATGTGAGATCTCTGTCGTGGTTCTGTAATGATTTTGTCTCAATGAACGTTTTCCGCTCTGCGTCAGCGTGGATCCCAACGACCAGAAGAAGACGGCGTGCTACGACATCGACGTAGAGGTGGAAGACCCCCTGAAGAGCCAGATGAGCAGCTTCCTCCTCTCCACTGCCAACCAGCAGGAAATCGCCTCGCTCGACAACAAGGTGAGATCGCCGACATCCCAGAACACAAACCTTTGATGCTGTAAATCACACTGAGGTGATAAGTAAGCAGCATCATGGGGGCAACCAAGTTTATTACTTACATTTTTTTAAACAGTAGTTCTTGTTTTATCGCAGTAGTTTGCTTGCAGTGGATTTCACACCTCTGTTGTTTTAAATGTGGGAGCTATTCTTAATGTTTGACCAAGATTTATGCTTGACAGACACATTAAAGTGGCATTTCTGTGAAGAGCAGGTTGCTGTGGCTGAGCAGGAAGGAAGGGCGGGACAGAAAACACATGCACACACACAGTAGCGCTGCTTTGATTAAATGTGTGGACACAGATGATGGCAGAGGCATACGTTTCACACTCTTTTATCTCATTCACCTAAACGTTTAAGGAGACCAACACAGATACAACAAGATACTAAGACAGGCTTTAAGAGCTTATATCGAGTGTTGCATACTTCGGCCTTATTCAAGTGTTACTAAAATCACCAGTTCAGCAATTTCTCCTCTTAATTTTTTACATCTTTATACACATCCTTCCCTGAGGAAATGCTTATTTGCTATTAATAAATGTATTTAGATTTTAGTCCTGAGAGTTGATACAGAATCAATTAGATGTTGTTGTCTATGATTTTTATCCATATACTTAGATTATTCAGATGCAGTTTTCAAGTTACAGTTAAATAAAGGAAACACTGAGTTGTCTGCCTTTTTTCCCCTTAATGTATAGTATTGTTACTGTTCCTCTTTCAGATTCATGAGACCATCGAGTCCATCAACCAGCTGAAGATCCAGAGGGACTTCATGCTCAGTTTCTCCAGAGATCCCAAGGGCTACATCCAGGACTGGCTCAAATCCCAAAGCCGAGACCTTAAGGTTCGATATTACTATTTATATGCAAGCACGCTCATGCTGCTCCTTTCGTAACTTAAAGGCACATTGAAACTCACTGCCTCTATTTGACATATATTCTGGATGTAAAGGCTCATTGAAGCCATCTTTATTCACACCTCTGAGTAGAGCATCACGTTACCAATAAAGATACACTCACTCTGTTAGTAATACAAAAAAAAGACAAATAAACTGACTAGAATTGACTAACTTGAAGCCCAAACCCCAGCTAAGTGCCCCCTAGTGGCTACAATTTGTTGTTCAAGAGGGAATGAAACATGAAAGATCACCAAAATAATTAGGAATCCTCTTCAGAAAGATTATTAATTGGTTTGAAATACGTCCTCCTGGAATTTACATGCAATATGCAGCTTATAGTAGCTCATTCTTCCCCAGCATTGATGATTGTCCCTTTTTTGGCTGTAGCTAATGACAGACGTGGTGGGGAACCCCGAGGAGGAAAGGAGGGCGGCGTTTTACCACGAGCCCTGGTCCCAGGAGGCCGTCAGCCGCTATTTCTACTGCAAGGTGAGGAGACGCCATCTAATCCCCTTTTACCTCACAACATCCAAGCTCTGCCTCTAGACGCTCAGATGACTTCTTCTTCCTTTTCTTTCCTCGACAGATCCAGCAGAGGAGACAGGAGCTGGAACAGG
Source organism: Morone saxatilis (assembly GCF_004916995.1). Lineage (NCBI taxonomy): Eukaryota > Metazoa > Chordata > Actinopteri > Moronidae > Morone > Morone saxatilis. The sequence continues at coordinate 15,203,816 of NW_023339650.1, forward strand.
CCTTAGCTGTGCGCAACACCTAAACCAAGGCCCTCCTGAATCCCTGCATCTGACTTCAGAGCTGTGTGTGTGTGTGTGTGTGTTTGGATGTGTGTGGGGCCATCGCTGTAGTCTGGTGAAACCTTAAACCTCTAAACTAAAAAAAGACAGCATTTGTCACGAAATTTGAGCTGAGAGGAGGTTGTTTTCCTCACGACAGCAGCGATGCGCACGTGTGGAATCCAGATTTCGACGCACATACGCGGTCGCTGCATATTTGTTCAGTTTTGCCCAGGACTGTGAGATTATCATCATTAAACCGCATGCATTCACCCCCACCCACCCACTGGAGGTCAAGCCCCTCAGAACACAGGCATCTTCAGACTCACTGCCTAATAAACACAACTCTCCTCTTTCCGTCCGCTACTCTCTGCTTTTGTAAATATGTTGCAAAACGCGTCAAGACAAACTCCGAAAATCGGCTGCTCACTCACTCACGCCGCTGTGGTATTTTTTGGATTCCTCGACTCGAAGAGTTTGATACTGTGTCCGACAGAAATGTAACATGACGTAAACCCGTGTCACAGTCGACCCTCACAGCGCTCTGGATGAGACTCTTTTATGTTTTCCAAATCCTTTTTTGATCCTTTGTTTTTGTGGTTGTAAGTGTGACTGTGTGTTTTTTTTATTTGTTCTCATTAGTGGAGTAGTTTTGATTAAAGATTGATTAATTACACCAGCAAAGTCGAGATTACAGTGTGACACATTCGGGGGGGTTGCAGGGAATCAACGCTATCTATTAAACATGAGGTGTGGATTTAATTCATTTTCAAGTTTGAGTGAATTAATTGGAAAACCTCCAGCGTGTCTCATTTTAGTCTTATAAAAGAGTCTTTTTACAGTAATTCCTACAACAGTATTAGTTACGTGATCTAAAGTATTATCGCAGTAACGGCTCTACGTCTGTTTATAGCAAGAATAGTGTTTTAATGAAGGAGAAACAAGTATTGATCATCATAAGAATAGCTTTTTTTCTTCCCTTAATCATTAGCAAAATGACAAATATGCCTCTACATGTTGGGAGTTGTCGACCGATTTGTTTGGTCAGAGTCGCTCACTGCCTCTTCCTTGTGTGGTGTTTTTTTTGCCAGTTAATGTCATGAAGGTGTTACCAAAGGTTGCAACGAGAAGAAGAGAACATGATCACTGAAATAGAAGTGGGCAAGAAATTCCTCACCTGGGTTTAACATGAAAGTGCAACGATGTCTTAACAAATCTGAACAATTTGGGTAGTTTCAGAGTGGATTTACTCCCCAAATGTTTGCGTTTTGTAGCCAATTAGGCCTCGAGTTTTATGTAAACAAACCCTAAGACTGTTATTGCATTGAACGCTTAAACCCAGGTCTGGAGAACTGTGTCCATTTCTACACTTTTTATGTTACAAGAAGAAGAAGTTTTCTTCTTTTGTAGAGATGTGAATGTAAATATGTTTCTGTCCCTTAAGAGGGCCAGCTGTACAGTATACGACAGACTATCTGTGTGTGTTTGTTTGGGGGGGATGTTGGGGTTGGAGGGGTTGGGGTGTTACATGGTGCAGTATGGGAGCTTCCATGAGTTTTGAATTAGTAGGGCAGGAATGTTAGTGTTCCTCTGTGTACTATCTTGGGTTGGGGAGGTTTATTTTAGGTCCATCCCGTAACCATCGTGGGAGCTAGAAGCTCGAAACAAAGAAAGCTTCAATCAGTAGCTGTAACACACGATTTAATCTGCACCGATCTCATTTTTACACTTTTTTTTTTGTTAATGACACTTGACTTGTATGTATATGTTGTAATGTCAGATGGAGGAATTTTTAGTTTTCTCTCAGTAGTCAGTTTCTAGCTGGAACCTTTTGTCTGGGGGTTTCTTTGCACTGTGCTGTAATTCTTTGACGGGACTCTTCGTCACGGGTGAGACCCTCTTTTTATTATCCCAGCGTACACAAAAAGTGATCGGATGATTTCACGATGACCTATGCATGCTCCATGGACGTTAATCAATACATTCGACGAGACAGTGTGTGTACATATAAAAAGCTGGCATAGCAGTCTGTGTGACGAGCGAAAAGACTTGTTGATATGCCTTCTGGAAACTTTTTTGCCAAAAATGATATGCCCTACCAGCAACTAACTGTAGGTGTGATTTTTCTGAACTGTGTTTTTGTTACTAAGTTATATTTGACTGCACTCATTAGAGGAGAAACGGTAGTCATTGGTAGTATCTTAGTCCTGTGTCTGACCTGGAGTGATTTGTCTTTGTATGGCCAGGGCATTCACATTGTTGTCATACAGTCACTGATTCACTAGCACCCTCTTGTGGAGGAAACTAGACGCTGCAACTCCTGGGTGACCTCAGCTTTGAGCGCCACAGAATAGCTGACAAAATGTTAACAGACTACTGTCTCCTGTTACTTAAACCCTGACGTACTGTTGACATGTTTGTCCCACCCCCTGCATGTGTTCGTGAAGAGCGGGAAACTGCTCTTTCTCTCTGTTTACACTGTTGTCAGAGCATCACCAACAGGGAGGTATAGTATACATAATACTGTATATCTGTAAAGAGCGAACTCGTTTGGTGATCCTACAAAAAAAAAGGGAAAACAGCTGTGACATTACGAGACAGCCTGGATGTAAATAAAGAAGCGCTTGCCAAAGTTTGTAAATGCCATGAGATCTAAAGTGTCTTTTTTCACCTTTTATCACCACAACATGTCGATGCAAGTCACTTTCTTTGTGCACATAATAGAAAGACATATTAAAGTAGTAAACCGAGCTCTACAAAACCTCTATGTGTTGCTTAAATATACTTCAAAATATCATTTTAATTAAATGTTAGGATGTTTTTAAACATTATATTTACTTTCATACTCATTCGTAAAGCTACAAACTGGAGAACTGCCCCTTTAATGTGACATTACAGACAGAAAATTATGATATAAAATAAAAAGGTAAAAACTTGAGTTCAAAACAAGGCTTGAATTCTGGTTTACAACTGGTTTAGCCATACAATATTGTAATTTTTATTAAATGATGACTTAACATGCTGTAGAAATATTATGTGGGAACTTACAAAGTAAATGTTACTGGGATTAGGGGGAATTATTAGGAAAGTCAAGTGCCTCTTCTACATGAAAAGGTTATAAAGAGACTGGGTGGCATTAATTAATAAATTAAGTCAAGAGACAAAACAAAAAAAAAGGCCCAAATTAGGTTTTTTTGCCATTCATCTTGTATGTATAATGACTTCATAAATATCACTGTATGTACTGTTACTGTGATCATTAATGTATATTTGACACACACATTCTTTACTCAAGTAGAAGTTAAAAAGTAGAGGCTCTATAATGTACTTTAAAGTAAAAAGAAACTCTCTTGGTTCCTCTGAAGGACATTTCTACCGGCTGCCAAATGTATCTGAAACTTCAAATAATGTTTTGTCTTTTTATACGTCACTGTTGTTGTTGTCATTCAAAGAACTAAATAGATAATTCTCCTCAAAATGCTTAAAAACTAAATAGAAAATGTAAAGAATAGAAAGTACAGATGTTTAAAAATGTAGGGTGTAAAAGTAAAACGTTTCCAGATAAATCCTCAAGTACAGATATCTGAAAAAGTACAAATAATTTGTTACTTCCAACCTGATATTTGATGAATTCACGAAGAGACATTTGGTGTTTGAACCACAATTTAAAGCATCTTTCACTTGCAAAGCATCATTTTTATAAGATTCAAATAGGTTAAATCCATCTATCAATCCTCCAACTTTCACACATCCAGTGTACGATATGATACGACTAGATAATTGCATACTGTACGAGCTGCCTTGATATGAGGAGATCTAACCTGCCTGCAATAACAGATGCCTGTGGTCACAGTGAGACTCTGTAATTACAGCTGATCAAATTTAAAAAACATGTTGAGACTTAAAAGTTGTTGTTCTCAAACATTTAAGGGTGAAAATTACTCAAACGCACCCTTTGATATCCAGAACATAACTATTTTCCAGCCACAGCAGAACTCCGCTCCGTAAATGACATCAAATTATGCAACTAAGTTGTGTAGCTCTGCTAAATCACCCTTCACTAAACGAACACTCTCGTGCTCTGCGTCAGTAAAGTGTTGATTTAGTGCTCAAGCTCATTGGTGGGTTAAATTTCCTGCATGAGTGAGGCGTTCCTCAAAAGTGGCAGACAGGCCTTTTATTGTTCACTGACCTCACCACAAGGAAGCAGGTGGAGGCGTTTCCACGGCGTATTGCAACAGGGCTGTAACGCCGACTGCTCACTGATCCACTCCCACCTCAGAAAGAGCCTCTTTCACTCTGCTGCTCCGCTGCTCTCCTGAGCCGATGGAGAAGTTTTTGCGGGTGGGGGAGGTTATAATGGGGCCTCCGCGCGATCGTCTCACCCCTTTACAGAGAAGGGAGGAGGAGGCTCTGTGAAGTAAGCCCATTCAGCTCGTTCAACCATCTCGCTGTGAAGGTTAACCACAAACGCCAATGGCGGACCGTGGATAGGTGGACCCTCCCTCTGGGCACAGGGTTCACTTCTCTCTCCCCAAAGACACATGTGTACAGAATACTCGCCAAAAACCCAGGGAGGCCCGGGCCGGGGTGGAGAATTACTGACTTAATGTGAGGAGACGAGGCGGGGCAGGCTGCTTTGGAACAAACTGTTCACTGCCTCCAGGCGCTGCAGTTAGGCTTTTAGGTGAACCGGGAAGACTAAAAGATGTATTATTCTGAATATGAACACGCCATCACTACTGATTTTTCTGCCTTATTGCCTTTTCTTCAGCTCTGCCAAGCAGATAACAGATACCTCCAGGAGTGGCTGTTCAAGCATGCTGCATACAGATCCTGTAAACAGTTGTCTTTCTGTCTAATGAGACTGAAACAAGCGTTTTTACACTCTGAAAAGTAGGAATGAAGAAACAACTCTGAGCAGCGGAAATATCACTCTTTAATACCTTTAAAAAAAAAAAAAAAAAAGAAAAGGCAGCCAACGGCTTCAGCATGTTTCCAGTATTATCTTAACATCTCCACTAAAGGGAGACTTATGGCTCAAGAGTTTTCTCAATTAATTAACAATGAAGGCCTTTGTTCAAGACACGACAGCATAACAACAACAACAGTATAAATATTGTTGCTCAACTTCTGTGAGAATATGTCAGTGGTGGAAATACAAGTAGTCCACGTTCAGCGAGTCGCATGTGAGGACACATCCTCGACTCGTGTGTCAGACATACTCATAGTTACTGAGCAGAGGATACAGCTGGAGGATACAACGAGGCGTCGGTAAGCTACATGGTTCTGTTCCTCACCCTGACCTCTCTCTGCCAAAAAAAGGGAGAATTTCAGTGTATGGATCACACAAAGTACCATTTAACGATTCACAGGGTTCCACATGAGTATCCTTCAGTCCGGGGCAGACCTGTACGATTGAGCACGCTCAGACCTTTAGGTGCTGTTGGCCTGCTCTTGTTCAAAAAGAGCCATGGCCAGGTGTGAGCGTGACCCCAGACCCTCCAGGTTGCTGAGGACACAGCGGTGGTAGATATCCTCGCTGAACCGCGGGTTGCACGCTCGCCGCACGTATTTCTGGATCAGCGCCGGCTCTACGGCTCTGAACACGTGCAGCCCCGAGTAACGGACAAATATGTCGTACACGTCCATGCTCTCCAGCAGCTCCTCGTTGTCCAGGATGTCGGCCGCCATCTTGGTCCGTGCGGTCATGTAGTCGGCGTTGTAAAAGCAGGCCTCGTCGAACACGTGGCGGTCGAAGTGGCCGTCTCGCAGCGACTCGGAGGCAAAAGAGGAGGAGGCGGCGGAGGGCTGCTGGTCGCGGTAGACGATGGCAGGACTGTACTCTTGGAAGTGGATGGGGAAGAAGACCTGCCAGTTGCTGATGGCGTTCATTCTGCAGCGGTTCAGGAAGTCAGCGTTGACCTCCGTCCACACGCTGGCCAGGAAAAACAGCGTGTCCACCGGGTGCTTCTTCGAGATGATGTCCATCAGCTTGACCTGTGAGGGCACCTCCGTCTTCACGCTGATCCAAGGGATCTTCACGTCTCCGTAGCGCTTCTCCACCTCCCCAATCATGGCCTTAATGCCGGCAAACACGTCCGTCTGGCTGACCCGCTGTGCGTCAAACGGATCATAGATGAACAGGAACGTGAGTAAAACGTTGTCGTGGGTGTCCAAAGTGTTCATCACGTACATGTCGAGGAAGTTACCAACAAAGTCCTGATCCTGGGCGGTGACAGGAAGGATGACCTGCACCCGTGTTGCCTCTGTCACGTAGGGCATGGGGATAATCTCAACTGCACTTAGAGGTCGCAGCAAGTTCACCCGTTTGGCGATGACTTGACTGTGACCTTTCTGGGTGTAGGCCTCCAGCGCAAGGTCCAGCACGTACTCCATCCCACGCGTGGGATCGAAGCGCCGGTAACCGTTGAGCAGACGCCGTTTGCGGAAGCGCAGCTGGGGCTGGTAGCGCTCATTCAGACGCTCCACCGCAATCTCCAGTACCGCGTTTACATCTGCGCGGTCGGCCCCTTTCATCTCACACTTCGGGGAGCTGTCAACGCACGAGTAAATGTGCTCTTCAGTGAAGTACTCCCAGTTTATAACCTCAAAACGGGTTCTTGGCTTGAAGGGAGGGTTGATTCCTATAGGCCACGTGACGCCAGCCTTACCTTCCGGCGTGAGATCGCTCAGGTTGTTGATCTGCATCTGATGAGTACACAGAAAAATCTGTTAGGTGTAAAATTAACGCTAAAAAACGAACACGCTGTCCAAACGGTGTTTCCCTTCGTCACATATCTGGTTGCTCTGTGGTGTAAGGGGATATTTAAAGTTAAGTCAAAACAGTGGTAATGAACTACCATTAGCAGCTGCTTTAACAACATAATGAGGCTTCTCCGGCAGATGATATTGGCGAGATGATGACGCTGGAATGTAACACTTCTCGCCCCCAGCAAAACACCTGATCTCTTGTCTTGGCTTTCTTACATGTTTAAATATTGTATCAGTCAGGGATTTCTGCCTTGGCTCAAAAAGTGGGTGTGGTGGAGAGGAGAACAAACAGTATACTTTGACACAGACACAAACACAAAGTGTCTGATGTTACCTGCAGCTGTTGAATCTGTAGGTAAGTCCACTCCAGCTCGATCTGACTGAAGCGTTTGTGAAGGCGGTACATGAGGTTTGGCTCCGATATAGGATGGACTGTGAAGGCATTTTTAAACCGTGCGCTGTCTTCACGCTCTGGATCTGCGTTTTTCCCGAGCTCAAAGTAACGATAGGTCATCTCCTGTGAGCCGCACAAACATCGACACAGAGAAGAAACATCAGTATAAAATATTACTCCAATAGAATTGTGTCTAATGTACTCTTATGCTTTATTTACATGCACGTATCTACTGGTTTCCATGCAGGGGTCTGTGGTTTTCCTTTACCTGGTGCACCTCCACACAGCTGAGACCCAAGTAGTCAATAATGCAGCGGCCCAGCCACTCATCAGGTCTCACACTGAGGATGTCATTGCGACAGGTGTCGAGGTGGGGCTGCAGACGGGCCAGCAGACTGCGGGACAGCAGATAGCCATACCCCCCGTGGCAGTAGCGCGCCTTCTCCTCTCCACCGATAAACTCCTCCGCCCTGCCCATGTACAGGTCCTGACCCGCGCTGAGGTGGCCCACCAGCTCCGACAGACGATCCGCATGCAGGTACGTGTCATCCTGGGCTAAGAGGAACCAGTCGTAGTCCGAGCCGTAGTGCTGATGGAGGTGGCGCACCGTCTCGTACATGAGCCACACGGGACGGTCGTCGCCGTGGGCAACCACAGTCATGCCGTGAGGCACCTTGGGGCTGCGCAGGCCTGTGAAGAAAAAGGTGCGGTGGAAGTGGTGGGCGACCGTGCGATTCACCGCCACGGCCAGCGTGTTGAGGGTGGCCCGAGAGGTCAGCACACCCACCAGCAGGCGCTCTCTGATGCCCAGTTCAGTGTGAATATATCGAGTTCTGGACGAGTAAAGAAGAACAGAAAAATACATCAAAACAAAAGAAGAATAAAGCTGATAATGGTCAAGTTGTTTCCATCAGAGGAAATATAGACTTCAACAGCCTCAAACTGTTTTACATGAAGCTCTAAAACTATCTGAAGGCAAATAAAACTGTTAAAAGATAAGATAAAAGGTTTTTTTTTGTTGTGTGAAGGTGAACAATCAGCTGTATGATTTGAAATAAGACATGAAAAGGAGGATGACATCTGTGGATCAACAAGTGCTTTCCTCATCTGAGCTACTGTATATCTGTACAAAGAGATTTGACTGATGTAATCTCTAATCTAAAGGCCCTCTATACTGTATATCCCACTGAGTGCATTTAGCTTATTGGAGGGGAGATTTAAATGTAAGCCTATTAAATAGAGAATAAACAAATGTAAATGTGGTAAATCTAACAAATCTGTCTTTACTCTAGGTTGTATTTTGTTGTTTTTTATAATAATAAGGACCCTATATGTCTAAAAAACAAAGTTAAATTGTACTTATTCCCTCCTGCTCCACAGACTTTCCACACAACTATCTTATATAACATGGCTGTATGCACTGAGGTCTTTTTCCACGCTCACCTGAGGACTTTCTTGTGTGGTTTATTTGGGTCTTTGTGATAGGGCACGATATGTGGCTCGTAGTCTTCACCTCCAGCTCCGTCCCTCGGGTCTCTCTGAGCCTCCCCTCTGCCCGGGAAAAGCCTCCCATTCCCCAGCTCATCCCTGCAGGAGTCATCGGTATCCCCTTGGGTCCAGGACACCATCAAAAGGCTCAGACTACACCCCAAAGACAGCCCGAGGATGAGGGGTAAAGCAGGCCTGAACACGGCCAAAAAGGAGGAAAGACGCATATCTGGCTGCACTCGATGAGGCTGTTCTAGGGGGAAATGTACCAACTCTCCTGCCGTAGCTTAACACATTTTAAAAACAACCTAAGTTGGGGTAAACCGATTTGTTGACGCCAGCAGAAATGTGCTTTAAATGCCCCATAGTGTCCTCTTTCCCACTCGGTGAGGTAGTCGTTAAAAAGTTTCTGATGAACCCATCAAGAAGAAGAAAAAAAAAAACAGCTTTATAATTATGTTTTCACGTAAAAGCAACAAAAAAAAAA
>NW_023339650.1:15213054-15250396 GCF_004916995.1 Morone saxatilis
GTTTTTTATGTTAACTTTATGACTGCAGGCAACATAATAAAGTAACGCTAGTTTTTAATAATGTAATAACAAATAGCTTAATACCATAAAGGTTTATTGCGTCTTTACTGCTGTCTACTAAAACCAAGCTGTGCCTGTTAACTCGTTGTCATGGTAACTAATGTTAAGATTACTCTGTGCATTAATTTCCTTTTGAGCTAACGTTAGTAAGTAGTCCGCTAACGTAGCAAAAAAAAAAAAAAAAAAAAAATTGTCACCCGGTAAAGTTAACCGTTTGTGGTTTAGGTTAATCTATGTTGGTCGGTACATTAGAAAAAAAAATAAAAATAAATCGAAACAATTGGGAAGTTTCGTGTGTTAAATTAAACCGTTAACGTTTCGCGTCAGAGCAACAAACATCAAAGAGCAAGCTAATTAGCGAGCTAGCATCGCGGCCGTTGGTTTTAGTAGCGATCAGTCGCTGCTCGGTCCACCTCCGCGAACACCGACCTGAAGACAAAAAATAAACCCTTCTTCATCGGTAACACGGGTCGAAAGAATAAAGCACTCCGGCACAGCCACACATATGTCGTCCATTTTATTCAGTTTATCTTGACTTCCTCAAAAAAAAAAAAAAAAACCCTGACTGCCACACACACACACACACAGTACAAATAACGTCTCCCTCCTCCTCTTCCTTCCTCACGTCGTCGTTTTCTCCCTCATCATCATCATCACCGACTGAGCGTATCCTGCTGCAGCATCAACCGCTGACTGACTCAAGGGGACCTGGCTTTAAAATGGAGCACCAACGGGGCCATAGCAACGACAAAAAACACCCCCAATTTAAACTTGTATGATTAGTGGAAAGCCTGTGTTTTAATATATAGATATTTGTGAACGTCGGTGACTGTTACCAGCACAGTTGCACCTCAGGAAAAAAAATTTTTTTTTATTGTAATGTCAGGTTTTATTAACTTGGTTAGTTAGTCCGGGGAAATAAATAAAATGTACCCGATGTATACGTTAAATATACTACATATACAGTAAACGGACTTTTTTTTTTTTTTGTAACTGCAGTCACACAAGAAGGGGCGGGTACATTTATACTCGCCGCCCTCTATGACCATATATGGTCCGTCTGGCGGTTCGACGCTTCGGCTACATCCACCCGGCGAAAAGTGGACACGAGTCGTCGGTGTGCTCCGGAGACCAGTAATCCCGTTATCAAGGTAAGAGCGGCGTTTACGGTACCTGACAGCTGCGGCTTTAATCAGTAACGCACACGGGTGTCTGCTAAAATCAACGCAGCCCAGAAAAAGACACGTTAACCGCCGGATTTCCCGGCTTTTTTCCTTTTCTTCTAGCTGGGGCCTCGCGTCACGTTAGCTTCAGCGGCTCAGGCCTGTCAGCTACCGTTGTTAGCTTAGCTACGGAGCTAACAGCGGCTAGCTCCTCGAAATAATACGATCACACCGCTTTTATGTGACATTCAATCCCAATCGGGTGATATAACTTGCTTTGGTACAGCTGTAGGGTAATTCCCCGTGAAGTGACACAGCTGCTGTTTAATACAACGCGGCATCCGCTGCTGTTAGCGACAGCTGTGCTATCAGGCTTTAGTGTTGCAGAGACCAACGTGGGGCTGAAAGGGACCAAAATGCGGTCTTGGTTTCCACCTTTATCACCACTCTCTCAGGCCGAACCGGTGTCCATGTTAGGCCTTCACTTATAACGTTAGTCCCTCCTTAAAATCCGCTAATTTGAAGTTAATTTACCGGCACCGTCCCCCCCCCCCTGCTGGTTAATCACTCATAACGCCACTTTCTGTAAGTGATAACCACTTTAAACCTAGATTTATACATTTTATTTGACTGGTGTTCTCAAAATGAAAGTCCCATAACAACTGGGGATCTTGATATACTCTTATTTCCTGATGCAGCATGGTATTATTACAGAATAAGATCCTTTTTTTGTTTCCTTTCCCCTGTTGTTGAATAGCCTTCCACGACCATGCCATCCGACCTAGCCAAGAAGAAGGCAGCAAAGAAGAAGGAGGCTGCCAAAGCTCGCCAGCGTACCAAAAAACCTGAAGATGGAAGTGAGGAGGGCGAGCAAGCAGAGACCCAGCGTAATGGAGCAGAGAGCAACGGTAGGAGGAGGCTCGGTTGTGATTTTATTCATCATTCTTGACACAAATTCTGGCGTTGGTGTGTTGCTGAACCGCACTCGGACTTGTCTTTCTGTCAACTGACGCTAAAAGGGGTTTTTGTTTCAACAGGCATTGCGAATTTGACCAAGGAGCTGGATGAATTTGAGCTGGCGAAGACCGAGGCGCGGGCAGTGACCGGCGTCCTGGCCTCGCACCCCAACAGCACTGATGTCCACGTTAGCAGCCTGTCGCTCACCTTCCACGGCCAGGAGCTTCTAGCCGACACCAGCTTGGAGCTCAACTCAGGCAGACGCTATGGGCTTATTGGCCTCAACGGCACAGGTAAGAGTGTCTCACCTGGCACGTGACAGATGTAATTAGTGAGGTTTTTACATTTCCCTTTGCCTTGTGCTGCTTTGGGAACTTAAACATCATTCATTTAACTTCTATTCCTTTTTAAACATTACATATTTTGCTCATTGGCAGCAGTTCCCCACAGTGAAAGTGGCATGAATGTCAATTTATCAAGCATTTATTAAAAAAGAAGCTTAATTTCCCTCTCTTCTTGTATCTGCCAGGAAAATCCATGCTGTTGTCGGCCATCGGGCATCGTGAGATTCCCATTCCAGAGCACATCGATATTTACCACTTGACCCGGGAGATGGCCCCCAGCGAGAAGACGGCTCTGCATTGTGTCATGGAGGTGGACGAACAGAGGATCATGCTGGAGAAGGAGGCGGAGAGACTTGCCGCCGAGGACTGTGAGTCAAATGCGGTTATTGCGCAACAACTGCAACTGGAGAAGGGGGGAAATGTATTGTGGCACAGAAGAGTTGAGAGATAACAGAGCTGAAATTAAATTCAACAAAACACACCCTAGCTTGAGCGTAGTTGACGAGAAACTGTCTCATAGTTGTTCTCTAGCTGCGTTAACTGACATTATATGTGAATCTCTCTTTCTCTCTCTCTCTCTCTGCACAGCCGAGTGTGAGAAGCTGATGGAGCTGTACGAGCGTCTGGAGGAGCTGGATGCAGACAAGGCAGAGGTGCGAGCCTCTCGGATCCTTCACGGTTTGGGTTTCACCAGTGCTATGCAGCAAAAGAAAATGAAGGACTTCAGTGGAGGATGGAGGATGCGCGTTGCTCTGGCCAGGTAAAGACGTAGCTCGAGTTGTACCATGCGTGACTTTAACTTCGTACACGCTCTTTTCTGTATTTAGAATACGGTCGAACCAACAAATAATCTGTGAATAACCCACAAATTCAGTTTAATGTGCAACTACACACAACTGTGTCTTTCACTTCTCAGAAAGTTCATGTTTTGCTGTGAAATTAAGACGTTGGTCACGTAAAAGGCAACACCTGTTGAAGAGTAGTGTAACGTGGAACTAATACTGTTCAGTCACCCATTACTCTTACAAACAAGATAAAGAGTAAAAAATGAGAGTTACGTTTCACAATAAAATGTTAATGACTGTTCTGTGTGTGTGCAGAGCCTTGTTCATCAAGCCCTTCATGCTGTTGCTGGATGAGCCCACTAACCACTTGGATCTGGACGCTTGTGTGTGGTTGGAGGAGGAGCTCAAAACGTAAGTTCACATCCCTACTTCACCACATCAAAGAGTCCGAGCGGTCGATGGATGCGTTGCTCATCCCGCTTCTTGTCGTTCAGGTTCAAGCGAATCCTGGTGCTCATCTCGCACTCTCAAGACTTCCTGAACGGTGTATGCACCAACATCATCAACCTGCACCAGAGAAAACTCAAATACTACACGGTGAGAACACTTGGCTGAAAACAATGCTTTTTTTTTTTTTTTCAAAGTAAAATTTTAGGAGCCCAATGCCAGAAAGGAAATGGACTCTAGCATCCTTTGGAACATCTTTAAAAAGTATGAATGGGGCCGCATGTGATCTCATAACGCTAAATAAGGGAACTGGGGGAAGGCTGTTACTAATTGTGTCACTGTGCCGCCCTGTTGGATGACCATGCACATCTATTTTTGCTTGAAGGGTAACTATGACCAGTATGTGAAGACCAGAGAGGAGCTGGAAGAGAACCAGATGAAGCGCTTCAACTGGGAGCAGGACCAGATAGCACACATGAAGGTGAATGAGCGACACCACGTGGTGGAAGTGTGTCTCTGCACAGAATGGGCGGTCAAGAACAAACTCTTTTTAAAATAAGACCAGTTACTTAGTATGGCTTATGTTTAGGCTGTTACTAAGGAGTCCCATACCTTTTTACAAATATGAATTATTCTGTTTTGTCATTTGCAAAACTAAGACTTGTACTCATTGTTCTTTTTTTTTATTTTTTTTATATCCGTCTCATCTAGAATTACATTGCCAGGTTTGGTCACGGCTCCGCAAAGCTGGCACGACAGGCACAGAGCAAAGAGAAGACGCTGCAGAAGATGGTGGCATCCGGCTTGACTGAAAAAGTTGTGAATGACAAGGTACTGTGACGTGGTTGACCCTTTGACTCTGTGGCACAGTCTCAATACTGTCATGGCACTAACGCTTGCTTCTGTCTCCCTCAGACTCTGTCATTTTATTTTCCTCCCTGTGGGAAGATTCCTCCTCCTGTTATCATGGTTCAGAATGTGAGCTTCAAGTACAGTGACAACACAGTGAGTATGGTTAATATCGCAGCACGGACGGAGCTTTGTTCACTGAAATCTACATCGCAGTCTCACTGGTGTGTTTGTGTTTCCTGTAGCCGCACATATATACAAACCTGGAGTTTGGTATTGACTTGGACACACGAGTGGCTCTGGTGGGACCCAATGGAGCAGGAAAGTCCACACTACTGAAGCTGCTGATGGGAGAAGTAAGTACAGCACATTCCCCCCATTATCCTACAACAACTGGCACTTGAGTATTAAAGCTCATTCTCCTCTTTTTCTTTTTGTAGCTCCTCCCCACCGACGGCATGATCCGCAAACATTCTCACGTCAAGATTGGCAGATATCATCAGGTAAAACACGGCGCCTCGGTGCACCTGCAACAGTACTACGAGCCCCCGTAACAACCAGACATTACGTTACAATATCTGCTTATGTTACAGCATCTGACAGAGCAACTGGAGCTGGACCTGTCTCCTTTGGAGTACATGATGAAGTGTTACCCTGAGATCAAAGAAAAAGAGGAGATGAGGAAGATCATCGGTCGCTATGGGCTGACAGGAAAACAGCAGGTAGGATTTGGAAACTCTTCCAGGCGATCTGAAAGAGGGGGAAGTGTTTCTTGTTTTGTCCGCAGTGTCTGTACATTAACCTCTGAAATATCTTCCAGGTCAGTCCGATCAGAAACTTGTCCGATGGTCAAAAGTGCCGGGTGTGTTTTGCCTGGCTGGCCTGGCAGAACCCTCACATGTTGTTCCTTGACGAGCCCACCAATCACTTGGACATCGAGACCATCGACGCGTTGGCGGACGCCATCAACGAGTTTGACGGCGGCATGATGCTAGTTAGCCACGACTTCAGGCTAATTCAACAGGTATATTCAGAATTTAATAATTAACTTTAACATTTAGCTGGAAACAGACTTTACCCGACCAGTTGTATCTAAAAACACTTTCTGTTTTCTCCAGGTGGCTCAGGAGATCTGGGTGTGTGAGAATCAAACCATCACAAAGTGGAACAGGGACATCCTGGCATACAAGGAGCACTTGAAATCAAAGATCGAAAACCAAGCGCATGACATCTAAATAAACCATAAATCATTCTGAGCCACTCCTTTATCTTGCATCATGGATTTAACCTGCAAACTCCCGAGGGGGCACGAGTGGGGTTTTCACTGCAGGAAATGTCCCAAGTAGAACTGAAACAATCTCTTATGCATCTTATTGGACACGTCTCTTGTACTTGTTGTACTGTATTTCCATCTCGGTTTGACAGTGCCGCACCGTGCTGAACCCGACCCAGTCTCTCCTCTCCCTTCACCTCTCCTCCCTCTTTCCCTCCTCCTCTCCTCACCTCAGGCTGCACTCTGATGGGCTGATTCAGCTGAAGCTTCTCGGTGCATTTTGGAATGCATTCCATTGTGCTGTCTTCATAGAAAAGTTTTATTTTTCCAAATGTTCTGTTTTATCCCAACATGTATGCAGCAGCTTTTTAGGTCATATTTTATGATATTTAAAAGTTGACTTTTTTTTTTTTTTTTCCTCCTGTGTAAAAGAGCAGTTCTGCCTTATTTAACAATGTAATGCAATAAAGGTTTGTCTGAATAAACAGAACATAAAAACAGCATCTTTAGATTCAGAAGACTTTATTTTTTTTTCTTAAACTTGATGAATACAGTGCTCATATCCAAAAATCAAAAGCTGTTAGGGAAAATAAACTATTTTACATCTCTGTAAACAAGAGGACAAAACTCGAAGTGATTAAAGACGTCTAACTTTGGATTCTGGCCATTCTGAGCCCCTCGGCTGCATAGATCCTTCCTCATCTTACAGCCACTGCACTGTGTACGCTGCTCACCATGTATCCATGTAACTGAAAACGTCTGGGCTGTCCAAACACTGGCATTACTAACGCTAACAGACGGTAATGTGACATATGCCATTCATAAAACCAAACAACTGAATCCAAACTGCATCCCCAGGATGCATTGGAAAAGTTACAAATTTGAGTGTTTTAGGTGACTTATGGTCTGCTGTAAACTAACATCCATACAGGTTACATAATCAAAATCTTCATTAAGAGGTTGAACAGTAAAGCTGTGTTCATGTCAAACTGGAAAGGTGGCAACGTAACAGAAGTATGGCTGCGTCTTACTGCCACCATTACGGACATACTTCTATCATGTTATTTCTCATTACTACATAACAACTGGGTTCAACCGTACCATAACCATTTCAACAAGAACCCACTTAATCCTGTTACATCACTAATAATGAGAAATTGTCATGGTGGCAACAATAACCTGCCATACAGAAGCAACATGGGCATTTCTTTTCATTTTTATGGATTTAAAGCCAATCACACGAGAGCTGATATCTCTCGTCTGCAGCAGCAGTTAACTGTATTACAACAATAAACAAATCATTTAACCACTGACACCTACAGTAGTGTTTAGTTAACAATAGTGCCGAATATTCAAGCTAACAAAACAAACATTGCACCCAATTCTAACAAACATCAGAAGGTTAATTTATGCTTATAATAAATCCAACATGACATGAAGAGAGCTCACGATTCAGTGTTAGTTTCAACAACAGGTCAATGATTACTGAAAGACATTATCTGCCTTCACGTCCTCCAAACAATGTTCAACTGTATTTATTTGAATGTGTTATTTAGGTTTTCATTTAATTTCTACATATGTCAGTCAGTTAGTCATTCAGTCTGAAAATACATGCGGTGTTATAAGTTACTATTTCCAACACTTAATACGCTCCTGCCAGTCGGCTCCAAAAGTGCCGACCAGGAGAAACAGATAGCTCCAACCTATAAGGCTGCACATTAAAGCTTTAAAGCTATTTGTCAGATGGACTTTTCCAGAGACAAAAAGGGCTGCAGTTTATGCAAGTAAATACAGACTGATTATATATATATATATACGTAAACGTTAGAAATGGCCTGGTTTTTAAAACACAAGGCTCCCGTTTAAGGTTTCAACTTGGTAGCGTGCGTGATTGACAGATTAGTGGCACTAGCTGCAGTTGAAACAGTGCAAGTAGGAGGAGTGTTTCAGTTATGCTGTCTCACAGAGTATCCTGCCGGCAGCATGTTTCAGGGGGCTAAAAGGGGACCGCAGCAGTCGGAGGCGCACTCGGGTGCTGTATATGTGTGGACCAACCGAGGGGTATCGATGCTCACTGGGCTTCCCACTCCTCATCTGAGACCTCATCGGGGGGAACGGTGCGAGTGTTGCTGGCGCGAATGCTGCTGATGTTGGTGAAAGAGAGGAGGTTCGCAATACCTATCAGACTCACGCCAGTGCCGTCCAGATTCACCTGAGCCAGATGCATGTGTTTCAAGCACTTCAGGCCTGAGGGGAAAAACATAAAAATGCATAGAGATTGTTCACCCAAGCACAGAAACAGTACACGTGTTTGTTGTCGGGGAGTCAGATGAAGAAAGGGACAGCGATTATGACAATTTGACCTCACCGTGGTCTGTGATCCGTGTGCGGCTGAGATTAAGCTTCACAAGCTGATTGCAGCGGATCACACCTCTCTTCACTACTGTGTCTCCCACCTGAGTGCTGGCTAACCCCAACACCTAAAAAAAAACACAGGAAAAACACATTAAAATCACCAAATATATCAAAACTGGTTCAGTATGCAACTTATACAAGTGTGAGGCAGAAACTTGGAAGTGCACATACACTGAGAAATGTTTCCCTTCAGGAATCAATGCAGAATCAAATCCTCTGTATAAATAACAAAATAGTACATCACATGATGTTTTGTTTTTTACATAACTTTTAACCCTTGGCTACTCACCGTCTGGGCCCCATATTAAGCCTGGCTTATCACATTTTTACCACTTCTAACCACAAATTAATGAGCTGTACTTTAGCGGGTTTTGGTCTGCAGAACAGCAGAAACTGTGCTAATGAGTGTGTTAACCCAGTGCTATCAAAGAATACAGTGTAAAACTTAAAACTTAAATATAGTAAATGCTGACCCATAGGTTAAATAAAACCAGTGTTAAATGTGACGTAAGTTACCTCATGTTTACAACAAGCAGTTAAAATTACAGAGCAGCAAATACTATTTCTTTACCGTTTCTTAAACCAAGCCTGATAGACAACTCACAGACTGACTAACGCACAAATGTCACCAGTAAAATCACCTGGAGGTGCGGCAGACAGGTGATGAGATCGGCTACTCCTCGGCTGGTGACTGCGGTTCGGTCCAAACAGAGCTCCTGCAGCTCCTGCAGGCCACGCAGAGAGGGAAGCCCTGCATCTGTCACCTGAGTGTTGCTAAGTGACAGTTTCTTCAACCTATACAAAGTAAACACAGTACTCGTGTCATTAACCCTGTTGTAATCATACGTGAAACCACTGTTATAACTAGAGAATGCTGACTGCTGAGAGGTTTACACTAAGCTGTCTGAAAGATGTATTCCACATCTTTTGAGTATTTCTTGACGAGCTTACGCAACACTGTGTGTTTTGTGTTGGCTTTAATATTTGTATGAAGTAACTGAAGGAGTTGAAAAAGTGGGAAAGAGTCTAATTACTATGAATGGGACTGAACAGTTTAATGTGTATCATAAGGTTTGGATGTGGTTTCCAACTGAATGATTAAATATAAGTTAACAAAGTCTATAAAGGAGGTACTTTGAAAAGTGGCAAAAGGACTAAAAATGTAAAATATACTGAAATGTCTTGAATAAATGTCATAATGTGGTCAAGATCTTCAATATTAGAAGATTTAAACTGAGGCTAAAGCTTAAAGAATACTTGTGTCTGTCTGTCTCTTTGCTTGTCTGCCTCCATGTCAAACTGGGTTAATTGGGTAATCTCAATCAGCTGTGTGCTCCCAACTCCAATTAAGGGTTGCCACAGTACCTGCTGTGTGAGATGAGAAGTGTGGGGCTAACCTGGTCATGGTGGAGAGCTGGCTGACTCCCTGGTCTGTGACTTGTGTGTAGTCTGTCAGGTCCAGTTCTAAGAGCAGAGACAGTCTAGAGAGGAATGACAACCCGCTGTCTGTCACAGAGTGGCGTCCAGGGAGGGTCAGCTGTGTCAACCTTAGACCTGGGAGAAAAGGAAAAAGTTTGATTTACCCCAGACTTTGACCATTTTGTTTCATTTCCATCTGTCTTCTATTTTCTTTAATGTTCCTTTCCAAGTACGAACCTGAGATGATCTGCAGAGCTTGATTGCCGTCCGCTACAGGGATTCCCGCCAAACTGAGGGAGGACAGGGTAGGGTGGGAGGACAGGTGCTCCAGGGAGCTTTCTGTCACACCTGTCCCATCCAGGTTCAGAGTCTGCAGGTTGGACAGCCTTGCCAAAGCTGACACATCCTTGACCTGGAAATGTGATGAGGAAATAATAAAAAAAAAAAGGTGTAACTTTTAAAAACCGGATGTTCTGCGAGTTAAAATGCGTGTCACGCCGGTAGAACTGAAGTACCTTGGTCTGCTTGATGCTGAGGAGCCGCAGCTGTGGCACACAGGTGGGCAGGACAACCAGTGAGGCTTCGGTCACAGCCGTCTGGTTCAGGCTGAGCTGAGAGAGGCAGGACGGTGCTGACTGGAGATACAGCACCATCCCGGCATCGGTCACTTTGGTCTGGTCCAGGGACAGGAAACACAGGCTCTTCAAACCTTACAGACGCAGAAACAAAGAACGTTGATACCCATTCAACAAGTACTTAACACAGAGCAGCTTATGTTCGAATGTGGCATTCTTGCACGTAATTGTAATTATTGTACTATTATCCTCTCTAGTAATAGTCAGAGGCTTGTTCACAATACGATTTGTAGAAAGCCTGACCTGTGATATGCTGCAGACAGGAGTCGGTCAGTTTGCTACAGGAGGCCAGGTTGAGGTACTGGAGTTTGACCAGGCTGGAGAGGATTGACAGCCCAGAGTCTGGACAAAACAAGTTTGGGAGATTAAAATGAAATGGCTCAGACATTGACCTAACAGATCTAAAAAGCCTATAAACTCCATCTTGGGATACAATTCAATACCAGTGATTAGAGGCGAGTTGACCAGACTCAGATGCTTTAATGCCGTGAAGGCCCGTAACTGCCGCAGGAGCTCATTGGTGGAGTAAGGGTAGCAGTTTAGGACAAACTTCTGCAACGGGCAGCCGAAGAAAAGCTCCAGGGTGCGCGGACGTAGGAGCCTCTCACGGGACATGTGGTTGAGCAGAAGCTCTGCTAGCTCTGGGGTGAGGCACGCCAGACTGCTACTGTACTGCATGCTGGGAGCTGAGAGGGTAGAGATACAGAACGACAACAGTGAGTAAACAAAACCATGAGATAATCAGAATCAGTGAGTCTCACAACTGAATTGTCTCTCTACCAGTCATGAGGTGGACAGTAGCACGGGTGGCCAAGGCACATAGGGACGGCATGCTGGGTGCCCTGAAGGGTCTTTTAGGGGGTGATGGTTGTCCCTGGGAGGCCCGGGGGTCTTCTTGCCGTGCAGCTCTTTGAAGACGCTCCACGGCAGCCAGACCTGCAGCGACAGGTGCCACCCGACCTCCTGCATCCTCAGGCTCTGCTGGGTCCTCTTCTGGAGCCTCCCTGAAACACAATTCCCATTTTAACGTACAGGTAAATCTTCACAAGAGCAACATTTAGCCTGTGTTCCTCTCCCTACTGTTTACTAGAACAGATATCTCGTGCACAACCGAAACACAGGAAACTGAACTGAAAATGCGTCACCACTCTGGAACTTCTTATGAATCATCTTTTCTCTACCTTCCTGTCTGATAATGACTCATAATGACTAATAATATTGCAACAGGGTGTTGTAGTCAGAGTGACTACCCTGTTTAAAACAATAGATAACAGGTCTTAACTGGGTTATATAATACAATTAGGGCTATAAACAATTACTTTCAGGATTAATTCATCTGCTAATTTTCATGACAAAAAATGCCCATCGCAGTTTCTCAGAACCAAGGTGACATCTTCAGATGTTTTGATTTGCCCCAAACCCAAATATATTCACTTTACAATGAAATAAGACAAACTAAAAGCAGCAAAACCATACACTGAGAATAACAAGCAACATGTTTGCTTGAAAAATGACTGAATTGTCAAAATAGTTTCCAACAGAACTTAACTATAAACCCTAGTGAAAGCTGATTCACTACAACTGGTTGCAAGACACTTAAAAATCAATTGTAGCCCAGTGGAACTGTAATACATATGAAGTTGTGTCAACTGAAGTGCAGTACAGTTCTTACATTATTATTATCAGTGCCATTCTGTCTAGACACCCACCTGAGTCGATTTCCTTGCTCTGGCCAGTGGTGCCTGGGCTCAAATTCTCCACGGAACCTATTCTCCGGAAAGAAAGGCAGCCTCGGCATTCCTGTGAAAATTACAAAAGGGACAATTGTAACCCACGAGGATATTCTAATATCACTAAGCTGAAGTAGTCACTGACATTAAAACCAGCCCATATATATACACAGCATTAGTCACTTTTTGAGAGTTGAAAAAACAGTTGCCTTTTTATATCCCACACCTCTAATCAACATCTTTTGTTCTCGATCGTTGATTCTCCTCTAACTAGCTTCGACTGGGATCGCGCTCTTTTCGCTCTCTGGTCTGGCACACATTCAGAATACTATATCACAACCACATGCTATGAAAGACTGCAAATGATTGGCTGACCGGCTCTAAGCACTCTGGGAACAACTGGCGGGGGCTCTGCAGCTCTGACCTCGTGTACTGTATGTTTGACAGAAAGGGGCATTCACCTACATATTTCCTAATCCTAATCTTTCTCACATATGGCACACATTACTGGGACAGTCGACTTCTGTTCTGTATACTAGGAAACTTATGCAACATACTGTATGAAAGTTACTCCAACAGCTTAAAGGGAGAGGCCAGGGTCATCTGTTTTTGGCGTGGGAGAACAAAAAGTTCTACACGTATGAATAAATGGAGACACGGGGAGGAGAAGGGGAGCAACATGTAGGTCAAAAGAAGGATGAGTTGTCTGCAATAACCCCAGACACAGTAAAGGTGCAGTACCGTTGAGCATGTGAGGTGGTTCTTCCTCTCCTTCTTGTTCCTCATCAACCTCGATGCCATCAGCTGCTTCGGGATTACCAGGAACCAACCTCTGGCCGCGCCCTGTTGGACAGCACCAGGAATGCCATTTAATGACTAAACAGCTATTCAAACAATCTTTAAATAATGTTCAACAGTCTGGTTTGTTGAAATAACTGAGCCAATAGAGTTGCAATGTGGAAGGATGTATTTCAAAAGTAAAAATACCGTTCATTTCCTCCAGACTATGTGAAGTGATTCACAGCTGGAGCATTATACACAGCTTGGATAAGCCTGAAACTCTTCTGGTTGAATTATCAGAACAAAAGACAAACTCCATTAGGGAATATTT
Source organism: Morone saxatilis (assembly GCF_004916995.1). NCBI lineage: Eukaryota > Metazoa > Chordata > Actinopteri > Moronidae > Morone > Morone saxatilis. The sequence continues at coordinate 15,226,243 of NW_023339650.1, forward strand.
GTTTTTTCTAATGACAAGGTAAAAACCTGTATGTATAAAAACATATGGCAAGAAAACATCCAATTACTGTGAAGTATGGTGCTAATTGCGAGCAGAAGCCAAAGACTGAACTGAAAACTGAAAACACAATCTGCACCTTAAATTAGTTCACCATGCAAATTGCAAGAGCTGTTAAATGTGGTGGAATGTGACAAAACAGCATTATTATGAAGTACTGCAGTGCTGAAGAGATGCCCTGGTCTACAAATCTTGTTCTCCTGATAGTATGGAAAGATTATTCCCACACTGATCGTGAATCATATTGCAATCGCAGTATCTTTCAGAATAATTTGTTTAAATGTTCTAACCATAAGTCTGCCATAAACTAGAAGAAATTCAGCAAGCCTTTAAAGCCTACTATAAGGACTCAACCTGACAAAGCTGATGACTCAGTAATTCATCAGAATAATGTACTGACTGCTGACCGCTGTTTCTCCACTAAAGACCAACAAAACACCAGGGTCAGATGGATTTGTTAGTGAATGGTACGAAACATTCAAGCCTGAGTTGACGCCACTTCTTCTCAGATGCTTTAACCACACCCTTAAGGAAGGCCAGATGCCCCAATCTTGGAGCGAGGCAGTAATAGCAATAATTCCTAAGGAAGGCAAGGACAAGGGAGAATGTTAGTTGCCTCAATTATGGCCAAAAGGATAGAACACATTGTCTCTGAAATGATAGACCCTGACCGAACAGGGTTTGTCCGAGAAAGACAAACACAGGACAATATTAGACGAACGCTCCATGTGATAGACTATGTGATCAAGAGTATATTATACTGATCAGTTTAGATGCAGAGAAAGCGTTTGATTCGGTTGGATGTGGCTACCTTTACCAAGTACTGCAACGTTTTGGCTTTAATGAGAAATCTGTTCAGTGTATTAGATCGCTTTATTCAAACCCCACTGCTACGATAAGAATCAATGGTCACCTAACTCAATCCATCAAGCTAGAGAGAGGTTGTCGTCAAGGCTGCGCACTAAGCCCCGCCCTGTTTGCGCTCTTCATAGAGCCCTTAGCTCAGGCAATAAGGGAGGACCCAGAGATTAAAGGGATTTCCATTTGAGATAATGAATACAAGATAAGTCTGTTTGCAGATGATGTATTGCTCACTTTGACTGACTTACAGAGAAGTGCACCTAAACTGATGTCCCTTTTGAGACTGTTTGGCTCTTATTCGGGGTATAAATTGAATACACATAAGACCCAGATACTCTCATAATTTCATACCGAATACTGACTTCAAAGGCAGATTTGATTTTAAAATGGGACACCACTGCTATTAAATATCTGGGAGTCTGGATCCCAAAAGACATCTCCAAGATATATAAGACGAATTATGATCCAGTTATTAAGACAATCAAAGCAGATCTAGATAGATGGACTGTACTGCCCCTAGACATGTCTAATAGAATTAAAAATAATATAAAAATGAATGTCCTTCCCCGGCTTCTGTACTTATTCCAGTCACTTTTTTAGGATTTTAGGGAATGGAATAAACTCATATCAAGATTTGTCTGGAACAATAAGAGGCCCCGAATTAAATATAAGATCTTGCAGTTACCCAAAGATGAGAGTGGACTTTCTCTACCATGTGTGGAGGACTATTATATTGCTGCTCAGCTAAGACCCCTAGTATGCTGGTGTAATCCAAACTACTCCGCCAAATGGAAAGATTGCAATCTGAAACACCAGCACAGTCTTTATTGGGTAACTGCCAACACCATGATCCTCACCTGGATAAAATAAATTGCTGGACCAGGGTTGCCCTTAAGGTGTTTATCACCTGTAAACAACTCCATCTCCAGAAACATATATTAAAAATGGGAAGAGAGGATATGTTAAGATATTTCCAGGTCAGAAACTACTGCAACAAGGAAATCAAACAAGTTTACAACAACATTTACCGATGCATATAAGGCTAAAGACAGTAAACATTTAATATCACAAATTTATAAATTTATAAATTTATAAAATTTATAAATACACAAAATTGCAAGAACCATTCTACTCTCCAGGTTAAGCAGAAATGGGAGGGGGAGTCTGGCCTGGAGATGGTCAATCTTTGGTTTAAAAGTAGATTTTTCTTTTATTACACTGTATTTGAGTAAAATCCCAGTTGGCCCACGACAACTATCTTAACAACTACTCGACAACTACTAACTTATCTTTTTTTTTCATTACACAGAAATGGCTGCAGACAAATCTGCCATCAAGGAATGACTGGATCACCATTGTTAACGAAATACAATGCACGGAAAAAGTGACCTTCACCCTCAGACTACGGGCTGAACAGTTTACAAAGTACTGGGAAAGGTGGACTTCATATTCTTTAACGTGTAACTCTTAGTCTCTGTGTGAACGACGAATGTATGGCCTGTGTCAACCATGTCAACCTGTCTGTTCACTTTTATTCTCTGTCTATTTTTGTTCTTTCTTTGTTTGCTTGTTTGTTTGACTGAAAACTTAAATAAAAAGAAAAAATAAATGTTCTAACCATATCAAGCATCCCTTAATTAAACCAATGGTCATAACATAAACCTATAGCATTGTAACATCATCCGGGAGACTGACATGTTTCTGTGTAGAGTTACATTGAGGAAATCATTAAAAGAACAATTTGAAATCAGCAGCTCCTTCCACTTTGCAACTCTATAAATAATTTGTATAGGCGGCAACAGTCATACAACTGAACACAACAAACAAGCTTTTATGAATAAACGTGTGAGGTACAGCAGTAAATATGCTTAAAACTTGTAAATGTATAAAATATGAAGGATTTCAGGTTTAATACTTACCCCAGAAGTGAGACGGCCCAGACAGTGAAGGACCAACACCAGGTATTCCTGCATAATTCACTGCCTCCTCCCACAGCTGGTTGGGTAGTGGAGGAGGCAGAACAAGGCCCTGGCCTCCCGCCTCCTCCATGACAGGGATATGTGGCTGAGGAGACACCTCACACGGAGACTGCTCATTCTCTTCCGCTGACGGTGGATCTGCAGGACTCCAGGGTGCAGGTGCATCCTGGGGTGTCTCTGGAGGAGTGGTCTGAATACATAACGCAGCATTGGGCGTGAGGCCGAGAGAGTGCAGCGAACAAGCAAGCTCTGCCTCGCCAAAGCGTTTTCGTGGAAAACCCTGGAGGAGGGAAAAGGAGGCGAGGGAAGGGTGACGTCCGGCGATGTGCTCCACGACGCTGCGCAGAGGAGCATCGGCTGGGAAGCGTTCGCGCATGGACTCACCTGATGGCAGACGAATCTGCAGCGAAAAAAAAACAACACATGACGTTTAAGAAACTGAAATTCTGTAGTTTGAACGCATCTACTTCATTCACACACAAAATTGTCCTTCATAGCCTCACCATGAGGACACAGTTGTTGTCCACATTGGTCTGAACCTTTCCTCCAAGCTTCTGCCCTTGAACACTGGGAGGAGACGTCTCTGTGGCGGCACTGGTTTGGATCTTCTCCTGCAGGCTCCTCCGATCCTCCGCTATCCGCTTCAATACCAACTCCCGCTCCTGGCAGACCGACACACATAAGACAAGATGTTCTATTCTGTTCTGAGATTACAAATAAGACACTTGGTTTAAGGGATTTTGTTTTCCGTATTATAACAAACAAACTGCCAGTCCGGCTGAGTTGGCACCGTTCGGCACCATAAGTTCTTCCTTTCAGTACTGCTGACCTGTTTCTTTTGTCTTCTCTCTGCTCTGGCTTCTTGAGCAACTCGCTGCCTCTGCTGCTCTTCAAAGTCACTTTTGTCCTGTTTGATGCGGGACTCGACTGGTAGTGGGTCTGGGGACAGGGTGCCTGACTGTGAAGGTCTCAGCACCAATGAAGGGGACGCTGTTTAAGTAAAAAAAACAAAAACAAAAACGAAACATACACTCAATTTTGCACCCTGAAGCATTCATTTCTTATTGTGAACTGTTACTGAAAACTTCAATGACATGATGACAAATATTTACAGGATATTACAATGACGGATTACACTTTTTGTCTTTAAAGCAAACAGCTTGGTGTTATACCTCTGCTGTCAGACGGAGATGTCTGCGCCTCTGAAGTGCTCGCTGCCTCTTTGGGTGGGTTGAAAGCAGAAAATGCTGTCTCAGCTGGCTGCGACGACTGCTTGACCAACCTGTGCCGTGGATACTGACCCTGTAAGAGCCTGTCAACATACGAGAGAGGGACACAGAAGTAGTTTACTGAAAGGTATTGGTATTTAACGAACGCTGAATATTTAAGATTTAAGAAAGGGGTTGGGAGCACTCACCACTCGGCTGCATCTGCCACAGAAAAATGGCCCGCCTGTACGGCTGCCTGGATCTGTTCCTCTGAGAAACCCATCTCACTGAGGATGAGGAATAACTCCCCAATAGTCTGCAAAACAAGCAAATCAAACAGGCATCAACGAGGAATGTCAACAATGGTTGACTAAACAACATTTGTGATTGTTTATGTCTTATCAATGATTGCACAAACAGTGGATACTGAGGGAACACTGATGTCGAATGTTAAATAACACTGAATGGCATTTTTCAGATACAGAAAATGAAGCTTTCTTTATCAGTACTTTACGTTTTCAGTCTAACTAACTTGTTGCATTATCCACTGATTACTACTAATGTACAGTCCATTACAAGGCACTGTAATTGTACTTTGTATATGTTTGGTCCTATGTTTTTATCTTATTCCATTTTCTACTTTACATTTTTTAAAATAGTATTTTGCTTCTGCTGTTACACTGTAAAATGTCCCTTTAATTAATACGTTTCTCTATCTAACAATCTATCTGTATGTAATTTGCCAGTTGCATTAACTGACATGCATGGCAACACAGATATTTAACCAATAATAACTCAATAACAGCCATTTTACAACCTGCTAACACTTTAAATGTGTTATTATTTTCATTCAATTGGTAACTAATATCTTATAAGTCAGCTCTGCTCTGAGTAAGCTGGTTTGTTATCATAGAAATGTTAAAAATTATGAATAAAAGTGTCTGAAAAAGACTCAAAATAGGTGCTGGTGAGAATATTTAGTTGTTGCCTTTAACCTTAAGTCACATGCATGCTATCTACCAATAGCATTAACCGTGTTTCAATGCGCACTTGCTGCATATTTATTTGTCTTTGTCCTTCAATATCGTTACATCCAACTCTCCAAACCCAAGTTAATCTTAGTCCACAAAGTTTTTATCTAATCCTCATCAACATCTGCCAGCAAATAATAAAATAATAAACAAAACAAAAACTGCATTAATTCACAGCAAAAGCCAGCTAAAAATCAAAGCACGCAACAAGACATAAAGTGTTGTTTATGTCTTTTTGGAAACAGTGTCAACAACAACAACGTTAGCACGGCGGCTAACAGCAGCTAGCCGAGGAAAGATCGACGTCGGTGGCTGAAAAACAAGAAAAAACCAGCCCTGTTATTGTGCATCTTACCGGAGGAGCAGCGGAACTCATGCCTGTTTCTTTTCCACCTTTTTAAAATCCGAATTAAACTAATATCAACCAGCCACTTTCGGTCACTTCCTGGTGCGCAGCGCTGCTATGCTAGCGGGACTGACCTCTCCCCCCTCTGACTTTGTGGACTGACAGAATATCAACAAGGAAGCAGCCAATCAGCAGCGAGCTCGTCATCCGCGTCACTCGCTGATTGACAGACGCGAAGTCCAACCGCTGCCCGATCAATAACTTGATCAGCAGCCTGTGACACAGAACAGGTCCATGTAGTCTGTGGAGATTGCTTTTTGTGGATTAGACTAGAAAAATCAATTATTTATTATAATAGATAATGAATAAATGGATAATTCAGTTTATTCAATTTATAAAATGTGTTTTACTGTTAGTGCGCTTCAGGGTTTATTTTTTAAGAACATGAATGTGATCTTATTGCCTTTTTTGTGTTAAGTAACTGCTATATTTATTTATTTTTTATAATAATAATAATAATAATAATACATAATAATACATTTAATTTATAGATGGATAGACTTTATTAATCCCCGAAGGGAAATTGGGTCGTCATAGCAGCCAGGTTCATTTAAACACAATAAAATACAACAATAAAATAAAATACAACAATAAAAAAAATAAATAGGTAGGTAGGGTGCACAGAGAGTGCTTCTCAAGAAACTCAAAGACACTTCACATGAGTTAAAAAGGCTAAAAAAGCTAAAAAACTAAGAAATTATAGCTATATCTACAACAGTCAACAATAATTAATTGAATTATATAATAATATATAATATAATAATAATAATAAAATAATTATAATTATTTATGTATTATTTATTTTTTCTATGTTATACCTAAAGACTGTCCTGTTGTAAGTGGAGTCATGTTCTGTTATATTATATATATATTATATCTATTAAAGGTGACAATAAAGTTAAAAAACAAAATAAAAACAGACGAGGCTGTGGGTGAAAAATTAAGTGTACATCTCCCAAACATGTGAGATGAAAATAAAATATCTAATAGGAAAGAAAGAAAGATCTGTATGATAATTATTATATTATTATAGGTGAAACTCCTGAAAGCCACCAGGGGTCACTCTGTTCATACTGATGTGACCTTTGCACTATACATGCTGTGTGTATTATTGCTGTATATTAGTGGTACATCAAATTTGGCACTCTACCATTGGATCCAATCGGATGTTTAATCAGGCTGGAAGAAAGATAGTTATAAACCCATCTTATCCCGTTTAGTGTCATTATTATGATTTTATCTGACATTTAAAACATTGTTAAATTGTTAAAACATAGTGTAAATATATGTGGGAATTCAGCTATATAGTGCTTTAAATGACTTTGATTAACACCCTTACAGAAAAGTCACTACAGGAATATTAGGTGTTAGTGATAGAAATTAATTTAGATAAGATCTTGCAACTAGAACAGGTAGGTTAGGTAGATAAATAAATACAAGTGTAACTTTAAGCCCCAGCGTTGTCAAGAATATGATAAATAATCAGATGTATCTTCACTATATGACCTGTGCTGGTGGGCATTGTTCAGTTAAATGGGCAAAAATGAGCACCTGGCTCCTTATTAACCGTGTATATCAGATTTCTACCTATTCCCAAATGTCAGTTTTGATATAAGCTGTGGTGAGGATAAAAAGCAGTTTGTTGATTTTTGTTCAAAAAAAGCAAGAAGGCAGATAAAAACAAAAACAGGCAGAGATAGACGGAACAAGGGCCTCGACAACTATAAGAAGCACAATAGCTGATCTGGCATCTGGCAGCGTGGGGGGAAATAAGGAGTAGGTGTGCAGACAGGTGATGATCAGCTGACTGCAGAGCAGCAGGAAGGACTGAGGACTACTGCTGGTCAAGAAGGGCAATGACAGAGTTTGGACTGAGAGGACTGAAAATGTATTAAAATGATGCTGAACTAATGACAATGTGGTCATTTGATGAAACATATTAGCTTAGGAAAATGCATTATATGAGTCTTTTGACACTCTGGCCTCAAGATCAGCTAATAAAGCAGGACTACAGGCTATTACTATATATATACTATTACTTTACTATAAGGCTCTTAAGGCTCAGCGGATAATGTCGTAATAAAAGAGCAGTAAGGAGAATATTACAAAAATAGACATTTAACAATTGATCATATCACATTTTCCCCAGTTCTTCAAACACATGTTGGCTTAAAACGTGTTCAATGACAGGAAGGAAGCGTCCATGCTGCTTGATTAATCTTTTTGGATGTTTAAATGAAATACTGTATTATTAAAGGCCCTTCTTTGACATTTTGTTTATGATATATAGATAAAGATGATAGTAGTGAAACACTGCCAGCTCTCCAAGGAGCTTTAAACTGAGCTTTACAGAGATAAACACCTATATTTTGCCTGTCTGTGACTGGAGGTCATGAACATCACAGCGGAACGACGCCCTCCCTCAGCTTTCATCAGAAATATGAATCATCGTTTACGCAGGCGCAACAATCTCCGTGGCGACAAGCTCCAAGAAATTACATGAGTGCAACCGGAAGCTGATTAACGTAGGCTTCAAAATAAAACCGTAAAAAGGCGTTTGGAGGGAGTGAGTGTCCGTATCACGCTGCGATGTGGTGTTTTGGTATCTTTTATGTATTACGAACTCCTCCGTGAGTATAATAGTACGTGTCTGCCGTGGTAAACGCACGCATTTCAGTGCGGTGTAGTGTATTTTTAGTGAAGTGTTTTAATTTGAAGTGCACACCGGAAGTGAATTTGTTTTTTATAACAGCCGACTTGACACCGGTTAAGCAAGACATGCAGAGAGGGAGAGAGAGAGAGAGAGAGTTTGAGGTGAGTACCAGTAACCGGTGAGTAAATAAACCAGATTGTGTGTGTCTGTGTGAGCTTCAGAAGGGATTTCGCTGTATGAAAAACCTTCTTCGTGCTGAATCATCGTTATATTGAAGGTCGTGAACCGGTGTGGACCGCTGACTTATCTTCCCTGTGTGAGAGGAGGCGACATTGACAGCCACTAACCTCCACACATTGCATCGAAAAGTGTCCGCTGCTGCTGCTGCTGCTGCTGCTGCTGCGGGTGGATGACTGATTTGTTAACCAGGTAATGCAGAGGAAGAGGGTGGGGAGAAAGTCCTGTGAATGTGCTCGGACTTCCAGAGTTTTGTTGTGGTTTTAAGCCCTTTTTCTTGACAGACTGGAGAGGAGTTCCTCATCCTGGACAGCTAGCGGTCACTCCTCCTCTTCAGCTTCAGAGAGTAAATGGGATGAAGGGTTGGCTCAGCGTGTCTTTTTAATAAGCTTTCAATAAGGCAGTGTGGAGACTTTGGGGATGTGGTCAGCTTCACTCATTCATAATTCATTCATTGCTCTCTGGTGCTGCAGCAGCTGTGCATGGCTTCTGTTTCTCGGGTCATGAGGGGTGATGTGAATATATAAATGTATGAATATAAATGTCTGTCATTGGCAAGTTAATTAACTTTTATTCCTGGTGACAAAAGGGACTGCAACTAACAACTATTATCGTTTATCAGAGTCAATTTACAAGAGAAAAATACAAATTCTCACGTTTGAGATGCAGGAATGCTTTTTGGTAATTAACTTGTCAATTAATCAACTAATTGTTTCAGCATTAGGTTAAATATAACTCAATATAACCCAAGAATAAACTAGGACTCTATGATATGGCAAAAATATAATCATATTGTTGTTTTGACTGATTTTACAATTGGGATATGATTCACAATAAGTGGGAATGATCATTTTTGCATCACAATTTTCATTTTAATTGAGGAAAAAACTATAAAATCATGATGTTGTGAAAGTCTGGGAGGGTCTGTCCCATTAAAAACATGTTTTATTACATTTGGAGAACAAGATTTGTAGGCCGGGCCAGTTTTTGCGATTCTGCTATTCCATATTGCAGTTTCAATTATACTTTGATTAACTCTGCAGCCCCACAAGAAACCCCATCCCACTGACCTCCATTTGAGGTTTTTGTTCTGTGCTTCTATTGTGCCATAGATTGGGAGATAAAAGTAGAGCGTGACACACTAATGAGGTAACATAATGTTGCATTGTGCTATAAAATGTCCACATAACGACAACTCACTAAAACTGAAAGACATTACTATTATTAAAGTGGCTTTCCTTGTCTAACCAACTATCAAAAACACAACTATTCAGTGTATAAGGATATAAAACAGAAATACAGGCAGTTCATTTCATGTGTGAAACTGTAACTAGCTAATATCTGGTGGTTTATTTGGGTTTGTTTATTTTGGCATTTAGTTCCCAAACTGTGGGAATTAAATGCCCCTTCACAGCGAGAGGAATATGGACTGAAACTTAGGGTTGATTTCAGCTTTTTCACAACAAACAGAGGAGAAATTAATAGCATTAATTTGCTGCACTGGAATAATTACTGGAACGGAGCTATCGTTCTCGCTCCGCCTGTGCTTTTCCTGCTGAAACATCTGCTTTGAAAAGTTGTATCTGATTTTGTGAATAAAAGGAAATGACCCAGCAAATTCGAACTGATGATTATTTGCGCCGCGGACACATTTGAACCCCCTCCTCCACCCTCTCCAGTACCCCTCCAGGTCCCTGCACCCCATCTTGGGAACCATGGTCCCAGAATTTGTTTATCTGTCACGTGGCTAATAGATGTCAGGACATGCCCTCGGGCAGGATGGAGGAAGGAAGGTCTCATCTGCTGACTCAGCAATATCATCTCCATGTGCACTGCGGTTTATTTAAGGAGATATCTCACTTTGATGTAAAGCCGAGACAGAGGATAAAGCGATTATCTTTTTCCTAGAGACTCTTTAATGTAATTAATCAAAACCCACAGTGCCTTACAAAACCAGAGCGCTTCAAGGACTAATACAATAGTGGAATCTGAAATGTTTGTCTTGGTGAATCTGACCTTATTCGATCTTTTGAAAAAAAAAACAACAACAGCAGATTCCAGAGCACTGCAGCTTTGCTTTTGTTGTATAATCCTGCGCGGTGCTTGAACACATCAGATAGATCAATCTTATCTGTGTGATCACAGTCTCAGCTTTTATTTGTTTTCCTTCGCCTCAGTGGAATACGTCAAACAGACTTATTGTAAACAGATTTGTGACAACAGTGGCGTGTTGTTTTTTTTTTTTTTGCTGGAGGACAAAAAAAAATGTGACAGCACAAACAGTTGAGCAGAGTGTCTCTACATTCCTGTCGTGAAATTGCTTGGTCATGCAGAAGACAAGGAAGGAAAAGAGGTAGATAATACGCCTTTTTTTTTTTTCATGATGGCCTCTTCATGTTTGTTTTACCTTCCCCTCTGAAGATAAACAGACACAGCGTTTTGTCAGCAAACACACCGAGCCTAAAAAATCTGTCTTGACCTAAACTAAACACTATTATTTTAGGTCTGTTTACTATTAAAGAATTGTGGAGTCGCATCATTTTCTATAATTCAGTTTACTTGCTTGGCTTTTGCTCTGCTCTGGCTAATTTATTTATTTATTTTTGTTTTTTCTGACAGTAGGGAGCGACAGGAAGGGCAGGGGATGACATTCAGCAAAGAGCCCGCTCCAGATTCGAACCCCGCTATGATTAGGACTTAGCCTTGATATATATGGTATGCACTCAACCCAGTGAGCTACCCGGGCACGCTCTGTGCTCTATCCTGCTAAGTTGCATTTAATTACCATTGAGTGCTTTGGTAATACACCTTGGAACTTGCATAGTTTGGGCTACTGTCCACTCACATTAAACCCCATTAAGCTGTCCAGACCTTGTAGTCTCTTTAGAGCATCTAATTATACACTCAACTACATAAGACATGGTGAGGCATTCTTGTCTCTCTCTCCCCACCACCTCTTTTTCATCCTTTCCCATTAGGGTTTCAGTTTAAATTCTCATGCCTTTTCTCAGTCTTTTACTAGCAGGCACAAAAACAAACGTAATCACATTACGTTTTTTCCCAGAAAATGGATAAATGGCTGATTTGTATTTGAGCGTAGTATGAGATTTTAGGCCTTTGTTTGGGTTCTGGGAGCCCGGGGGATATTTTATTCCCGTCCCACTCTTGAGTCTCATGAGGCTAAATACAGTTATTACAAGTGCACCGGGGTCAAAGCTCCACAATTACCGTGTTTCTGTGAGAACACAACTTTACCTTTTGTGCAGCTGGTGCAACCCGAGCAGCCTTGGATGCAGTTTTTCTCAAGAAAGTGCCACAGCCTGACACGGCTGGAGCTGGATAGGACCAGTCACTGGTGACTGTAAAAGAGCAATTACTGTTCAGTGGAAGTTAAAAAAAGTCCATCAGTGTGCATACAGCAGGCCTTAGCCAACTACTTAGTTTTTCCCTTTTTTTTTATTTGCTCTCAGATAAATAAGTTTAATTATTTTGGGTGAGATACCATTGCAGCAAGACCTCAGTAATAATTAAGTGTTTTTTTATTACAGTCTAACTGATATTGGATTTTTGCGGCTGATACTGCATTTGTTATTTAAGACTTTAAAGCTGCACAAATCAATATCTTTTTATAATGAATGGATCAGATGACTACATGTAATGTGAAACTCTGCAGTTCCCCTCAGCTCTTGGGTGCATTTTAGGACCCTTTAGCTAATTGTCTTGGTTTTATGGCCTGTGACTTAACTGTTTTGGTTCAGTCTCACGCTCACTCTCATTAGTTTTATCAGTTTCACCATAAAGCTGTAATAAACTCACTCTACATTTCTACTCGAATTAATGTTGCTTTGTGATGGCTACAACTGTAAAGACACGCACACCATAACAACTTTTAAAGGTGATATTTTAGGCTTGTGTTTACATGTTCAAACGTGTCAATGCAGCTTTAAGAAAACCCAATAAAGATATATCGGCTTATTATTATTATTATACACAAACACTTGATATTTTGCACATGAACAATTTATTTTATATTACATTTCTAGTCTGCAGGCAGTAAAAAATATGTTACAGATTGTTTCCATTTCAGAACTTGCACTGGCTTCCATATACCCTAACCTCAAGGTATAGAAATGCTTTAGCGGTGATTGCTTTTTCTTTTCTGGAGTAGAGGACAATGGGCAGGCATTATGTAAGCTGCCAGGGTTTAGTTGCCTCTTCAATCCCTCTTCACCCCAAAGACAGGTGCTGTCTTAGCTGCGAGCACAGCCGCTTGCTGGCTGAAGCCTCTAACGGGACAAAGAGCGAGATAAAGATGGGCATACATTGACTGAGAGCAGCTGTTAGCTGTGTGAGACTGGAAGTGTTCCAAAGACTGTGTGCACATAACTTAGCACAGTCATGCTGAAGTGCTGGACCCTGCCAAACCCAGAGTGAAGTTAGTGTGGCTGCTGGGCTGTGAAGAACAACGCAGGGATGTTGAGAGGCTGGGTGACTTCTAAACTGTTTAGCTATTTCAGGCTAAAACACTCAGAGGCAACAGAGGCGCAGCTATCAACATACGCTACCGCCAGATCCCCATAGAGATCCACAAACAGGGAAGCCATCAGTGGTATACAGCTACACTGAGGTCAGTCTTTGCATTAACAAGCTGCACATGAGACTTGAGGGGGTGAGAGCACTGAACAGTGTTCTGGTGAGTTTCTGTCAAGTTTTGGGATTATACCGTTTATGCTTGTAATGGTCACCTGTTGACCGATGATATGCTGTTCTCTGTTAAGTAAACAGTTTGTCCTGGGTTGCACCGGCTGAGTGTGTTTTTATGTGCAGAAATATGGTCTAGCAGACTTGTTTTAGATTTGAAGGAAGAGGAGAATAACAGGAAGCTGCAGGGAGAATTTCCGAGTCGTGTTAACACTTTATATAAAAGCTAGAAGGACTGAAGGCGGGATGTTTTTGTGTAAAAATTCTTCTCAAATGTTATTTTTATCCTTTAATTTGTAATGTACACGAGATGGTTTGGCTGTAGTACAGATTGCTTTTTTCACCACATTTTGCCCCCCAAAAAATCAAATTGGCTCAACGGCTTAACTTAAAATAGCATAAAGAAGCAAGAACAAGGACAGTGCTTCTGTTCTGTGCTATGTTATGAAATAAGCATATCGTGTGTTGGTCATGGTTAAAAAAAAAAGTTGCAATCAACCTTCCACACATGAAGTCACACCTCTTTATATAGTTGACCACAGTGGATAAGGCTATTATCAGCACACTGTGGGGATTGAGGAAAGCCCCAGACTTTGAAGTGGACTTCAATTTTAGCTGCTTGTAGCTTTGACTGCGTTTCTTTTCCCCGCAAGACACGCATGTGACTCCACAGTGAGCTCACATCCCTGGGGACAAACAATTATATCTCACACTCACACACACAGTCACACACGCTCAGGCTCCTGCTGTGATTGGGTATTTCTTTAGCCTTAAGGCTCATATAAGCTGATGTGGAATGCAGCACTTGATTATTTGGCGAACGGGTAAGCAACTTGTTTAGATCACAGGACTGTTCTTTGTTCGCTGCAAAACACAATTAATCTGGCGGCTTTTATGACTTTAGTTGGGATTAATTGTGTAATAGTGTTGATTCCTCCATGACATGACAAGTTTGCTTTTCACGGCCAAATACACTAAGAACCTGTCGCATGCCAGGGTGTATTTGAAGAAAAATTCACCTTTTTAGAACTGATATATTTTACAAGCACAAACAGGTGAATTAGAACAAAGGTTTTAAAACCTGATGGACATGCAGCAAGATGCAGTGTGGAAATGTCAGAATGCACCATTATATAAAGAGTCATTACCAGTTAATAATTAAAGACATATTAGGCAACATGACATCGCTTTCCCATTAATTTTATACACATGAATAAACATCCTGTGCACATTTATAAACAGGCCCAGAAAACATGCTGTTGGTGTGTATTAGTTTTATTTCCAACTTGAACTGAAAAAGTTTTGAGATATATGCAACGGCAGTAATCACTGGCATTGCTTATTTTAGAATATTGATTATTTAGTCAACCTATTACAGATGCTCAGAAACTTCCTGGCAACTCAAGTTACTCAATGTTCAAAAGAAAGCGGTACATAATGACTCACTCTTTGTTTTGCAGTCTGTAATATATGCAGTGACAGATTCCTTTGCTGGACTGTGGTGACACCTGGCTTTTGTTGTCTTTCATCGAAACTTTTAATGTCGAAAAGCCATTTCTTCACTCCTGGTTACCTATTGTCTGAGTGTTGCAACTTGAATTAACGTCACTCCTGCAGATTGAGAAACAGATTTTGATACACCCTTTCATGGTTAGATACAGGATTTGAACATGTAACATTGGCTCATTATTACTGTGAATCAATTTCCAGAGTATCTTCTTTATGATATTTAAATGCGTTGCGGCACATTTGTATGGATGGCAGTGCTGGTTAGACGAACAACTACTTTACTCCAGAACGAAACATATCAATAACTAGCTGAAGGATTGTGAGGAAATTTTGTACAGACATTCATGGTTCTCAGACGTTGTATGCTAATGACTTTGGAGATCCCCTGACTCATTATCTAGGGCCACCATGAGGTTGACATTATGGTTTTGAATGAAGTCTTACAACTATTGATTGCTATGACATTTTGTGCACATATTAATGGTCCCTTTAGGTTGAATGGGAAACTTCTGTTGAACTCCTGACCTTTTATCTAGTGCCCCCATGAGGTCAAAAGTTTTATTTATTCAATGTTTTCTGATCAAATATCTCCAAAACTAATACATTTTCAATCAGCCTCAGCTGTACTTTGTTTTTAGTGCTAATTAGCAAGGGTTAGTTTGCTAAACAAAGATGTTGAACATGGTAAACATCAACCTTTAGCTTAACATTAGCTTTTACACAATGACAAGGCTAACATACTGATGTTTAGCAGGTGCATGTTTACCATGTTCACTGGTTCCCAACCTTTGGGGTCATAATCATAGGTTTTATAAAAAGATGGATGGCGTGTCTCCACTTCCCTCCACTGTAAAAAAAAAAATGAAGGCAAAATATGGGCGCTGCAATCTTGCACTGGTGATGTCTGCCTGGTAGTGATCAGGGTTGTTGCCGCGGTATACAGATCCCACCCTTACATCCGGCTGACTCAGTTACCAGCAGGGCATGCACACTTGAACATACATCAGCAGGATGAGAACTACCTAAATTGACAGAAACCATCTTTGGGAAACATTTATTTGACTTGAACTTTAATTTTTTTTGTTTGGCCCATGACCCATCTGCTAACATGAGCTGGGGTTTATGATCTATACTGCAGCCAGCCACTAGGGGACAATGGAGATAACTGGGGATGATTTACAGAAGAGAAAAGCAGAAAAAAAACAGTCATGCTTATTTTTTTGCTTAATTCTTTCTTTTGTGAATTACTGGATAATTGCACCTTTTCAGGACTGTACACATTATTCTAACAAAGTGAAGAAAACTCTCTTTGCAAGTAGACATTGCTTTGAAATCACAGGCCAAACAGGTTTGGAAACACTGGTCTAAAACAAGCAAAACCACTGTTATGGTTTGTTAAGACAACATATTGATCATAGGGGTTGGATTTCCATCTTAAGCTTGAGGTCATTTGTGTGTGTGGGTGGGTGGGTGTGTGTGTTTGTGTGTGTCAGACACATATAGGGGTGTGTGTGTGTGTGTGTGTCTGAGCAGCAGCCTCTGACTCAGTGTTGAATGGGTCCTGTAGTCACATGGCTACTTGTCAGCAGGCTGGAGGAGGAAACATAATCCTGAGGAGGAAGGCTGCTGCTATCAGTCTGTGCATGTTGGTCGGAGAGAGCACTCCAACGAGAGGCTGGACCTGCACTAGATCAGCTGCGCTCCACAACTCTAACTCTCATTCCTTTTGTCTCCCTATCTGTCTTTTCTCCCTCTGTTTGTTTTGTCCTGCACTCTGACCGACTCCGGGTCTCTCTTCATCGCAGAGTTCAGAATTGCACTACAATGTCTGCGGTGGCTTCTCTGCTGTAAGCACACAAAGGTATGGTACAATCATGGATCTCTTTTTTTTTGGATTTGTTAACTCATTCTAATGTTTTTGAAGTTGTCTTATTTGTGTGTCACTTTGTACCGCTTGCTCTCTTTTTATTTATTTATTGTCTACTTAATTAATTGTTTATATGGGTTAGTCCCCAATTAGAGCCGTTATTTGTCAGGTCAAGTCTAATCAAACTTAACAAGATTCTTCCTGTTAGCGTCACACTTTCTTAATATCCAGTTGACTTGAGGAGAGAGTAGAGCTGACTCAGGCTTCAACCATGATGATCTGCAAGCATTGCACGGACAACTGTAAACAAATCTTGCTCAGTTCCACAGGTTACACAGTAGAAAAAAAGGGCCTCAAACAAGCCACTTGAGTTTTAGAAGGACAAACTTTTCCACTGTTATAAATCCTAAATTAGAGCCTTTAAAGGACATGTTGTGGGAAGCGATGGCTCTCTAAATGCTGTGGTCAAATAAGAACTGACCACTCATAGCTACAAAACACATTATTTTCTCAAGTGTTTGTCTTCTTGTCTTCTTAAAGCACTCTCCTTTCAACCCATGTCCGTTTATCACGCGTATGTTTTTGTAAATCAGGTCTTGTATGTGGCTGAAATGGGCGATAATACTGTGAACTTAAAGCAGTGATCAGAATGTTATTATGTCAGATAAAATATTAAGGCCACAAATTATCTTCTGTTGCAGCTATCACAATCAGTGTCTCTGGGAAAAGAAATATGTTTCTTTAAACATGAATCGCCTGCATAACAAAACAAATGTCTTGTTTTTTATAAACCAAGTTCTCTAATGAAACCTTAAACCGGTCCTTTCCTCCCTGTCATTGTCCTGCTTTTATAAGTACAGGCTTGTGTGTTGGTTGAGGTTTGGACATTGTGATCAAGCTTTCTATTCCCGGACAGGCATTTTTATTGGCAGTTTGCATATTTTATTGAACTGTTCTTTAATTATGCCCTTTTTTGATAGAATTTGTAGATGAGCATGCAGTCTGCGGTCGACGCTCACGTGCCAAACTGCCGGTTGAGGCTCGGGCTCGGCCGGGGTGTCCTGGCAGACCAATGCGTTAAGGGCTTGTGTCGTGAGTTCGAGTCTGGCGCATGACCTCTGTCCCGTCGTCTGACTGTCTCGCTCTTTTCCCTTAATGTCATTATGAGGGGGCCATAGCAAAGAATTTATAACCTTTTGTCTGTCTTTAACCCCAAAGGTCACATGAGATTACAGTGAAAAATTGGTATTTTTGAGATTACACGGACAGAGACAGATGCTCCTCATACATTTTTCACATGGTTGGTGGGCCTTTTGTGCTGACTCAGCTCTTCTCCAGGCTCCTAATGTGGAGCGCTCCTCTAAATATTTTAGTGTACCAAATTTCTGTAGCTTGTCGTTGTTCCTTTCTTTAAAAAAAGCCTTGCAGTGGATCTAAAAAAATACCTTAAACTTCCTTAAAAAAAGAAAGACATTTGCCAGGCCAACGTCTGATTTTTGTTCCTTACTTTTTATTGTCTTGTTCCCTAAAAGGTGTCTGTAATGTGCCTTTATTTTCCTAATAAAAGGAGGAAAAGGCTGGTTATGTTCTTAAGAAATACTGGAAGTTTACAACATACCAAAGAGAGTTTGTCAGGTACATTTGTTCTGAGAAATGAGTCACCACGAGGTGCACATCACAGATCTTAATAATGACAAAAGATCTACTACTAGGTATGTCACAAATTGTGACATACCTAGTAGTAGAAGTTTGTAATATGATGATGATGTTTGATGGTGATATTCAGATAAACTTTAGACGAAATTGGTTTAGCTAGCCCTGATTGTCATGTAAATAACAGCAAAGGAAATGTTAGTTCCTCAAAATCATTGCAACAGAAGCACACTACACTTTATCAGCAGTGGTCAATCAAATAGGAAATATGATAATTTTTTACCTATATACAGAGGAGCTTTGGCTTAAGTCATCCTTTATAAGAGTTGCGAGTATTCGGCAAAAAATTGTGACATCTTAGCCTCATATGCAAGATATATTTCAACAGAAATGTTAGTTAGAAACTGCACTGTAGTTGGTTTTTACTTTCTGTAGATTTGTCGGTCAAAGGTAGCATTTTCACACACGTGCTCCTGATTGTATACTCTGCTCTTAGTGTCTTCTTTCTGTGTAGGCAGACAGACAAGTTGAGTTAACCTTTAATGTCACAGGGTAGACATTAATACATTTTGTATTAACCCAGATTAGTTTTGGACTATAGGTCTAGTCCAAGCATACACATGGTTTTTCTAAGGTCTGACATTATGGACAATAAACGATTCCCAGAGTGCCCTGTTTGTATTTTTTAATAAGTTTACAGCTCCTCCTGACAGGCGTTGGTCTATATAGCAGTTGCCTTCTTCCTGTTTTCATACTAACTTCCTCCCAAAAGGATCGTTTTCTCAAAGCCAAGCCTGCACAGATTTTAGGCTGTGACTAAGTCTTGCATGGAAAAGCTTAGAAGTGTAAAAAATTCCACATTCGTTATTCTTCTTTTAGGAACACTGGACTTCTGATAACTCTGGGAAGACATGAAGAACTTCTTCCAAGACAAATACAGAGCATCTTGTCCTCACTTCCTCTTGCACTGTCAGCATTCATCCGTGTCCTTCTGGTCATTTTGGTTGTTACACAAGTAACAAGCAGTTCCTTTTTATTCAACCCTTTAACTGATTGTACCTGATGCCAGACACAGAACATCAGATCATTGAGTATTATTGTTTTCTGATCGTTATTGTTATCGGTAGACGTGCCCCGAGGTAGATAAACTGGTTCCCAAGCTTTTTGCTCAGGATCCCAGGGTTCTGTAACTTTATCCCTGTGTAGCCAGCCTTGCCTCTTCCACAGTGGTGGGTCTAGGTTTACTGAGAAAAGTAATCTTCAAAACACACCAGAACCAACTCCAATAGACATTTTTATCGTGATTACTCCACTTTACTTTAATGAAACATACAATAACTGTACCCCGCTCTCAACAAGGTCATTGATATGATTGTGCTCAGGCATCAGGGAGGCTTATCGGCTGTTTGAAAGCTGCTGTCAGACCGCCAGGCTGGCTTTGGCACACCATGATTTCTAACTGTGACACTGAACCAAAAGAGGGCCCTCCTCTGCTTTCAAACTGAAGGAGCAACCGCTGTTCTCTTCACAATGTTGCAAACGATTTGCCAAGTACATTTATTTAACTATTCTTCAGTTTTATTAATATCAGTGGACTATACCAATTTATACACTTTTACTAGTTTGTGCAAATGTCAGTTGATCTTCTTAATTGTATCAAGAACTAGGAATGCCAGTACAATTTTTTTTGATTGATCCATTTCTCATTCCGTCTATTAAATGCTTGTCACATTTAGTAAAGCCCAAGGTGACATCTTCAAATATCTTCTTTTGGCTGACCAACAGTTTGAAACCGAAAACTATTTAGTTTACAATCATAAGGAACTAAGAAAACCAGCTCATATTCACATTTAAGAAGCAGAACCACTGAATTTTGTTACTTGCCGATTTAATTAATTGTTTTAGTTATATCAAGATCTATATCTCTGTGAATGACATTTCTCTCAGACAGCACATTACTTCTGTACTTTACTGTCCTCTTGCTGTTAATCTCCATTAACCCGTTGTACTGCGAAGCTCTGATAGTTGTTTTTGGATTCCCGTGGTTCCATGTCGTACAATGGTGACTTGAGAGTGACGGAGGTGGAGGTTGGTTGAGACACGTGTCCGCTGCTTATCAAAGGGTCCTCTGCACAGTAGCACTGTGTTATCTGGCTCTTATCTGCTTATCTGACTCTAATGGTTAATGACCTTGAATGGTGGTGAGGAAGTAGTGCAACACTTGAAATCAAGAATCATAGACATGAAAAGAATATCATTGTTTGTAAAAAGATATTGGTGTGTACTTCTACTACTTCTGCCATTGTTGCTCCTCAAGTATAATATAAATTATGTGTTTCCACTTCATCGTTATGGCAATACTTTGGGCCACTTGGAGGACTCAAAGGTACTTGCGGGCTTCCAGGAAATCCTGAAACTGTTGATTACTCCATAGTTAGACAACATGTCACACAGTGTTATGCTAACACTGTCTGTACTGTGAAGCATGTTTGTATTTTTATTTATCCAATTGTTTATTTGTATAGGGACAAGCATGGGGCACAAACCAATGCCACACACCACAACATTTATAGCCTGAGCTAATTGCACTAGTTGTCCTCAGATGGCCTCTTAAAATACATCCAACTCAACAAAAGACTTAAGAGACAGTACAAAACACAAAGTCATGTACATTAAAAACATTGAAGTCAGCAAGAAATACAGACAGAACAATACAGGACACAAAGTAATACATTAAAGCACCATAAAACAGGATGTACCAGATCATTCATGATTCCTGTTGCTTTGGGTTTTGAATTTTGTTGGCTTTGCACTTCAGCACAATGGATTTGAAATGCAAAAGACTCAGTACTTCATGGGGTTTAAGTACTGACTCTTACTGGGTATTTAAATCCACATCACAAACTGTGTGGTAATCACTGCCCTTTGTAGCCATGCTAGTGATGTGGTTCTAGGGATAGCGATGTTCGTCACCTTGGTTCAGACTGAAATATCTGAAGAAAAAGAACTAAATTTAAATAAACGTTTGTACAGAATTTCATGTTTTCAAGAAAATGTTTGTAAGTTTACTGATGCCCTGACATTTTATTTGTACTTATGACAAATTACCTGCAAATCAAATGACATTCCAGTCAGCCTCAGCTGCACTGTGTGTGTAGTGCTAATCAGCAAATGTTATGATGCTAACAAGCTAAACTAATAACATTGAACAACATTGTATAAAAAAGGGATAAAATCCTGCACTGCTCATGTAAAATCACAACTTCAACTTGATATTCATGGTCTCATTTCAGATATGAAGTTTTGAGGAAAAGAGCCAAAACCATAAAAAACACCACTGTCATTACACTCTTACTGCATTTCATATTGAGGGATTACTGGCTCACAGTTGCTGTGTCTTAGTGCCTTGTTTACCTCATGCTTATAAATCTCCAGCTTCATGTGGACTAACCCCCGGATCTGCATTTGTCTCCAGGTTATGCTGCCCAAAAGCTGTCTGAGTCCCAGTGAGAAAGAGAAGGGCTAAAGCCACACCGATCCAAACCAGCTTTCCAGAGCCTCTCCAGCAGCAACTCCACTGCGGAGCCATGAGCAACCCCAGCGCTCCCAACCAGATTACAGACGCCGTGACATCGGTTGTTCACAGCGTAAGTCCACACGTCCGCATACAGAAAAGCCTCAGTCTATCCTGTCAGGTCAGGCTCACGTATCGTCGACCACATGATGAAACGCATGAGTAGAGCTGGTGACCCTGGTGACAAACCAGGTTAAATGCCATTCAGGAGGAGACGACGCTCACAATTAGATGTTTATGGTCTTTTCATGCATGAGACTGAAGCTACTCAGCTCCAAACTTGCCTCTACTTAAATTCATATTTTCTCTGTGCTGGATTTCTGCTGCATCAGCTCCCTCAGTTCTCTCTGGCATCAGAGTGTGTATTTTGGACTATGCCGTTCCCTCCAGAGCTATGTGTGTACAAATCTAGTCACATCCTAAAGCCAATTCCCTGGTAACATGCAGTACTTCTGACTGCAAAAATAAAAATGTTCAGAATAGTTCAAAAACATTTAAGATCTGCACAAATAGCAGCTACTGTTGTATTTCCCTTTTCATTAGAGCCCTGAAGAATGTCAACGGCTCCACAACTGAAGCAGTTTCCTTCCCCTTTCCTTTAAGTTGATGGGGTTGCCAGTGTTGGAAACACTAAAATAATATTGGCAGATAATGAAAAACATAATTACATGGCTGCTGGTGGGATTGATGTGATAAACGTGCTGCCAGGGGGCAGCTGGTCAGCAGCCAAAGAAAGCAGAATTCCTCAACTCAAGAGGTTCTCAAAAAGTTCATCTTCAGATTATTAAGATGCTGCAGCAGAAAATATCACAAGCTTAAAGGAAAAATCTTACAATATTACAGTCAACCCCATATTGTAAGATGTCCTCAGTATGCAATGGCTTGGTGGATTCCAGGAATTATTATTAAGCATTGCATCTTCTTCACTGATTTACTCACCTTTCTCAACCTTTCCTAACCTTTCTCATGCTCTTTTACTTGAGTTAAGGATTTTTAAGTTTCCTAGAACAGCCCACATTGAAGAGAGCTCAATGCGGTGTTTAAAGTGCAGTAGAGGCAAAAAAAGAAGACCTTTTCCACGCAGTCAGTCATAGATCATTTCTGACTGAAACATGCTCATGGTGCCATGCAATGTTATTCGTCACTGCAACACTAACATGGAAAGTGCTTCTTTTCCCTTAGCTTTGCATTTTTAGTCAGCTGCTTCCTTTTTCTAGCATTGCACAACTGCGTGACTGTGTTGCCAGCATCTGCAGCTACCTGCATGTAATCTAGAAGGGGGTTCCTCCACATAAGTGCTGTCCAAGTTTGAAATGCAACCCCAACAGTGTAGACATAGAATGCAGAGTATTTAGGAGGTGGAAGTGGATATATGACATTTAACTACTGATCCATGAAAGACGTGCAGACTGAGAGGCCATGGGTTAGACTGCTTTGCATATTTCCTTTTACCATTCTTCTTCTTCTTCTAATTATTATTATTATTATTATTATTATTATTATTAATATTAATATTATTTATCATTTCCTGATTTGCTATCCTTATTAAAGATCAGCGATGTAGGGACAATTATCCATTTAGATATTGCAACAAAATCAACCATAGTTTAACCCACACATGAAAATCAATATAACCATTTAGTAAACTTAAATGTAAGCAGATATATAAGAATATTTAATTTAATTGTACGAAACACTTATATATCTTAATAAAGTTATTATGATCAGTGTGATGTATTGCACACCTTTTAATTATGTTGACTTTAATGCACCTGTTTTAATGGTAAGTACTCAGCAAAACTACATCAATCAGCAGAGTTCTTCCAAATGAAACTTCCTCTCTGTTGAACACAAACAACGTCTGTAAAATTTCAGGGCAATAATCTGTTATGGCTTCAAAACTTAACTAACTTTAACATTTTCAACTGCAGTCCTACAGTTTTTCAATATCCTGTTGAGGATTTGGTCTGTTCTCCGCTTGAAAACCATCTTATTTATAATTCATATTGCTGCTATTCCTCATCTTACATTGCTCTGTAGTATACTCACACCAGCTCCACACCAGTAAACTAAAATAATTTCTGAAATGCACTTTTGCTCTTTATATGTGCTAAGTGAGGTTTTCAAGAACCCTGTGGTCAAATAAAAATTCACCCATAAAACACGGCAAAACATTGTTTTTAAATCAAGATAAAGATATTCATGGCACGAGGCATTACCACCAGCTCCATCCTCTGCCTGAACTGTGAATCCAAAGAGTTACTGGCCGTTGAACTTGTTGAAAACTGTAATTTTCTTGGTGAAGGTGTTGATTAACCAACCTTAAAACGAATATTCTGTTAAGCCGGCTTTCAGAAATCAGCCATGTCCTTTTATTACCCTTTTATATTAGCCAGTAAGAAAACCGTTAACTGACCA
>NW_023339650.1:15250496-15278714 GCF_004916995.1 Morone saxatilis
CAACGGCTCCCACAACTGAAGCAGTTTCTTCCCCTTCCCTTTAAGTGATGGGGTGCAGGTGTTGGAAACACTTAAAAATAATATTGGCAGATAATTGAAAAACATTAATTACATGGCTGCTGGTGGATTGATGTGATAAACGTGCTGCCAGTGGATCTGGTCAGAGCCAAAAGAAAGCAAATTCCTAACTTCAAGGAGGTTCTCAAAAAGTTATTCTCAGATTATTAATGCTGCAGCAGAAATATACACAAGCTTAAAGGGAAAAATCTTACAATATTACAGTCAACCCATATCTGTAAGATGTCCTCCAGTATGCAAATGGCTTGGTGGATTCCAGGAATTATTATAAGATTGCATCTTCTTCACTGGTTTACTCCACCTTTTCCAACCTTCCTAACCTTTCTCATGTCTTTTACTTGAGTTTAAGATTTTTAAGTTTCCTAGAACAGCCCACATGAAGAAGAGCTCAATGCGATGTTTAAGTGCAGTAGAGCAAAAAAAGAAGAGCCTTTTCCACCAGTCATTCTAGATCATTTCTGACTGAAACATCTCATGGTGCAGCAATGTTATTTGCGTCCTGCAACCACTAACATGGGAAGTGCTTCTTTTCCCTTAGCTTTGCTTTTTAGGTCAGCTGCTTCCTTTTTCTACATTGCACAACTGCGTGACTTGTTGCCAGCATCTGCGTTTTCAGTACCTGCATGTAATCTAGAAGGGGGTTCCTCCCATAAGTGCTGCCAAGTTTGAATGCACCCCAACAGTGTAGGACATAGAATGCAGAGTATTTAGGAGGTGGAAGTGGATATATGACATTTAACTACTGATCCATGGAAAAGACGTGCAGACTGAGAGGCATGGGTTAGACTGCTTTGCATATTTCCTTTTACCATTCTTCTTCTTCTTCTAATTATTATTATTATTATTATTATTATTATTAATATTAATATTATTTATCATTTCCTGATTTGTATCTTATTAAATCAGATGGTCAGGGACAAATTATGTCATTTAGTATTGCAACAAAATCAAATAGTTTACCCACACATGAAAATAAAATATAAACATTAGTAAATTAAATGTAAGAGATATATAAATATTTAATTTAATTGTAGAAAACTTATGATATTATAAAGTTATTATGATAGTGTGATGTCATTGCACACCTTTTATTATGTATGACTTTAATGCACCTGTTTTAATGTAGTACTAGCAAACTACATCAATAGCAGAGTTTTCAAATGAAACTTCCTTCTGTGAACACAAACAACGTCTGTAAAATTTCAGGCAATAATCTGTTTATGGCCTTAAACTTAACTACTTTAACATTTTCAACTGCAGTCCTACAGTTTTCATATCTTTGATTTGGTCTGTTCTCTTGAAACCATCTTATTTATAATTCATATTGCTCTATTCTATCTATTGCTCTGTAGTATACTCACACAGCTCCACACAGTAACTAAAATATTTGAAATGCACTTTTGTCTTTATATGTGCTAAGTGAGGTTTTCAAGAAACCCTGTGGTCTAAAATTACACCCATAAACACTGGACAAAACATTGTCTTTAATCAAGATAAAGATATTCACTGCAGAGATTACCAGGCTCATCCTCTGCCTGAATGTGATCCAAAGAGTTATGGCCGTTGAACTTGTTGAACTGTAATTTTCTTGGTGAAGGTGTTGATTAACACCCTTAAAAGATATTCTGTTAAGCCGGTTCAGAATCAGCATGTCTTTTATTACCATTTATATAGCCAGTAAGACCGTTAACTACCATAAAACTTATTGAGATTGTGGACAAAAATATGACATTGTCTATAATGAGACTTGCCAGCAGGGAGCCTGGTGACCAAGAAGCTCTCGTAAGATAAAAATGTTTGCTGTGTGACAGCGCCTTAGCGTTTATAGGTTGTTCTCTTGGCTCCAACTCCACCAAGTTAATTATTATCTCCGTAACAATGTCTGTTTGTGTGTGATCAGGGAGAGTTCAGATAATCCTGTTTGGATTTTAAAAAGAGTAATGTCTTCGTCCTACCCTGAAGATCTTCCCTGGTCATGTGACAAGGTCTAACTGAAATGAAAAACATTTTGTCTTCCATAGAAGCAGCCAGTGTCTACCTTTCTTTTACTTTTGACATCGGAAGAGCAAATATAGCAATCTTGCTGCTTTTACACACCTGTGTGTAATTTGATGGACTATCTATATACATTTAAGGTGAGTTTGTGTAGTTCGAACATAGAGGACTCAACCTAACGCGTGTGTCCAAAGCGTGGTTTGCTCTCCATTTCTGTGTGTGATATTCAGTGTTGTTCTTATCATTCTTAGTCAGTCATTACACATTACCCTAAATAGTGCAAATAGTGGGTTTTTTTACGCCTATATGTAGCCTGACTTTGGTTCTGTAGGTAAATTTAACCTCTACACGAACTCCGCAGCTGGTTAATGTTCAGTGTAGTTTTTGTGCTTTTGAAATGCGTTTTTCACTTTGTCCACAGCTTATTGACTTTACTCAGACATTTGAAATCCAAGGTAATAATTACTACCTAATGTTGTCTTAATGGGTCACTAGTTACAGATAGTCACCCCTTTTAATGTCAGTGGGTGGATTATAAAAGTTTTCTCGACAGGGAGCATTTCACCTGTTTTTCTTTTTTTTTTAATTAAGAGGAAGAAGTAATATTAAGGAACATGCTGTGCTGCTGGCTCAGTTTAAAACTGTTTGCAAAGGTTTCTTTTTGCTTCTCGTCTCACAAAGAAAGGTCAGGGTCAGCTACAGAACAGAGCCGCTGGAGCTGGTAGGGATTCAGTTTCTTGCTCTTGGGCATTTCAACAGTGCAAACAACTGCTGCATCCGTTAGATGAAAACCTATTTTGTTTATGTCCTTTTTTTAAAGGAATAGTTTCACACTTTAGGAAATTTGTCTATTGATGAGAGTTAAAAGATTCACAGCACACTCATGTCAGTACAGCACAGCTGGCTAGAGCCAGGAGATTTAGCATAGGTTAGCACATGTTGGCTGTCCTCTAAATCTCACTAATTAATGTTATTATGTATATCTGGGTTGTTCATATTATAAGATTTTCATACAAAATCTGAAGTGTAAAATCATCAGGTTGTAGTTTTACTGGCGTCATTTCATTTCTGGCGGCACTCCTTGAGTCTGCTCTGGCAACCTCAAGGGGATAACAAAAGTCAAGGAAGTTGCTGTATTCAGCCAAAAGATGTTGAATTATTACTTTAAAACTATGGTTCAGCACTTCGGGATTTATTTGCTTTCTTGATATGAGAGTTAGCTGAAAGATTGATATCATGTCCCTCTGCAGCTGCTTAGTTTAGCTTACTTGTATAACTAAAATATTTGTCCAGTTATTTATCTTTTGAAACCTCATAGTTTTCTGTCACTACCCGCCAAACACCGGCTTGGAACTACTTGACGTACATTCAAGCTTTTCTGTCATCATATCTCCATGTATATATATTGCAAAAGTGAACTTTGACATTATAGTGCAGCCGTATCAGTGACTCCCGGTGAGACAGCCGCTCGACGGAAGTGAGCCATCAGACCTCAGATAGAAGGATCAGTACGACTCACACCCCCGCCTACCTATCTTTACATTTTATTGCTTTTCTAACCTCATACACTTCCTGTGACGTGCATCTTACACACGGGTTTATCAGTTGGACATCTTCAGCGCTACCGTAGGCAAATGATTTTTCCATGTTTGGCTACTTAAAGCCCTGTTTGTATAATATGAAACGATAACGCTGTTGACTGCTGAAAGCCCAATTCCCAATACAAATATAATCAAAGCGTATCACCAGACAGGAAGCGAAAACAAAGAATTGGAGACATATTTTCCGGTCTCAGACTGATTGGAGGATCAGTATATGACGTATTGGGCTTGCATAACACAAAATTCACACTTGGCTGAGGATAAAACTGGGTTACAACTCACATGCTTTCATAGGATAATCAGAAACTCCGAGCATTGTGCACTCGGATCTCCTTGCAGACTAATGTTAACACATGTAGGAATGCAGTGACTCATCAGCCTCACGGTACGAAGTGATCGCTCCAACATCCGCAGCCTATCTGCCCCTTTCCCCTCCAAGTGCTGACTGTGTGGGATTTGAGCCTACCTCACGACACAGATAATCTCCTCTGCAGCCTCCACACACTGTCAAGTGCCTGCCTCATTATACAACTATACAACTGGACATGCACGCTACTTTTTAAAACTTCATGTTGCTTCACAAGATTAACTCTTCTGATATATGGAAATTTAAGCTAAAAAGCACAAACATTGCTTTCTTTTTGTTTTTGTTTATTTCTGCAGTCTGTTGTAGCTCATATTTCTGCTACATAGCAAAGTCATTTGGTCCAAATATCTCAACAACTATTGGATGGATTGTCATGAAATTTATGAAACTATGTTTGTTAAATTCTAGCAACTTCGGTGTCTATGTAGCGCCATCATCATATTTTTTTTTTTTCTCTGCTGCAGCAAGGACTCAGCCTTGGTACATTGGGCGCAAGCTCTACCAGATGAGCTAAAAGGCGCTCCATTACTTTGGTTTATGACAAAATACCTGCAAAACTCTCAGATGACAAACATAGTAAACATCATATGTGCTAAACAAAATTAGCATATTAGCAGGCCCTATCCGGCGCCTGTGTTTTGTTTGTCTGTTCTGGGCTACTGTAGAAACATGGTGGTTCAACATGCGGCCAAGATAAACTTGGCCTGCTAATTCCTATAAATGACTAAAATTCTCATTATTTTGTATTAATGAGATATTATTGATTGTTAATACAAGATTAGTGGCACTGTTATCAAGAAAGATGAGAGTGTTCTTGCTGAAAGGCACATGTCTGCACTAATGGATTTATTTTGGCTTTTAGATTGAAATTTAACTGACTTAAGATGGTGGAATTTTTTTCAAAAAAAAGTTCCATGAACTTGGTTAATGAACTGCTGTAGTTCGACTCTGCTAGCTAAACACAAATATGTTTTTTCAATCATTAGTGCTTTTACCTTTATGGCACAAGCAACACTTTAATCACATTTAATTCCAGCCTGTTATTTAACATGTCTTCTGTCAATATTAGCCATAGAAAAATGCATCCATTGAAAATCATAAGATGTTTAGTTCCTATGCATTCACGTTGCCCTTCAAGGTGCATTGACTAATAGCACCTTGGTCAATATTTAGGCTTCATGTGGCAAAGTTAAAATGTAGAGATGAATGTCAACGTGAGGTTTTGTTCCTGGCTGTTCAAACACCGCTTGTCCTTTCAGTCAGCATTTGTCCTCAAAGGGAGAACGAGAGTCTTGTTTATTCTGCCCTGGCACAATGGGCAGACTGGTGAAGGTGGCAGGTTGGCCGATAGAGCTCTGATTAGGGCATCACGAGGCTTTGATAAGCAGCGGGGAGAGGGATATCTCCTGCCTGCGGTTCTTAATAGAAGTGTTGAGGGGTCAGAGCTCCAGTGTTGTCATGGTGGAGGGCAGCGACGCTTGTTGCCACCAAAACGTTGATTACGATTAAGCTCACTGTGCCATGAGTGAGGTAAGTCCCTGAAACTCCTTACTGAAGTCAAAAAATATTACTCTTAGTCAAAGTTTTCTTCATTGTCTGGTCAGTTTTGTTTTTGCTTGGCTCCCCTCAGCTTGTTTTTGCACATGGTTTCGGTTGTGGAAATTTCTCTCGCCTCTTTGAGAATCCCTCACACATCTCTCCCACCTCTTGGGATTCACTGTGAAACCGTGATATGAATGAGAGCTCTGTAAAAATAAACTGCCGGATAGTGTAGCAGCACACATCTGGATAGGATACGTGTGCTCAAGGGTTTTGGATTGGCCATCTAATTAAATATTGAAGTATTGAGTGACGCAGACGTAGGCTGATACCTAATTTAAAAAAAGGTTTTCTATTTAATTTTTGACATGTTTTGAAGAGCCACATTTTTCCATTCAGGCCCTTTTTCATTTAGAAAGAAATCTGCTCTGCTACTTAAAGTGTGAGTGTTGTTGGTGCTTTAAAGTGCAGAATTGTCTTTGGCAGTTTGCTCTGGAGGTCACAAAGGTGAACATATAGTTTTTTAAGTCCTTATTTTTCATCTGTCAGGAAAAAAGCTACATGAGGAATTGAACCTTGGGTCAATATTGAATGTGCTGACCTGTCTCTCATTTTTAAGTCTCAGCTTGCCCACAGTTCAGTTCAGGGCTTTCTGTTTCTGTCACCTCTGTGTGGCATGTTAAAACAGGTCAGAGTAAAACACTGCACAGTTATGAGGGTCCTGGGAATCAGCTTTTCACACTTTCTTTGGACATGCCTTAATTCATGAACATCTGTCAAGCTATGTGCGTGATACATTCAGGATGAACGCTTGAGTTTTGAATGTAGAAATGTGTCAAACTGGAACAAACAAAGTGGCAAAGCTGGTTTACATCATGTGTATAAACAGCTGCCAGTTCTGTATATGCATATTTAAATGGATGGAAAAAGTTCATTTGATATAATATTATATTATTTCAGGATCTATTTTTGGTTATTTTTGGTTATGTTGGAAAGTATTTATTTACTTACGTAAAAGTACCAATTACACAATGCAAAACTACTCTGCAACAAGTAAAGTTCTGCATTTAATTACAGAAGTGTTATTAGTGAAAAGTAATTTGAAGTATCAAAAGTAAAATGAGTCCTGTGTCTGATATATTATAATATATATATATATATATATTATAATATGTAATATATAAATATGTAATATATATATTACATGATTAGATTGTGAATACTGATGCATCAATGTCTTAAGTACTGTTTCACTGTTTTATAATTTGTTTTATTTGTGAAATATTGGACAATTAATCAAACTGTTATTTCAGTGAAACCATCTGAGCGGTTTAAAGGGCAAATATTTATTTGATAAAGTCAGAAACATGACCCCAACTAGACACTGTGTTTTTATAATTGGTCAATAACAACAATGCATTTTAATTTATGAGCTTATGAAAATGTTTCTTTTTAAATCTTAATCTGAAGCGTAACTAGTAATTTTATCTGTCAGATAAATGTAGTAAAATAAAAAGTACAATATTTCCCATGGAATACAAGTAGCATTAAATACAATTTTGAGGTATATGCAATTAACTTAAGTGCAGTGCTTGAGTAAGTATACTTAGTTACTTTCTACCACTGTAATTTTACATAATTATAGTTGATTTGTGTACTCTTTTAGCAGTCTGCTGTGCATAAACTGAAAAAAGTGTGAGACACAAAACTTAGCAGGAGGTGCAGGCGGGAGATGAGTAATTGTATATCATCACGTACGTTCTGTTACTCCCTGCAGCACTGGAGAAAACTTAATATATGACTGACATGTTGGGTGTCCTGAGAACCATTTGTGGGAGCATCAGATGACTTGTGGCCCCTGAGTTTTGCCACAGGAAGGGTCCGCTGCAGGATCTGAGGCCTCTGGGCAGTAGTCATGGCAACATTTACTCTGCCTTGAGGTGGCTACACCACGATCCTGTTAGCCAGAGTAGATCCACTTGCTGCGTCGCTCTAGCTAATCCCTATCACAACATCCCACCGGCAGAGCTGGGCGCAGCAGGGCACAGCATCCTGCTGCAAGAAAACAGATCTCTTAACACCCACATGATCCCTGTCACACCACAGTGTGGAAAAAGAGTAACTGATCAATGCACATGGCTATTGTTTCCAATTTAAGGCTCATTTTCAGGAAGGTATGCATGTGAGAGCTTGTCATATGAGGTCCTGACTGGCGTGTATTTGCAGAACCAGAACTCCCTCTAGTGTTGGTTTAAGTGAAAGTGTCACAAATCCATACTACAGACTCATTCTAAGGTTTTGAATATGTAGTATGGTTACACTGTAAAACAACCAAAAACAGTTTCAGTGTGCAGACTGAAACACCCTTAATTTTAGAGTGTGTTGTTGATGGACACTCTTCTCCTACAATGCAACAACAAATAAAGTAGGAAAACTGGAGTGGTGACAAAACAGTTCGAGAAACACCCCAGAAGACAAAAAATAACTACAGATTTTTATGGGAAAACGTTTCGCTGTCTCTTAGGTTGGCAGTAGCATCAAGTTGCAGTTTGATTGTCTTTGCATGGCACAGATCTGGTTTCTTGTATACTGCAGTATGCAAAAAAGTGCAGTTAGTATTGTAGTGTGTAACTGGGACACAGCTACAATACTTTGTGCATGACTTAATCTGAATGACAAAAAACAAACAAACAAAAAACAGACTTTAGAAAAGGGACATTTTGAGAGAATCAAATCAAATCTTTTGTAATATTGAGATTAAGTTTAATTAATTAATTAAGATTAGTCTTTAATATCTCATTATTTATGACTATACTATATATTGAACACTTTGGATCTCCAAACTTCTGATTCATTTACTGACATTTATTTATGTTTTTCTTTTAATGTATTTGTTCATTTGTTTTTTGTATTGCAGCCAGAAGCCCCTGCCGCCTCATCACTACACGGGACTCCACGCCCCGATGAGGAGGATGATGGGGACCTGAACAAAGCCTTGGGCGTCCAGCGCTTCCAGCAGATCCTCAGTCCTGCTTCTGTGGTACCCGATGAACAGCACCACAACTACCATGAGGAGGACATTGATTGTAAGCACACGCTGGTCTTCTTCTTGTTGAATGCATTTCAGCATTCACTTTTATACATGTGTCCAAAAAAAAAAAAAACCTTTTTAAACCTTTGTATCGTCTCCACAGTCCACCGTCGCTCCACACACTCACATCCCCGACCTCTGTCCAAACTGCCCCCAGAGGGACGCAGGAAGAAGAGCAACAAGAAACGGAGAAAAGACAAAGATCACAAAAGCAGCCAGGTTCCCAGCAGTGGCCCCATAGAGGAGGGGGAGGATGAAGATGAGGAGGAGGAGGAGGAGGGCACGGAGACATCTTCTGCTCCAGCTGAGTCGGAGAAAGTCAAAGATGTGGAGGTAATTATTCGGCTTCGTATTAATCTTTAAATTAATTTATGAGTGAGTGGGAAAGCCCCAATAGGGACTGACATCTGCATTAAAACTAATAATAATATAATATAATATTTGTGTTTGTTTCACCCTCTTTTGATTCTGTAATTGGGAGTAAAAAAATACTTTAATAATGATGTTATTGGTCAGTGCTGTTTTGGTTATATTGGTTGTTACTTGTTTATATAAAAACTAGTCCTGCAAGTAACACGTTGTTTGATTATTGATGAATCTGCGTATTATTGTCTTGATTCAATCTATAAAATGCCAGAAAATAGTGAAACATTTCCTTCATTTTTCTTTTGATTGCTTGAGTTTTTCTTTTGATCGACTAATTGTTTCAGCTCTAACGAAAATATCAAGGATCCTTTATACCTTGACAAGGTGTTAGGACAAAGAAGGAACCAAAGTGCACTATATTTTTTATTATTCTTAACAAACTTAACCAGCTTCTGCTTCTGTCACACTATAAACTACTATGAAGAATTAAGTCTACCTGACATAATATGTCATGATGAGACCACCTTAAGTACTTTTTACTGCATCATGTGCTGTGATTACATTTATTTAATTCAACATTATAAATTACTCACTTAGTAATTAGTCTGATGTGTTGGTCAGGCTGTAATCTTGCTTGCTTTTATACTTTAGTTTTATGTTTTCTTAAACTGTACATTTAAAAGGAGAATACCTGTTAATGCAGATGTAAGAAAGGGGTTACAGTGACTCTTAATGTCCTGTATATTTACATAAAGATGTGGGTGGATGAGTGTTTAGTCCTTAATGCTCCGATACCCAACCTGCTCACTCACTGTTGAAACATTACCATATTTTCCTCCATGAATATTTAAGTATAGTCTTAATCATTCATCAGTGGGTTTCATGTTTGGTTGTTATTATGCTTCACAAAAGAAGACCAGATTTAACCTGATCGAAATGTAACTGAATACTGTGCAGAAGCAGTATAATATGATTAAGATGTTGCTTTGCTTTAATTTTTTTAATCTGTTTTTGTTGATCTGTTATGTATTGGATTCAGCTTTCACTCTTTTCTTCCCACGTTTTATTTGTCGCAGTTTCAATATTTTACACAAGAAAAGGAGAAAACAAACCTCAACAAAGCATATGGGGTATACATTTCTTGCTATGCCACCTTTATGTCTATATTGTTCTTAGATTTAGGTTTACAGATATGATGCTTGATCCATTTCTCAAAATCTATGGAGTTTGCCTATCACATACTGTATGTATCTTTTACTGTATATCTATCTATCCATTGTTTAAAACTGTGGAGCCCTTAAATAGTTAAATAGTTTTCTCCTTTAGATAATAATCCTGTATTTGTGCAGTAAATATCTAAATACATCTATTTTCAAAATCAAATTCCTACTTCGATTCACTAAAAGTAATCAGTGCTCTACCTTGAACTAATGTGCACAAGGCAGAAACCTTTTGTTTCTCCACTGTTTTTATCTGATATCTGAAATTGTTGCTTTATTGTCAGTTTTTTACAATAAGCAGTGGTCTCACGCTCTGTATTCCCTCCACAGTTCTTTGTTTCCGATGAAGACCATGCGGCCAAAGAGATGACTCACGCAGCCCGTGAGCTGGATATCGTACCAAAGTCTGGGGAAGGAGCAGATACTGAAGATGCCTCTTCCTCAGAGTGAGTAAAGTTTACATATTAGACTGAAGAAAAACACACACATGCACACACAAAGGGGGCGTGAGAGGGTTATAATTTACCTGCTGTGATGATTGCATAATGCATGTTTTTGCCATGTTGCTGAAATGTTCTCACAAGAGGTTTGGATTGGGTGAGACAGCTCAGGCACACGTCTGATTGGCCAGTGAGATACACACTGTACGTTACCATGTCTCAGGCATCCAGTGAGCCTGCTGGGAATGATCTGATGGACCGAAGTAATCCACTCCTCAGAGACCCATAAATCACCTGTCGCTATTGACGACACCACACACCTCAGCAGCCCCAGGCTCCCCTTATGACATTTACTTCTCCACTTCATGAGGTTCTTATCTGGGCTAGTATAAAGCTGCGTTTACAGCTTTTAGCTTGTTTTCAGTCGATCGGAGAACAACCTAAAAACAGAAGCTGTAAGGGAAAAATAATTGTTTCACATTTGTGAAATGCTGGGTACAACTGACATTTAAAGGACGGTGAGTTCATTATCTTGATTTCAAAAGTACTTTGAAGGGTTTGTATTGGTTGAGAATTTTTTTATTGCCACTTTAATAGTTTTTGTGCATTTAAAATGTTAGTGTTTTGAGTTGAGAGATTCAAGGGTATTCTATGTGGAACAGCAATAGAGGGGTTGAATACATGAATGTGATGTGAAATATGACAACCAAATCACCAAAAAGTAATTTAACGATAAAAGGAGCGCAATAGAGGAAAAATGTTTGTGGTTCGGTGGCAAAAAGTTGGTACAAAAGTCTTGTTTTTGTCTGTATGTTTCCAGCTTTGCTTTAAAAAAAAATTCTAGTGGAAAGAAGAATAAAAATAACCAAAAAACAACAATCTTATCAACCTGACACATGTCGAATTCTGAGCTACAACCTTTTTTCTTGTTTTTCTGCTTTTATCTAGTAAGCCAGTCTCCCCCGACGCTTCGACCTCCACCACTCCCCAGGCCATAGCTCCTGAACACATACCACTGGCCAGGGTGTCCTCCGCCAGTCGCAGCTACGACTTGCAAGAGCGCCGCCGCACAGGCAACATGACGGGTGCAGAGCAGGCCAAGTACCAGCGCATCCCTACTGACGAGAGCGAGGCTCAGACGCTGGCCTCCGCTGATCTGGACGGCATCAAGAGTGAGTATAGATGAATTCTCACATGGCAGATTTTATGTTCTTAAAACTTGTTTAGTACAGCAGGTGGGTAAAAAGGACACAGGTTGACAAATTTTATTAATTATTATCTCTGTGCATGTGAATGGTCTGTGAAGAAATGCACTTTTTGTGCTTAAATAGGCTATAATGTGTTATTTTTATATTGGATCTATCTATCTATCTATCTATCTACTCTATCTATCTATCTATCTATCTAGTACAGCTTGTGTGTGCACACGTGTCTTACTTACGGTGTTTCATATGTATTTTTACATTTCCAGCTTTTTATAGTTAATAACCTCTGAATTGATTTTGTATGATTTGACAGTAATTAAGTCTTGGATTTGTTGATGCTCAGATTCCTACAAAAACAATCAGGGCTAGGGCAGGGGGCCACCCTCGGTTCCCTTCTACATTGCAGTCAGCTCCCCGCAGCCTTGTGACGTCCCCGGCCCCTGGCCCAGCGTGGGGTTGTGTTCAGAGCTGGGGAGATTTACAACAAGGAGCCAACCCCTCAGCAGAGAGCCGCAGCTTATCAGAGAGTGTGGCAGACAGGCTCGCATTATTAAATTAGCCGTTCCCGCTGTCAGCTGAGGCCCCTGGACTCAGGCCCGAGCCAACATGGTGGCTAATTGTGAAACCTGGACCTCAGTTCACAACCTTTAATCATTAGTGGAATGAAACAAGGGGAAGAGTTAAGTGGACTTGAAGGGAAAATTAAGAGGCTGTGGATGGAGGTATAGGCTTGATATTGTCCAGATATTTGGTCATTATGGGGCTTAGTGACACAGTCCAGCCTCCCAACACGTTCATCACCAGCTCCTCTCTGCGTCCTCTTTTATCTGCT
This sequence comes from Morone saxatilis, assembly GCF_004916995.1. NCBI lineage: Eukaryota > Metazoa > Chordata > Actinopteri > Moronidae > Morone > Morone saxatilis. Next base: position 15,263,231 of record NW_023339650.1, read on the forward strand.
TCCCGCCACCGTAAATCATCCTGGGAAAGTGTCTCTGTCTCTGGCTGCTGCTCAACAATAGGAATTATTAGATCACTGTCCCTCCCCTTTTGTCCGACCTGAGCGAATTAACACCTCAGCTCGCTGATGCATTCTGATAGATTCAGCCCCGCGGAGTCAGGCGCTGGTCAAGAAATGGCAACTTTTTCCAAATTTGTCAAAACTTGCACAAGTCGCACGCTGCAGTTTAAGCAGCGAGTGGGTCACGTAGTCAGACAACTGTGCCAGCACTTACCCTACGCCCACCACAAATCCTCCTCTTCCCTTCAAGAGCTGCATGCCAGTCAGGCTTCATTTTACTCCAGTGTCTGCCCCAAACCTTCCTCAGACATCATGGAGCGACTTGACCCTCTTGGTGACCGCCTGGTTTTCAGATGAGTTCAAATACTGATGAAGAACCTTAAAAGCTTCACTGTTTGTTTCATAGGACATAGAAGCTCTGATAAAGGTAAGACAGTTGGTATTCTTGGAGGAAATATTGATTTTCTTATTGTTTTTCAGTGTAATGGTTGTTTTGGGAAGAGTAGTTCATTGCAGTTTAGAACATAACAGTGAGATTTTGCTTAGTGTTTTAACTATTTTTTGTGTTCTAGTTGAATGAAACAGCAGAGTTTTTTGCCAGGCGGTCCATTGATCTTTGAACTCAATTCCTGCTCACTGTGTCGTGTCCTATCTGTGCCATCCGGTGTCTCTCCCCACATCCTTTTCAGTACCAGTAGTGCTGCCAGCCTGAGTAACTCTACTCCCTGCTGAGGGACCACAGAAACAAAAGCAAAGTGGCCTCTGTGACTTGTTGGACTGAGATTTGAACTTGGGGTGCAAGGTCAACGTCTGCACGCTGAGGGCTGTAGAAGCACAAAATAAGACAAATGTACCCTCTATGTACTGTGCTGGGATTTAAGTTACAGTTATATTACATGAATATCATGTTTACTGAATATCATGTTTGTTTTTGGTTAATATTAGTGTTTGATGGTGTCTTAAGATCAAAGACATTTCAGTTTTCTCTAGATTATATTCTTTAATACCATTCTTCTTCTTCCAGGTCATCGTTTTGAAGATGTTCCCGGCATGCGCAGACACCTGGTCAGAAAAAGCACCAAGGGCCAAGTGGTGCACACTGGCAAGGACCATAAAGAGCCGACCACTCGCAGCCGTAAACAGGACCGAACCCCACATGAGGTGAGACATTACAGGACTTGTTGTCCATCCTCTTTAACATTGAAGCAGGACACGCGTCAATTAATGCCATGCCAAGTTTGATGATGTTTGTCCTCGGTTTTAGCCAAAGTTGTCTTACAGCCTCATCAGAATCCACATGTATTGTGGGTTTAGTAGATTTACAATAGCTATAAAGCACTGGGGTATAATCTTTTAGTTTTGGTAACACTGAATCCCACAAAGAAATCTGATGATTTGATAAAAATCACACTCTTTTTAGATCAATACTTGGATAGATAATGAAATCAGAAGGTTACAAGTACTCCTTTGCAACAACGTAACATGAAAATTAAGGCTGCAACTCATGATTGACTAATTTATGCTTTAAACATTCAGCCTGTTAAATTTCAGAAAAACTGTGAAAAGATTCACAGCACATGCAATTGCTGTTTTGGTTCAACCAACAGTCCAAACCCAGTCAGAACTTGTTGATTGAACGAATCAACTAATTATTATATTAGAAATCTAAAATTGGAATCTGCCGCCATTTTGACATGTCTTTTAATATTATAGACTAATTCGACAAAGAAATGTTCAAACTCATTTATACTTTATAATGCTGCAAATTATTTCTTTACCTCAAAAATTGTTAAATAGATCAATATAACAGGCCTGTATTTGCTGAAATCAGTTATTTATTTGGTCTTAAAAAGCTTTAAGTCAATTTGCACTTGAAGGATTTTTTTTTTTTTTGGGGGGGGGGGCCTGGCAGCTACCAAACCATGTGGTCTGCTCACAAACATCCTCAAAAGTAGTCTCCCCTGGAAAAACCCTCAACTCCTGCTTATATGTNNTTTTTTTTTGGGGGGGGGGGGACTTTCTGGTCTTATCTTTTCTTAATTGCCCCAAAAATGTTGTTTGAGATGTTTTTCCTTCTTTCTCTCTCTCAAATGTAGCACTGTCCCGTCTCTTTTGTGGATGGGACAGGGAGGGAAGGAGACAATTAAAAATGAATGAATGAGTTCTTTCCTTTCACACACGGAAAGGAAAAAAGAGGGGGGAGAGGAGCATAAGTAACCGGACACTGGGAGCTCCCTGAGAGAGGGAGAGCTATGTTTTATTAACACACATTCTCATACACAGCCCTGAGCCCCCAGCAGCCCGAGTAAACAACAGGTCTCTGTCAGGTGTGTGTAATGAGGCAGAGTTACCTTTGGGTATGTGTGTCAGAGTCAGGGTCCCCTCTTTGTGCCGCTGTGGCTTGTATCAGTGTTTGAGTCCTCTCCTGCACCGTCTCACTCCTCCAGTCGTTACCGGTGGTTGTGTACCGCTCCGCCTCACGGCAAGAAGGCGTCCTGCTGGACGTGGGCTCCGGTCAAATGGCTCGGTACCAGAAGGTGAGGCTGGGTGACCGGCCATAGTCAGGTTTGAGCCGTGTGAGCGTGATTTCACAGGCATGCAGCAGGTGTAATTTGGCACAGGATGATACATTGAGGAGATTGACATTGTGTTTTGATCATTTCACAGCGGATTTGATTGACCAGCATGGTGTTCAATTAATACTTACTTAATAACCAGATATTTGAGGCTGAGAGCTGATTAAAGTCACTCCTCTGACTTTTTAGTATCATGTTTTTAAGATGTCATTGGCTGTTTTCTGTGTTTTCATGCAATGTTTTCTTGTGATTGAACATCTAGGGAAATAACATGAACAAGAGATCAGTAAATTTAAATAATTTGGTACTTACTTGGTGGTAAGCATGGAGTCTAATTTCTGTTGTTGAGATGCAAACCCTTTGGAAATGTTTGAGTGTGATCACCTGACTAAATACAATGTTCTTGGGCTATTAAATAAATATGTTGGCACCTGCTGAAGGCACATGTTGTTTTGTGTGAACAGTGTGGGTGTTATCTACCGTATCTCACCTACACTTGCATGTGCTCCTGTGTGACATTGATTCCAGGTGTTTGTGGAGCTGAATGAGCTGACTATGGACAAGAACCAGGAGATGCAGTGGAAGGCAGACGGCTTCCGATGGATCAAGTTTGAGGAAGACGTGGAGGAGGAGACCGACCGCTGGGGGAAACCTCACGTGGCCTCACTGTCTTTCCGCAGTTTGCTGGAGCTCCGAAAGACCATCTCACATGGTAAGAGACAGAAACTGGGTTCATTTTGAGCATGACCTAAAAGTTAGTGATGCAGTTCACAGATTTCTGAAATCAGTATGTGTGTGTCCACAGGTGCAGTGCTGCTGGACCTCGACCAAAACCCTGCCTGGCATCCCCCACCAGGTGGGGAGCAGAAGATATTTCTGACCAAATCAAAAGCTGAGGACCGAGCCAACGTCCTAGGGGCCCTGCTGCTGAAACACACAGGTGACATGCTGCACTGTGACTGTAAAGAAACGAGCAGTGATTTCCCTTTAAGGGGGAATATTAAGCAACCTATTTGAGGAATTTCAGTTTAAATTCTCATCAAAGGCTCACTTGTATATTAATATATAATTAACTATACCAACCAAATTGGAGTTTAAATCCAGCAATGGTGCAGCTGAATCAGGTGCTTCTCAAAACTTCAGAGTAAAAAGATCTGGAGCACACTAGTGAAAACTGTGAAGCACTATTAAAAGCTGCAAATAAGGATTTTGTTGTTTATTTTGTCTTTCTACATTTATGGCTCTAATTTAGACTACTAGTAGACATGTCCTAATTGTAAGGGGTAAACAGCCATGGCTAAATGTTATATGATGTTCGTTTTCTTAAATTTTTTGGGGGTATTTCTTTTGCCTATGCTTGTGTGCATGTTTGCAAGAGATTACACTTTGACTTTCAAAGCTAATACAAGTTCATAGTGTTAATTATTGGCATTGTGTGTGTGTGTGTATGTATGTTGAGCAGCGATTAAACTCCACTTAAATCTTTACTCCCACTGTTGCACACTTCCTGCTACTAGGTGGCTTTATGCCTTCTCACTGCCTCTCTTCCTCCTGCTCACCCTCTCTCTGCCTCTCCCTGCCTCCCCTAGTCACCCGAGTGATGAGAAGGAGCACAGTAGCCCTTTCCCCAGGAACATTTCCGCAGCCAGCCTGGGCAGTCTGATAACACACCACCACAATGCCAATCACACCCATCAGCCAGAACCATCGGTGACCGACCCGCTAATGGGCACCACCCACGTCACCGGGGACACCGACACGCGCATAGACGTGGAGAAAAACGAAGTACAGGTGAGTCTAGAGCTGAAACGTTTTCCAAAAGTACCAGTTTTAAGTGTTCGTCATTATACTGATTTCACTTTGCTTTCCATTGCAGCAGAAGGAGCCGACCTTGATGTCCGGTATGCATCGGTCCAAATCCAAACATGAGCTGAAGCTGCTGGAGAAGATTCCTGAAAATGCTGAGGCCACTGTTGTTCTTGTGGGTGAGTTATCTCTCCCACTAAAGCCTTGAAAACCACACACAGAACTTAAAATACCAACTTAGAAATCACTTTTCATTGTGTGTAGTGCTGTCCATATGTTGACTTTTATGTCCCATCGTCTTTCAGGCAGCGTGGACTTCCTGGAGCAGCCCACAATGGCGTTTGTGCGGCTGCAGGAGGCGGTGGAGCTGGAGTCTGTCCTTGAGGTCCCCGTGCCGGTCAGGTTTCTCTTTGTTTTGCTAGGACCCCCCACCACCAGCATGGACTATCACCAGATAGGACGTTCCATCTCCACACTTATGTCTGACAAGGTGAGCAAGGTGTTATTTAAATATGAAAGATTTAACCTACAAAAAATTAGATAAGAAATAATATTTATTTTTCCCCTCTATGCCATTATGGACACGATTTTCAATTTTTCTATGTGCCTAGATTACAATTCATCAGTCCACATCTGTTATTTTATGCATACAAACCTTTTTGAAATTATCATTCATGATTTAGATTTTTCTTAGTTGTTTGATGATCTAAAATGGGGTTGGTAAAATTAACTAATGTAAATAGATTTCAAATAATGGGATATTTGGACTGACTTCCGTTCTGTAAGGATCAGTCTAATCATTGTCACAGAACCCATACATAATAAATGTCTTAAAACATGTCCTCTTCATTGGTTATTTTCTACATTACATTTACATTACATACAGTTTATTACATTTGTCTGTATCTGAATCGCCGTCCAGCAATTTCACGAAGCAGCCTACCTGGCAGACGACCGGCAGGACCTGCTGAACGCCATCAACAGCTTCCTGGACTGCAGCATCGTGCTGCCGCCTTCAGAGATGGGAGGCGATGAGCTGCTGCGCTCTGTGGCCCGCTTTCAGAGGGAGATGCTGCGCAAGCGGGAGGAGCAGGGGGTCAAACTGATGGCCAAGGAGCCAAAAAGCTTTGAAGAAAAAGGTGAGCATCTCCTCATATATTATACCTGTGGCTTTATCAAAGAAAATTTAAGTTGCTGTTTGTGACTTCCTGTTATGCTAATTAATATCCTGCACTTTCCCGTCATGCAGAGGCCCTCCTCACACCCTTGAAAAAGTCAGACGATCCCTTAAAGCGCACCGGACGTCCCTTTGGTGGGCTGATACGAGATGTGCGGCGCCGTTACCCAAAGTACCTCAGTGACTTCAAGGACGCCCTGAACAGTCAGTGCATGGCTGCCGTTATCTTTATCTACTTTGCTGCCCTCTCTCCAGCCATAACATTCGGAGGCCTACTGGGTGAGTTGCACATGGGAAAGCAAGAGGCGAGTTACTGTGGATTTCACAGCTTCTCGTCTCAAATGTCAAATACTTTTTTTATGTTTTTGCATTCATGGTTCAGCCAATGATCTGTTACACCTTTTTAAACCTTGTCTGTGCTCATTGTGGTGTTAATTTGTTGTGCCTGTTTATCTCTAGGTGAGAAGACGGAAGGTCTGATTGGTGTTTCTGAGTTGATTGTGTCAACAGCAGTGCAGGGTGTGATCTTCTGCTTGCTCGGAGCGCAGCCGCTACTCGTTGTGGGCTTCTCTGGACCCCTGCTGGTCTTTGAAGAAGCCTTTTACAGTGTAAGTGCTGATAAATAGTAAGTCTCTGGACAGTAACAGTAGCCTATAATTTAAAAATCTAGTTTACCATATATTCTTTCATCGACCATAATACTTTTATTTCTCTGTAAAAGTAAATAGTTAAAGGAATAGTTCAACATTTTGGGAAATACGCTTATTTCCTGTCTTATCAAGAATAAGAAGAGCAGATTGATGTACGCTAAATATGAAGCTACAGAAAATAGCTGGTTAGCTTAGCTTAGAATAATGATTGGAAACTGGGTCCAAAGGTAACAACATTGGCCTACCAGTACCTTTAAATCTCACTAACATATTTTATCTAGGTTTTTTTTTAACATTTTAAGTGTAAAAACGACATGTTGTGGTTTTTACTCTCACTTGTCGATTTACTAAAAGGTGCTTTTTGTCACCTTTGGACAGGGGCAGGCTCGCTGTTTCTTCCTGTTTCCAGTCTTGATGCTAAGCTAAGCTAATCAGCTATTGGCTGTAGCCTTATATTTAGCAGACAGATATGAGAGTTGTACATCTCCTCTAACTCTTGGCAAGAAAATTGTGACTTGGCAACATAACCGACTGTTTGATACTAAATCCTGATTAGTGCACAAAGTACTTGACATCACATTTCTCCAACTTAGCCCACCCACTTCAAACCAGTAGACAAAACAAACTCACACTAAAATAATCAGAACTTCTCTAACTTCAGCAGTATAAAAACTTTTTATTGCTGCTGTGAACATTTTCCAGTGGATGAAGAGAGTGTCTTTGCTCTGTGTCTTCACAGTTCTGCAAAGCAAACGACATGGAGTACCTGACGGGCCGTGTCTGGATCGGGTTTTGGCTCATCATCATCGTGATCGTCACTGTGGCCTTCGAGGGAAGCTTCCTGGTCCGCTTCGTCTCCCGTTTCACCCAGGAGATCTTCTCCTTCCTTATCTCCCTCATCTTCATCTGCGAGACCTTCATCAAGCTCGGCAGGGTATACCTGAGACTTGAAATAACAACTCCTGATTACAGAAAGTTTTTGTTGGCACGCTGCAGGTTCACCTCCCTGACACTAAAGTGAACTGACTAATCTTTGGACAGTATTCAAACCTCGGGGTCGAAATGAGTATGTTTTTCTAACAAGTGCACCTGAAATCTTTAGAGATTGATTGGCCTTGAAAGTGTAGTGGATTAAGAGTTTAACTATTTATCCAGGCTATTGTTTTTGAAGTTTTGCTATTTTTAGACTTTTATGGCACAGACTTGAAATGCGTTTGGCGACAGGTTAATCACATTTGTGGTACCTAAAAAGAGTAATCAATTATACAGTAATCCCTTCAAGGAAAGTATTCACATAGGTGTGCATAGGTATTTGTGTGTGTATTCTGTAGTGAAATATTATGCATTAATTTGAACCCTCTGTGTCCACGGGTAGATTTTCAAGGAGCACCCCCTGAAACGTTGCTCCCTCAACAGCAGCATAGAAGAGAACTCCTCAGCAGAAATTATCTCATTCATGCCGAGCAACAGCACCCAGAAGATAACGGTCAAAGGCGAGCCCAACACCGCGCTGCTCTCTCTGGTTCTCATGGCCGGAACATATTTCATCGCTTTCTACCTGCGCAAGTTCAAGAACAGCTCGTTCTTCCCCGGAAGGGTGAGCAGCAAGAATCATCTACATAAACATCTGTCCTGCAAACATCAACCCCTTTATATTTATTTAACCTTCCTTGAACCTCCCATCACATATATCAAGGTTACATGTATGTTTTTAGGACCAGAGACACTACAATTTAAGTCTGAAATGTAGACTAGATACTCATTTGTTTAATCAGACCAAAGACCAAAGCAAAAACAAGATATAAAGTGTTAATTAGTGAGCTTTAAAGGTGCAGTTAGGCAGATTTATTACTGTCAGACAGAGCCAGGTTAGCGGTTTCCACCCCTGTTTCCAGTCTTAATGCTAAGCTAAGCTAACCTGCTGCTGGTTGTAGGTTCATATTTATGTAAGTACTTTCCATCTGTGTAGGCTTTAAAGTTGAAATTGGAAACATAAGTTGAGAAAACAATCCCACCACAAGGTCAATTTAGTTGCCGTTCTGGAGCTTTTCAATCGTATCACATGATTTTCTTCCTTTACTGTGACGCAGTTTAAAGCTCCAGCACAAATGTGCTCCAGAATACACAGCCAGATTAGTATTGTGTAATACCGACATGTAAACCTTTTTGATTATTTTTGGATATAATATATGAAGCTGCCAGTTCTGCTCAAACTCGCATCTTGTGGTGTTTAGCTTCGCAGGATTATTGGAGACTTCGGTGTACCAATTGCCATCCTCATCATGGTGCTGGTGGATTACAGTATAAACGACACATACACACAGGTAAGACACAAATATTATCACTAATATTTGACACTGGGGTTTTTGAAAGATTCCCAGACACAGACCATCATCATCCTCTTCCTCATTCCTGTCATCGTCCTCTGTCTAGAAACTGAGCGTTCCTGAAGGTTTCTCTGTGACGAGTCCCCATAAACGTGGCTGGATCATCAATCCTCTGGGTTCGAACGGTGAATTCCCCATCTGGATGATGTTTGCCTGCTGTTTCCCCGCTCTCCTGGTTTTCATCCTCATCTTCATGGAGACTCAGATCACCACGTGAGTTACGCTGGAAGTTGCACTGCGCGAAAATATCATAGCAATTACTCCACATTATGACATAATAGAGTTGAACTAATCTCTACTGTACAACCTGAATCTGAAATAACAGGATTTTACAGTTAGATTCATAGTCTTGTAGCAATTTCCAGATGATTAAATGATAGAAGACCTTACATAAATAAAAACACAATCTGATTTTAAAATCAAAAAGTGGAAAGAAGTACAATAATGAATATATTAAAGGCAGTAAATGCTACACACTGGTTCTTCTGGTATGTATTTCTAAAAGCAAAAACAGAAATATCTCAGTACCATAACCACTAATAACCATCATTTGAATATGTTTAATCCTCTGATGAGTAGTGCACATTGCAGAAGAAGTGTCAGTGGAATAGTAATAACAGATTCTAGATGTCTAAAAAGCAATGTTTTTATTTATTTATTAACTTCTTTAAATATCCATGTCCCTGAATAGCTACAGTTAGATAAGCAACTTAACTATAACAGTTTGATAAGGATTGACTATATCATTGCACAAATATTAATACATTAAACACATTATTACAACAGTTTTTTCATGCAGCTGCCAAAGAACTGTAATCATGTAAGTATACATTGCTAAAACATTCAGATTCAAAAGTGGCTAAACTAAAGCAACACAGTTGTATAATATCGTCAAATTATCACCATTGTACTATTGTATCACTCTGGACTACGGTATTTTGTATTTCTAAATTCCCTTGTATGCAATATTGACGGGAAAGATGGGTGCTGAAAAAGGCGTTCTTTCTAAAATCTAAAAGAGCATGCAGCTCATTTAGTACACACTGAATAAAGCAGCTGTCTGCTATGAACACTTCAGCACACTCATCCTTAACTAATTAATTAATTAAATGTGGTCGACTTACTCAGACCCTGTTGTTTACGTCTGTGTTTCTCCTTCAGCCTGATCGTGAGTAAGAAGGAGCGGATGCTGGTGAAGGGCTCTGGTTTCCATTTGGACCTGCTGCTGATTGTGGTGCTGGGCGGTTGCTCGGCTCTGTTCGGCCTGCCGTGGATGGCTGCCGCGACAGTTCGCTCAGTGACCCACGTCAACGCCCTTACTGTCATGAGTAAGGCCGTCGCCCCCGGAGACAAGCCTCGCATCCAGGAGGTGAAGGAGCAGAGGGTTACCGGGCTCTTGGTGGCCATCATGGTTGGTGAGTGTCATTCCAGTTATTGAAGGCAATTCAATAATTTTAACTTTTTAAAAGTACATTTTTAAACATGTTTAGCTTTTAATCTCCCATTGCTTCCCCTCCCCAGGTATGTCCATTGTGATAGGCAAGCTGCTGCGTCAGATCCCCCTTGCGGTGCTGTTTGGTATCTTCCTCTACATGGGTGTGATGTCCCTAAATGGTATCCAGCTAACAGAGCGGATGATGCTGCTGCTCATGCCACCAAAGTATCACCCAGACCACACCTACGTGCGCAAGGTAGAGTGTTATATTGTTATTTATTTTAGGGTTGCGAGGCCTTCTTGATTTTAAGGGGTGTAAGAAAAGTTAAAAATGCATTGATTGAATATAAAATATGTCACTTAGTCAGGGGTCATCAATTTACTCAAAGGTGTCAAGGAAGGTCTCAAGGAAAAAGGTTGGGAATCACTGATTTAGTCATTACATAAAGTATTTAAGGTTCCAGGTGCAAGAAATAAAGATGTAATCAAATGACATGATCATAAAAATCACACAAGCTGTTCATTCAGATAATTTTTCTAGTCATAGGATCAATTATGAAACATTAAAAGGGTGCAGTTTTTAGAAATCTGAGGAATAAAATATATTATTATATTGTGTTATTGAGTGCAGGAATAAAATATATTAAAGTTAAGTATTGATTTAGCTGTTGATTTTATTATTTAATGGTTTAGTTGATAAAATGTTGTTAAAATGTTCAGTTATTAAAAATCTGAGACAAACCTGGAACCGTGAATATTTGGCATTTTGGCTCCAGCGATGACTAATCGACTAATTGACTAATTGATTTTCCCTAAAATGGCATTACAAATTTTTTATCTCACACTAGTGCTGGTGAGAGTTTTCATAAAGAACCTGTTTCCTCTAGGTCCGTACGCTGCGTATGCATCTGTTCACCTGCATCCAGCTGGTGTGTCTGGGCGTCCTGTGGGCCGTTATGTCAACGCAGGCATCGCTGGCTTTCCCCTTCGTCCTCATCCTCACCGTCCCTGTCAAGATGTTCCTGCTGCGCCGCATCTTCACCACCAGAGAGATTGCATGTGTAAGTGAACCACAGGAGGGCGCAATATGCTTCTTTATACACCTGCGACCACAACCTCAGCAGTAGCAATGTTATAGAGATGTTTAACAGCAAGCCTGTCTCCAAATAGGAACTATTAGGAAGAGAATTGTGGACCAGGAGTACTCATTTTACACCAAATAAGCTCTGGTTCTTAAACCAACAAACAAACATAAACATTCTTATTATTATAAACTTCCTGTAGCTGAATAGGGTCGGCCCTGGACACGAGTGTATTTTAATATCTGTCATAATGGTGAAACTTTGAGAGCCTGATATTTTTAAAGGTGGTAAAAATAAATACAGAATTATGTCATCACAAAGATGAAGAAGAACTGAAAACAGGAGCTAGTAAAAAGATCAAGAGCGTCACATGAAGTCTGCTTTATTTATTCATTTATTTTGAAGTTCTTTTTATATGTAATACCTTTTTTTCGTCTGAATGTTGATTGATAAAAATACAAAAGGGCAATATCAGCATTTTGTGATTCACTTACTTTCTTTATTATTTCATTTAAATGTGCAATCTGGTGTCAAGCTGAGGTATTTCCAATGCTACTACCATGATTTTTGGCCTCAATTAAAAATAGTTTATTTCTAAGGCATTCTGGGAAAGGTAGGTCATTTCTTTAGTAGACTAAACATTAGGAAGATACAGAAAATGGACTAATAGTCTAACTACACTTCCTCATAGTATTTTCTTCTTTTAAGAAAATGTTAATCCTAACGTCTGCTCTTCCTCCTCCAGCTGGATGCGGACGACGCAGAACCGAAGTTTGATGAGCGCGAGTGTCACGATGAGTACTCGGAGATGCACATGCCTGTGTAACCCTTTTTAAGAAGCCCTCGTATCACCACTCAACTCCTTACAGAGGACAAACTAGAATCCTTCAATCACTACCGACCAATGAGTCCTGAAACACATCACTGTGCACCTCTTTATTATCACTTGTGAACGTACAGTATGTCAGAGGTCTGGGTGGTTGATACTTTGGTTAACTATTTAAGTTGCGTTTTATCAGATCGTTGGGGTGAAAGAGTAAAATCCAACAGAGGAGATCAGACAGATTCACATTCACTTATAATATAGTTTTTTAAAAATATATATTTCAGGGGACAAGAGATTCCAAATCAAATGATGTGATCTCGAGCTCGAAATTAAACGCGATTATATTAGATTGTAGTAGAAGACTGATTAACTTTTAGCCCTGAAAGGTTGCTCTGATTCACATTGAATATGTGGAGGATATATGGGATTTATTCTTTATATTAACATGCCGAGTTATTGCTTTTCAAGTTTGTCGCTTTGTTCATGTTTTAAGCTCACCAAGCGCCTTATGAAGGAGATAAAAAGGTTGTTTTTTTTCCCCTCATGCTGTCTTATTCTAGACAGTCGATCACTTTACCCGCCTCCCGAAGCTCGTAGCACTTTTTTTAAGGCACCAAATCTGAACAATGACTGTATTTTATGTAATCATTTTATCTCCTTAGTGTCCTCTCAAATCTCATAAATATCAGTGTTGCTTTAGTTTTGCTTCTTAAATGACTTTCTGTGATTGATTTTTAACCTGTCCTTTCTGTAACCAGTCTTTTCTGTTTTGTACTCAAACAATTTTAGATGAAAGTCGGGCTTTTATGTCAAATAATGTATCTGCAGTGTATTAAGATCACCATCAGAGGGAGATATTGCAGGACTGTGATGATTGCGTACCAAAAACAATACATGAACAGGCAGTTTCTCATGACACTAATGCCATGACATCATGTTTGTCATCATGACACATTTGTTTTTTTTTAGTAGAAAATTAACACAGTGGCATAATGAATATACTCTAAATGTCTCCATGCACATGTTTAGGGCACTAATGTACTAATGTAGAGTTTGTTTTGAGGTCTCACTTGGTGTTGGTTGATTTATGGGAATCACTGTAATTTATTAGTTTCTTTGTCCAAGTGCCAAATGTCTCGTGTAAATAGTTTTGTGATCAGAACAATAAGCTGCAGTTCAGCCATCTCAACGTCTCCTAACATTATAAGCCTACCTTAATAAAATTACATAGTATAACATTCCTAGTTTTAGCTTTATTATTTTTTGGGCATCGACTAATTGTTTAAACATTTCATTTCACGCTCATGTGAACTTAGTCGACCAAATTTCCACACAAGCTGTGTAGACAATCTCAATATTCATGCATTACTGAGAGGGAAGGCTTTTAAAAATATACATATATATAAATATATATGTATTTTTTTTGTTTTGTGTCATGTTGTATCAGTGTGACATGGATTGGTTAAAGCTTTGACTGTGTCAAATAATACATTTTCGGTCCTCTGTTACTCTCAAGTGTGTATTTCAGACACTATTTTTCCCTCTGAACTGGCCCGTCTCAGCCTGACTGTCATTGTGATCTTGTGCCTGTTTGGTGTCACAAAATTGCACAAAATCTCAAGTGCCTGTGGGACCATGAAGTGATCAGCTACAAGTGTCTGTTGTGTTTTGTAAGGAAGACACACGTGTTACAATAGTTTGCACTTTTCGAGAGGCTCATTAATCAAACATCTCTTTATTATTTATCTGTTGCATTATGAGGCATTATTGCTGTTTTTTTGAAGATTCATTTGGAGTATGTCACAGTTTTTTAATAATGTACACTCACATTTGTCTGGATCATGGTCATGGACAATGAAGGGGATGTTAATGAAAAGTAGGCAGTACAGTGTCAGTTTTATGTTTGCTTATTGTGCCTGTGGATGAAATGAAGGTTGTCTGTGTATGCCAAAGTATCTGTCAAAGTCATGAAATGCTGATACAAATTGTTGTTCCATTTCAAAAGCAATACAGAGTCCGAGAGGCTATTGCTGATGTTCCCGTGTACATTAATGGTTGAAATATTGATGACAAATAAAAAGTTATTTTCTATTTATTCTGGCAGTTGTTCTGTCCTAATTCCTTTCTATCTATGTAATACATATACACAACATACAGTAGCTCACCTGGTAGAGGTCCTCACTGCAGTGGCCCCTTTGCCCTCCATGTCATCCCCTCGCTCCCCCTTTCCTGTCTATCTTCAGCTGTAGCATTAGGACAAAAGGAATAGTGCATATAGTGCATTATAGAGAAATTTAAAGTGGCCTTAAAAAAAACTGGTTAAAAAGTACCATATAGCATATTAACCTTTTTTTTTTTGTTTTCTGACCAGGAAGAGATTTGTTGACATACCAAGCCACCTGCCTTTTAAATGTTTATTGTATTGCTTGCTGTCTGGTTGTTATTTTGTTCCAGTGATGCATGTGATGCATGTATTTTTCAATTCACTACTATCAAAAAAAGGAGGATAAAAGCCCCAAAACAAATTCAGAAATCACAACCAAACACAGATACACACTTCAGATTGCACAGAATATTACAGAAATGATTTACAAAACAAGAGAAACTTAAAAAAGGGACGAATGCCCAGACTAAACTTTTTTTTTCAGCATTTATGGTTGCTTTTGTCGGGTTTTCTAAGTTGCACTGCATTGAGCTCTCAGGGGCCCCTGGGAAATCCCTCCTGCTGAAATCTGTTAGACATCAATTCAGTCGAGGCTTGGAAAAGAACTGACTGTTTTCAGCCAGTTAAAAAGTGGGCTGGATGTTCTCTCCTGTTCAGGAAAACAACACAGAGGGGGCGGTCTGTTGCACTATCCCCTCGCCCTTTATTGTTACACACACAGGCAGAAAGATGGCTGCTTTATTGCTGCTGTTCAGCGTTGGAGCTTTGTTCTTTTGCTCTAATGCCCAGGAAAAGAATTACAATAAACTTCCTGAAGCCTACAGGAAAGGAGTGGATCTGGCACTGCACAAGATAAATTCTCATGTTGGGATCCAGCACCATTTTCTCTTCCTCAGAAGTCTCACAAAGTCAGACATCGAGGTAGTGTACAAGTATGCCTGCTTTTTCAGAATCAGTGTTAATCTTTTGTTGTGAGTAAAATCCTCAGGAAAAGCTCTAATCATTAAAGATTGTGTTTATCAGGAACAACTCCTTAAAGCTGTTACAGTTCAGACTTAATCCTCCATCTCTTTCTTTCAGTCTGGTTTTGATGTGAAATACATCTACCACCACTTCTACCTTAGAGCCTCCAACTGCCCACGAGGAACGGTCGACTCCACAGCATGTCAGTTCAGAAACGACAGAGTAAGTTTTGTCTTATTTGGGAGCGGCATTACTGAACTGGGAAATGTGGAATTCAAGAGCCATGGTGGTACTGTTGGGTCTCTGTAAATGTTAAAAGGAGTTCGGTCTAGACCGGCTCTATTTGAAAAGTGTCCTG
>NW_023339650.1:15278845-15286015 GCF_004916995.1 Morone saxatilis
TTTCAAGGAGAAATTGAGCAGGAGCCCAAGCCGTATATTAACTGTGTCCACAAAACGGCCATTACAGAGGTTAGTTTTGTTACTGAGAGGTCAGTTTGACCTTTTGTTAACTGACAAAACCACACTGCAAAAACTGGAATATAACTTCATGAGATTGCTTCTAATATTTTTTCCATTTATCTTTATCTTTTTCTCTGTATGGCAGGAGATGAAGGCGGCCAGAGTAGAGCACTGCAACACAATGGGTTACAGTAGTGGAGCCCCGACTCTTCTGGCATCAGTGGGGAAAAAGTGAATACTTGGTTGACTCATTTATTATCTACTGTGACAGCTTTTGGCATTTCTTTGTGCTTTTTGAAGCTATTTTTTATCATCATTTCTAACAAAAAGAGACTTTACTACATTATTGGTAATGTTTTCATAACCTCATAAGTCATCTTTCTGTTGTCAGGATACATTTTTATTACCTTTGAGTGAGATTCATTATGTCACATCTTCAGCAACTTGTGGAAATACATTAGAATTTGTTGTTGTTTTGTTTGTAATAAAGTTTAATTGCTGAACATTCAACCTCTTTTTCCTATTATTTCCAAATCCTGTGAATAAACAAAAGCCAACAACTTCTTTTGTTTTCTTTTAAATCTTTCATCCCCACTGAAGATGTAAAACTTTAACAATGGCTCACGTACACAGTGAATTCATCATTTAATTAAAAAGTTAATTTCATTTCATTGATTTGTTCGTTGTAAGAAAACTACAAAATGTCTCCAGACTTTAAAAAAAACATTGTGTTTCAATTGGTTGTATGTATTTGACAACCTGGGAATAAGAAGAGGCTGTGAAGTATGTAGGAGAAACTACGGTAGCCGGAAAAACTCGCAAGGCCCTATCTACAGCCACTGTTTGGTTTGTCCATTCTGGGCTACTGTAGAAACATGGTGGATCCACGCTGTCTGTAGAAACAAAAACAAAAAAACAACTAATCTTAAGGTAACAAAAACACAACAATTCTTATTTTAACGTGATTATACACTAAGAAAAACCTATGAATACTACATTCTATTTCTGCCTAAATGTTTCTCACTGGACCTTTAAAGTTGTTTGGTTTATGTGACTCATTGCATAAGATAAGAGCAAACAGTTCCATCAACCGTCTCATCTATATACAAAGTAAAAAAAGGCTCATTTCCTTTAAGTGACCTACTTTCCTGTTAATGCAAAAACAAGGGACCCGATGAAGCAGAGCCAAAAGTTCATTCACCCACACATCACCTCTGACCCTTCATTTGTCCCGAGGCCAAAGGCTTTTCTTCACATGAAGGACTTGTTTCCAGGAAATGTATTACTAATCCAAGTTTTTATTGTAATAACATTTATAGATAGGAGTGGGTAGAGCAGCTTCTTCTGTCAAACCCCCCCCTCAAATGTGTTCTGTGTTATGCTTCCAACTGCGTCTCCTGGGGTATTACAGGAACTCGCAAACAATGAGTAAACAGTCAGTGGAGCGGGCCAGTCGATGCGTTTACTTTATCTTCTTACTCATAAGGCCATAATAGGACTTGTTTTGGACGTGAGCATTGATCCTGCAGAGAGAAGAGGGTGTTCACCCTGTCAGACGAGCTCCTCTCCTCACATACTCGGAGAAAAATGGCTGCTTGGCTGCTGTTGCTGGTCTGTGCCGGAGCTGTGCTGTACTCTGCCAATGCCCAGGATCTTTATAATCAGCTCCCTGACGACTATAAGAAGGGAGTGGATCTGGCGTTTGAGCAACTCAACTCTCATGCTGGGGTGCAACACCATTTTCGCTTCTTGAGAAGTCTGGAGAAGTCAGACATTGAGGTAAACCTGTTTGTGATTTTATTAACAGTTCCTGGCCTGAGGAATTAAGGTGTCTATCTCTGCTTATAACATTTTCTGTGTGAGAAGTTGCTAAAGAGAATCATATATATATATATATAGCAGCTTCAGTGAGCATTCATGTAGACAACAACAAATGCTCTCCTGAGAGGTCATTGTGAGATAATAAAAATATCTAACTAAAACTAAACAGACAAACATTTAAATTGTTATCTTGAGTAAGAAAAGTAAATGTAAAAAGCAAAAGAAAAAAGGCTTCTGCTTCAGATTCGTCCCACTTTCAGTTTCCTTTACTCCTTGGATCTGCTCTCTGCCTCGGTTTGGCACACTCACTTTGCCTTCCGGGAATTCAAGCTGATACTTGTTTTCACATCTGCTTCGGGTCAAGTGGACTTTGAATCTTCATGTCTCACCACGTTTTCAGCAGGGCTATGATTTTGCCAAATGAAAGCACTGATAGGTGACATATAGGAGGTGTCTTTGCTGGAAGGCTGCTGGAAGAAGATAAAAAGAAAAAGACATACCCCATCACTTTTATCAGTGTGAACTGCCAGAGTTTGTGTTTTTTTTATATTGAACAAGTTGAGTGATTATCTTGGCAAATCAGCACTGTGTTTTTACTCCTCAGCTCCTACAAGATTATATCATCAGTTATTAAGCAATTAAGACAAATATGAGCTGAAACTATCCAAAGCAGAAACTTTTGCCATCAAGAATTTACACCTGGCAGATAAAATAAACTCATATGGGAAGAGATATTTAGCGGTTTTTTGATATATTTGCTTCCGCTGTGCATTTGCCTTATATTAATAAGAGGGTTTAATAATTAAATTGTTTAAATGTTGAATAATCAGCTTGCATTTGCACAAGGCAACAGTGAAGACTGTTAGATCGAAAAGGCAGGGAGAGGCAAATTAATATGTAACATGATGCCAATAAACTGCCCTTATTTTTTATTTATGTATTTTGCTACAGAAAGTTTCTTTTATCTGTCTTTCTATAAAGACTTTGAGGTTTGATAGTAGATTTAAGGCCTTTAAACAGTACTGTGTCTTCATTAGAGCCAAAACAACACAGACATAAGGCATACATATGAAGCGGTAATTGATTCTCATTGGATAGCTGGTCAAACACCTATTGGATAATGGATCCAATGGTGGGAGTTGCCTGATCAAAACAAAATCAAAGGGCCAAAGATAGACCATATCTTCAAGTTTATGTCAAATCAAGTGCAGCAAACAATAATTTAATAAGACCAAAAAGCTCAACTGAACGCCGGGTTAACTACTATATCACAGCCTCTAGAAGACAAATACTGCGTGGATTGCCATGAACTTTGGTACAAACAATTCTTGATCCTCAGAGGATGAATCTTAGTGACTTTAATGATCACCTGACTTTTCGATACTGTCCTCCAAAGAAGAACAAAAAGCATCCGTCATCTCATTAAGTGCCCCAAAATAACACGTTTACACTCAAGTGACAAAAGCCTCCTAGTGGCTGAAGTAATTATGACAAGCAGGAAGTCAAGTGACATTGTCTCGTTTCCAATCAAGGCTGTTTATGTTGTTATGCTGTTATGACCAGGATCATTCCCTAAATATGTATTTATTATAGTAACCATGGCAACAAAGGCCCTGTGACCTGGAGCACATTTACTCAAGTGAAGGTCAGAGTTTGACGTGAAAGTTGCTGGCCAGCTATGCATTTCTTATTTTCTTTTTTTACGTTAACTATAATGACAAATATGCATTATATATTTCAATTTATGTATTTAAATTAATGTTACCAATTGTAAAATATCAGAAGCATATTATTCATCTCACAAGGGGGGTGGGTTTTATTATTAACCATCTTAAAGATATGGTTGTTTTTTACAACATACACAAACCCAGCACAAAATATATGTAAGTATAGGAAAGGAGGAAGCTCAACTCTTATTGGAGCACAAAGCAAAAAGGGGCAGGACTTAGAAGGGGATTAGATCTAATATGTGGTCTCCCCCTGCCCCCCCCCCCCCGCCTTGATGGGACCCCTGACTGCTTCCACCACTGCCTCCACATCCAACATGTGAAAAAGGTTCAGTGCTTTTCCATTTTCCAACTCAAGCGTGACTTTTTTGCTCACACTGAAATGACCCTCTGCTCTCTTGCAGTCCGGATTCTACGTGCGCTCCCTCTACCACCACTTTTACCTGAAACCCACCAGGTGTGCCAAAGGAACAACTGACTCCAACCCTCAGAGGTGCCCCTTCAGGAATGACAGAGTGAGTAAAGCATTCATTTCCAAATCTAGGTATGGTGATCAAAACGTCAACAGCATCCTCACGCACGTGTTTTCAATTACTTCACAGCCCCTGATGGACTGCGCAGTTTGCTACAAAATGGCCAACAATCAGATAGAATCGAACCCCAAGCCGTACATTCACTGCATCCAGAAACCAAGACTCACAGAGGTATTGTATTCTAACCCATGTCCTGTCTTCTTATCGCCTATTGCTAAAGACTGGAGCCTTATAGACTCCTTATAGAGATTTTAGGACATTAAAACCCCAATGAGTAGTTTTCTATCTTGGCTTTTTCTCCTGAGGTTGTTTCTCCTGCATTGAAGCTCACACTGGTCTGCACCTTGCTGGGTTAGAAATTGGTGTTGATTCCTACGCACAAATGATGCCTTAACCGACATCTGAATGTGTTAACTCTCTTGTTTCAGGACATGAGGACAGCCAGGACATTGCACTGCCAAAAAATGAACTACAACAGTGGAGCTCCTACACTGCTGGCTGTGTCTACTGGCTAAAAAACAAATAAATAGCCTGATGTTTCTAGCATAAAAAAAATGCTTTATAATAGGCGAGTAGCCGAATAATCTGTAGTTAACCTGTTGCATGCTTATTTTACTGGTTAGGGAACTTTGACAGGCTAATTGTTTTAATATTTCTCATCCAGACATCACTTGTACTATAAGAGACAGCAAGTTTGTCAGCGAGTGTCTGTTGGTTATATTTGCCTACAATAATGCTCTCATAAAATCACTGTACCTCACTTTAAGAAGTTAGTTCCTTCTTTGCTTGTAAAGTCACCATCTGCCAGATGTAAAACGATGTAATAAAGAAGAAAGAAATGTATTGGCATTCATCTGTGTTGTGTGAACACTTGTTAGATTCTTTATCTGCCTCCTTCAATGACACTTACTCTGATTCTGCATGCAATGGAAACCATAAAAACAATACTCTTCAACATCACAAAAATGCACAGAAGACATGAAATCGGGTAAGATTACAGTTATTACCGTAATAATTTCATGTCTGACATCTACTTCTTTTCAAAGTGTCTCTGAGTATTTGGCAGTTGGACACGGGAAATAAGGAATCTGTGAGTAACTTTCTACTATAAAGGCAGCTGTGTCAGCACCTTTACAACATTATTAATTATAAAGTTAACATCTGATCAAGTCCCAGCAGGCCAAACACGCCCCATGTAATTGTTGGACCTTATCTTGGATGGCATACAACTAAATCAACAAATCAACAAATGCTATCATGTAAAAGGGTGAGAAAAAAAAACATATTCCCACGTTGTGCCTCTGTTACTTTAGAGACATTTAAGCATTAGCATAAAAATATCCTTAAAGTTTCAAAAGTAAAACAACTCATTTACAGTCTGGCCCTTTTCAGAATAATGTATTTATATTATTAGATTGTAATTATAGTTGCATTAATATGTTACATGTTATATGTTAATTACTTTAACGTTACAGCTGGTAAAGGTGGAGCTAATTTTACACTGCATGGTAGCTTGACATTTTCCTTATCATTATTTATTTGTTGATTATATTTTGCATTCATATTCTGAATCGAAAAAGTAACTAGTTACTAAAGAAATTCTCAAGTAATGTACAACACAAGTGTTTCTGGACATATAATTAAATTATTCTACTGTGTGCAGTCTTGATAGGAACTTCACTGTACATAATTCATACTTTACACAAGGCACAGAGCGTGGGATGTGCAGGGAATCAACAAGACCTTTTTTTTTAAATAAATAAAGCTCCCTGTTACGCAATTACCACTTTCTCTAAAGGTGATGGTAATTGATTGGATAAAATGGAAAGGTCGAAGGAATTAAATTGTATAGCCTGTTCAGATTTCAATGGGTTTAGTAAACTGACTTTAATACTTCATGTCACGCCATATCCTTCCTCATAATTATGCCAGCTTCATGGCCAGCTCAAACATGTTCACTGATTAAAGCTCCTGGAGCACTTTATTGTGCATATTACCCATAGCATAGCCTATTAAGGTCTTCATCACTGATTAATATGTACAAATATTTTATTTCACGTCCATCCATGACATTCCCTCTCTGAAATATGTCACCCTTCAAAAATAATGCTCTTGTCATAAAAGCCTAAACGATGTGATGTGGGGTGACGCTTTTGGGGAATGCATAGTTGGAAGGAGTCAAAAGAGACTAATCCACTAACAGGATGTTCAATTCTCATTAGACATTAGATGTGTATGTTTTCAGCTGCTTTTGGTTGCTCGTAGTGTGATTTAGTGTTTTATAATATTTAATTTTAATACTGTTCTTACAAGTTTTATTCGGTTTTTGTATTACATGTGTGCACATTTTTGATATTTCCTTATATTTATATATAAGTTGTCTTTCATTGACATTTATTGGTGTTAATGTGCCTTTTTACTATTTCAATGTATTTTGTTTGCTAGTGATGTCCCGTGGCCTTAAATCTGTGCAGCACAGTCAACTTGTTTAGATTTGATTTAGTGAAATAGAAGCATGACCCTCCCTCTCTGCCCCCATTCTCTCTCCACCCCCTCCAGAGGGTATAAAAAGAAGAATTTCACTTGTTACACTTCACTCCTTTTCTTCTGCTTGCAGTCTGATTGGGGTGGGACATTCAAGGCCTGTAAGTGTTTTATGTATTTATACTGATGGGTGGATTCATACATTATCATTCATCCTGAAAGATTAATGCATGAAGGAATCATTGTAGTTTATATTTCTTCTTTACATTTTTGAAATTAGGTTTATAATAACTGCATACTGTATGTATAATACAAAAAGGGTTTTTCTTTCTGTTACAGAAAAATGAGCAGGAACTTCTTGTCCAAGAATGACGAGCTCCGCAGGGGAGACTTCCTGCTGTCCAACAATAAGGAGTGGAAGGCTATTTTCCAGGTGAGTAAATTTGAATATTTCTGCTCTTACAACACTAATCAAAGTGCATGATACATGTGTACTGGTCTGTGTAAAAGTAAATGTGTAAGTGTTTGGAAATGCACATTCTGGT
>NW_023339650.1:15286115-15287248 GCF_004916995.1 Morone saxatilis
TGAGCTGTATCTCTGCTCCTTGTAAAACACTTCACTTAAAACAGTAGTTAAATACATGAAATAGATGCACACTGCAGGATTTTAGCTACATTTTCTAACTCAAAACAACTAAAACGGGGAAAAACTGAGTTGAAACATGAGTTATTTTACAGACAAATATTCTACAAGTTCAACTCTGTGGTAAAATGCAGGGAAATTCTAGATAAATTACAACAAACAACTTGAAAAAACCCAAATATTTCATCTAGTGGCAGACTTATATTGCCTCTCAAATATTCAGATCTTTAAAATAAGTCAAACTTGCAATTACATTATGTAAAACTAATAAATAAGTAAAAGGTCGGCATTCAAAATCTTCCTTAAGTATGGAAAGTTACTAGACAAAAAGGACCTGGAAAGATCAAATGGTGTACACGAATGTATTCAGATCTGTATATTGTATGATATTATGTTATATAAAAATAAAAACAAAATCTATCAAAGATCCAGTCTGTAATCTTCTGCATCTATATATAAAGAAACAATGACCTACACCATACAAAGGTTATACAAATGTTTCTGTAAAATCTAAACAAATAATGTAATAATTTAATGCTGTTCAGTAGTTTAATCTTTATATTGTTTTGTATTTTATAAACTGATTTGATGTTTTCTTCTGTAACATTTTCAACTTGTCGCTCATGTTCGGTCTTGTTGTCTTATATTTCTGTAATGAGGAAGATGAATGTTAGGGGTGTAGCTGACCTTTAAATGTTGAATTCCCTGGCAAACATTGATCCAATGTGTTGTGTGTAGACATGTTGAAGACCAACATCAATCATGCTTCATTTCACTTCATTGTGTATTTTTTTTTTAGCAGGAATTAGCTTTGAGGGAGATGAAATACAGCTTAAGAAGTTGGATGATTTTCTCAGGAAGGGTATGAAACATTGTAATCAGAAAATTGAGTAGTAATTATAGCTGTCGGACAAATATAGTAGAGTAAAAAGTACAACATTTGCCTCTCAGATGCAGTGGAGAAAGAATAGAAAGTTGCATAAAGTGGTAATAATATTAAAGTACAAGTACTTCAGTAAATGTACTTAGTTACAGTAAGTATTGGTAAGTTACTCTAAGTATTATATGCATTTATA
>NW_023339650.1:15287288-15289947 GCF_004916995.1 Morone saxatilis
CTGAAAGATTAATGTATGCAGGAATCATTGCAGTTTAAACTTCTGCTGTTGAAAGGAGGTTTATAATAGCTGCATACTGTATGTATAATACAAAAAGGGTTTTTCTTTCTGTTGCAGAATCATGAGCATGAACTTCTTGTCCAAAAATGATGAGCTCTGCAGGGGAGACTACCTGCTGTCCAACAATAAGGAGTGGAAGGCTATTTTCCAGGTGAGTAAATTTGAATATTTCTGCTCTTTGAACACCAATCAAAGTGCATGATACATGTGTACTGGTCTGTGTAAAAGTAAATGCAAAAAGTAAGGAAATAAGTGTCTTTTTCTGGCTGCAGGACGATGTTAACTTTATCATCTATGGCTGGAAGCCTGTGTGGGCTTCAGGAAGACTGCAACCTGGTCATGTACAACCAGGATGATGAACCCAGGTGGCACACAAACTCCAGTCCAGCTGTAAAATGTGCCGTGTTCAGCAAACTGGTGGTGAACAGGGAATGTGAAGAGATTTGGAACTCTTCCAACTCCAAAGGCATGAAGTGATGAAATGATGTTTCTGAAATTCATTGCATGTGAAAGTAATCTTTGGATTTTTGGGAACAAATAAAATGTTAACAATGCATAAATGAGGATTCTCCTTCTCTTTGGTGTGAGCTATTATCTGAATCTCTGCTCCTTGTGCAACTCTTCACTTAAAACAGCGATTAAAACTACATTTTCTAACTCAAAACAATTAAAACAGGGAAAACTGACTTAGAAGGTTCTGTTGTAGACAAATATTCTATAGTATAGTATTTAATCTAATGTCAGACTTATATTGCCTCTGAAATATTCAGATCTTAAAAACTTGTATTTCCATAATGTAAAAATATAAGTAAAAGGCCGGCATTCAAAATCTTACTTGAGCATAGACACGGGACATAGGGACCCGAAAAGATCCACTGGTGTACACGTTGGGAATGTATTCAGATCTGTATATTATATAAAGATAAAAATAAAATCTATCCAAGATCCAGTCTGTAATCTTCTGCATATATATATAAAAAAACAATGACCTACACCATACAAAGGTTATTCAAGTGTTTCTGTAAAAGAGCAATAGCAAGGTGTATGTGGATACAGTAGGATAAGTGTGACATCTTGTGGTGCATTGCTGAAGTTGCAATAATTTATTTAAACTAACTCATGCTCCAAACCGGCACCACGTGGTAAAGTGAGCAATGAGTTTTAAAGACTTGTTACATCCTGGTTCTTCAATCTCTTACACTGTCAGCAGTTACTTTAATTTGATACCAAACACTTGATAAAAATGTCAATTTACTTTTTTTAAGCTGATTATTTCAACCCAATACCAATCAATTGATATTACCTGATGTCCAACAACAAGCAGTGGAAGGCTGTCTTCCAGGTGAGTAAACCAGAATATTTGCAGTGCAGAAGTTCATCAAATATCATACATTTTTTACTAGCCTGTCTGCTTATATTGCTTTACTTTGATAACAGCCAAATATCTGTTTCTGCTTTCAGGATGATAGTAACTTTGTCATCTATGGCTGGAAGCCTGTGTGGGCTTCAGACACATATGGAACAAATGTTGTCTGCCTGGTCATGCAGGATGACTGCAACCTGGTCATGTACAACAAGGATAAGCAACCTAGGTGGCACACAAACTTTTATGCCAAAGGTGTTTTCGGGAGCCGCCTTCAACTGGCCGATGACGGCAAACTGTTAAGTTCTGATAACTCCAGAGGCATAAAGCAGTGACACTGCAAGCCTTTTTAAACTGAATGCTCTGCAAGTGAAAGGCATATTTGGATGTCAGTGTGAATTACAGTAAACCTGCCTGCCATGTAATCTGGAACCAAATAAAAACACATGTTAACAATTTATAAATGTGTCTTTGCTCTCTTTGTACTGTAAAATACACCAGACTCTGACATTTGACGTCTGTCATTTAAAACTATGTATATGATACAAATGTGAAACTTTAAAACAGTGACTGTTCAATACATGAAACAGACGCACTGCAGGATTTCATCTACATTTTCTAACTCAAAACAAATAAAACAGGGAAACTGAGTTGAAACATGCAATTCTAGATAATTTACAACAAACAACATGAAGTATAACTCTCTGCTTTTCTCTTCTTAGATTCCTCCATTAATGTCCTCTTGGGTCTCTTTGCCTGCTGAGCTTGGTACTGGCACAACACCGGTCTCCACTGGTTCCCCCTCGCCCCTAGGGCTGAAAACTTCCTCTGTCCAAAGCTCCTTTGCTGGTGGTGTAAATATACCAACACTCCTTCGGTGCTTTGATCTCCAAGTCCAGGACTGAGCTAAGTAGCTTCAACTTACTTTTAAGCAACTAGTGAAGCTCTCTGTCCTTGAGGAAACTAAATCACAGAGAGTTGAGGCAGAGCAGATGCAGAACTACAGACAGAAAAAGTTATGTTTGGAGGTCAGTGTAAATTACAGTAAACCTGACTGCCATGTAATCTGAAATCAAATAAAAACTAACATGCTAACAATGTATAAATGTGTCTTTGCTCTCTTTGTACTATAAAATACATGTTAAGTCAATATTGTATTGTATATATGTGTACTGATCTGTGTAAAAGTAAATGCAAAAAGTAGGAAAATATGTGTTTGGAAATGCACATTCTGGT
>NW_023339650.1:15290047-15336975 GCF_004916995.1 Morone saxatilis
TGAGCTGTATCTCTGCTCCTTGTACAACTCCAAAACAGCGACTGTTAAATACATGAAATGGATGCACACTACGGGATTTTAGCTACATTTTCTAACTCAAAACAATTAAAACAGGGAAAAACTGAGTTGAAACATGAGTTATTTTACAAGTTCAACTCTGGTAAAATGCAGGGAAATTCTACCTGGAAAAATCTAATGGTGTACACGAATGTATTCAGATCTGTATATGTTATATAAAAACAATCTATCAAAGATCCAATCTGTAATCTTCTGCATGTATATGTGACGTCTAAAAATTTATAGTCACAATTGTTAAAATGTTTTGTGTATTAGCCAGGGAAAAAGGTCAAATGTTAATGAATTGTTACAAGATATTGAAGTACTAATTTTGAAAGTGCAATTTCCCAGTTGTGCCACAAGAGGGTGTGTCCACCTTGGTGAGCGCTAGTAGGGCTGCGTGAGGCTTCTGCTCTATATATAGAGAACAGCAGTCCTGCACAGCCATCACAAGTCTCTGCTTTTCCTCTACAAAACAGGTTAGTGGTGTGTCATATCTTGTCACAATGCATTTTGAAAACTTTTGAAACCTTCATTATGTTGTTTTATAGACTTGTTTTAGACTCTCACATTTGACATCTGTCATTTAAAACTATAAATATGATACAAATGTGAAACTTTAAAACAGCGACGGTTCAATTCATGAAATAGACGGACTGCACGATTTTATCTACATTTTCTAACTCAAAACAATTCAAACAGGGAAACTGAGTTCTGTTATAGACAAGTTCAACTCTGTGGTAAAACTCAGGGAAATTCTAGATAATTTACAAGAAACAACATGAAAAACCCCAAATATTTCATCTAATGGTAGACAGATATTGCCAACAATGACCTACACCAAACAAAGGTTATACAAGTGCTTCTGTAGGGAACAACTTTTATATGCTGTTGTAATCTGAACAACAATTGTAATCTGAAAATTGACTAGTAACTGAAGATGTCAGTCCACAAATATAGTGGAGTAAAAAGTACAATATTTGCCTCTGAGATGCAAGTGGTAATAATAGTAAAGTACTAGTACTTCAGTAAATGTACTTAGTTACATTCCACCACTGTAAACTAGTAAATGTGGATACAGTAGGATCAGTGTGACATCTTGTGGTGCATTGCTGAAGTTGCAATAATTTATTTAAACTAACTCATGCTCCTAACTGGCACCACGTGGTAAAGTGAGCAATGAGTTTTAAAGACTCTAGTTACATCCTGGTTCTTCAATCTCTTACACTGTCAGCAGTTACTTCTTTAATTTGGTACCAAACACTTGATAAAAATGTGAATTTTCCTTTTCTTAAGATGATTACTTCAACTCCTTACCAATCAATTGTTTACACTCCATTACATTTGTGTGCTTTAGTTACTTTTCAGGTTACAATTTTTCATACTCTTCCAGTATCCAGTGAAAACCACATATCTCTTTGTTGTTCTTTTATGTGTTGAGATTCTCTTGTTTCTTAAGTTAAAGGTTCAGTGTGTAACATTGAGGAGGATTTATATTAGTTAATCTGGAATCATATAAAACCACATGAAATGTTGTTTTTCAACAAGTCTACAGTTCAGATTACTATCAATGTCCTTTCGGGAGTGAATTCAATATTTTCTAAATGGTTACTACATTCCTCAGGTTTATCACCGAAGAAGTAGGAGACAACAAGAATGTCTAGGAGTTGTTTTTTTACCTAATTCTTCCGGGTTTTTGCTTCAAACCGCACAGGGAAATATTGAACTTGTTACACCACTTCATTTATTTTTTAAGCAGTTGTTAAAAGTTACTTCCCAAATTTAACATTTTAAAACAAAATATCAAACCAGTTTATACAATACAAAACAATGTCAAGATTAAACTACTGAACAACATTTCAAATCTGCTCCAACTTGACAAGCTACAATATTACATTATTACATTATTATATTATTAGATTACATTTTAAAGAAACACTTGACATTGTATGGTGTTGGTCATGTTGCTTTATATATATATGTATATATATGCATAGTTTGGCCTATTTTATTCAGCTTGTTGTCCTTCACATGAACCTGGTGTCCTCAGTGGTAACTATATGGGCTGGCTTGTATGAAGGCTGTATAACAGCCCCATGCTTGATTTTACTGTGTCTGTTTCTGTCTCACTTTCTATTGGAACTGTGTGCAACATTGAGAGCAACAAAAAGAAAAAACAAACAAACAAACAACAGTATCCAAGGTGGTGATACGTTTCTATTTGTCAAACATACAGGCTGGATGGATGATGGTAATTTTGTCATCTACGGCTGGAAGCCTGTGCGGGCTTCAGACACTTATAGATCAGATGTTTTCCGCCTGGTCATGCAGGAAGACTGCAACCTGGTCATGTACAACCAGGATGAACAACACAGGTGGCACACAAACACACATGTGGATGGTGATTTCAGGAGCCGTCTTCAACTGACCGATGACGGCATGATGATGACGATGACGGTGTACAAGGAAGGGGAAGAACTTTGGAGGTCTGCTAACTCCAGATGAATGAAATGAAGTCATGACATTACAAGCCTTTTTAAATTGATTGCTCTGCAAGTGAAAGTCATGTTTGGATGTCAGTGTGAATTACAGTAAACCTGACTGCCATGTAATCTGGAATCAAATAAAAACACGTTAACAATGTATAAATGTGTCCTCCCCTCCCCCTCCCTCTGGCCCTCAACATGATGTAAAAAAAAAAAGTATAATCAAGCTTGCAAGATTAATATGATGTTTATGATGTTTATGATGTTTTAAAAAACACAGTTCTATCTTTAAAACATGATTTTACCAAACAGAGCTGGGCACCAACCCTCTGACCAATGCTGGAATTGAACTGGGAGCTTTTAATGGCTTATCAACCTTGTATATAGCAGAGGCCAAACTAACTGCTGTACTAAAAAGCCTAATAAAGTATTACTTAACATGCAACAGTGTTAGGAGACACTCATTTGCAAGAGAAGGCTGAATCACATTCAGATGTCTGATGGAAAACAGATACAACAGTACTTTTTCACAAGAACTACTTTCCATGGTTGGACAGCAGGTAGTCTCCCCTACGGAGCTGACTATTTATGGACAAGAAGTTCCTGCTCATGATTCTGCAACATTCAGAAAACAAAGTGTTGAATCCATCTAAAACACTGAGCCCAAGAAACGTAAAGACATTTTTAGTTTTTTGTCCCTTTAGAGGCTCCATACTTATGTGTAGTTGTGCGAACAAAAAGTGACAATGAAGCATCTAATTCAGAGTGTTCAGTCTTTGTGTCAAGCGTTCCAGTATTCCCTTGTGTTTCTTGTGCCTCGTTCTTTGGGTTACTGCTTTCCTTTTTGGACTTGTTTGCCTGTTTGAATGGATTTCTGTGTAACAAACTTTACAAGTAAATAACTGTTTTGCTGAGCTCTTGTTTGTTAAGTCGTGCTATTGAGTCCTTTACTCTGGTTCAGTTAATTGTTTGTGTCAATTTTTCAGGAGCCGTCTTCAACTGACTGATGATGGCAAACTGGTGGTGTACAAGGAAGCAGATGAACTTTGGAGCTCTGATAACTCCAAAGGCAGAAAGTCATGACATTGCAAGCCAACTGAATGCTCTGCAAGTGAAAGGCATGTTTGGATGTCAGTGTGAATTACAGTAAACCTGCCTGCCATGTAATCTGGAATTGTACTTAAGTACAAAATCGAGGTACTTTGCTTTAGTATTATCATTTTATGCAACTTTATATTTCTACTCCACTTCATCTGAGAGGCATATGCCGCATTCATATGCGTGTGCACAAAATCAAACTTGCACTTCCCAGATGCAGTAAAGTCTCTGGGCACCAGTCCAGACAATATATGGTCATTATGGCACTCCTCATAGCCATACATTATTTTAATATTAGATAATGATTATCTTGTCCCTCAGTCAAGGTTCATTTACAACTCTGTGATGCGAGATGGACAGCAATGGACTGGCATTGACGATTGACTGAATGCCTGTCCCTGTGTCTGATTACCCACCCACCTGTAGAGTATATATTCCCTGTGTTCCTTCCCTTCTGTGCCACTTCGTCTTTGTGTCAAGCATTCCAGTATTCTCTTGTGTTTCTTGTGCCTTGGTTTTTGGGTTACTCCTTTCCTTTTTGGACTTGTTTGCCTGTTTAATTGGATTTCTGTGTCCTGGACTTTGCAGGTAAGGAACTGTTTTACTGAGTCTTGTGTCTCAAGTCATGCTATTGAGTCCTTTATCCTGGTTCAGTGACAATAATTGTTTGTTTCAGAATCATGAGTCTGAACTTCCTGTCCAGAAATGATGAGCTCCGCAGGGGAGATTACCTGATGTCCAACAACAAGCAGTGGAAGGCTATCTTTCAGGTGAGTAAACCAGAATTTCTGCAGTGTAAAAGTTCAGCAAAATCCATAAATTTGTTTACTAGCGTGTCTTGTTTCTTCTTTTCTTTCTTTTTTACATATAATTTTATATTTGATGATGAGCCAAATATCTGTTTCTGGCTGCAGGATGATGGTAACTTTATCATCTACGGCTGGAAGCCTGTGTGGGCTTCAGACACTTATGGAACAGATGGTGTCCGCCTGGTCATGCAGGATGACTGCAACCTGGTCATGTACAACAAGGACGACCAACCCAGGTGGCACACAAACAGTTATGCCAAGGGTGATTTTAGGTGCCGTCTTCAACTGACTGATGATGGCAACCTGTTGGTGTTCAAGGAAGCAGATCAACTTTGGAGCTCTGCTAACTCCAAAGGCATGAAATGAAGTCATGACATTGCAAGCCTTTTTAAATTGAATGCTCTGCAAGTGAAAGGCATGTTTGGATGTCAGTGTGAATTACAGTAAACCTGCCTGCCATGTAATCTGGAATCAAATAAAAACACATGCTAACAATGTATAAATGTGTCTTTGCTCTCTTTGTGCTGTAAAATAGGCCAAACTCTGGCATTTGACGTCTGTCATTTAAAACTACATATATGATACAAATGTCAAACTTTAAAACACCAACTGTTGAATACATGAAATAGACACACTGCAGGATTTTATCTACATTTTCTAACTCAAAACAATTCAAACAGGGAAACTGAGTTGAAACCTGAGTTCTGTTATAGACAAGTTCAACTCTGTGGTAAAACTCAGATATTTAATCAAATAGTAGACGGATATTGCCTCTTAATTATTCAGATCTGAAAATTGACAAGTAAATAAAGCTGTCAGACAAATATAGTGGAGTAAAAAGTACAATATTTGCCTCTGAGATGGAGTGGAGACTAAATAGAAAGTTGCATTAAGTGGTAATAATAGTAAAGTACAAGTACTTCAGTAAATGTACTTAGTTACATTCCACCACTGTGAACTGGTAAATGTGGATACGTGGATCAGTGTGACTCTTGTGTGCATTAGCTGGTATATAGCTTTTTTACTCTCATGCTCCTACTTGGGACCACGTGGTAAAGTGAGTAATAAGTTTTTAAGACTCTAGTTACATCCTGGTTCTTCAATCTCTTACACTGTCAGCAGTTACTTCTTTAATTTTGTACCAAACACTTATAACTGTGCATTTTCTTTTTTTTAAGATGATTACTTCAACCCAATACCGATCCATTGTTTCCTCTTAGTTACTTTTCAGATTACATTTTTTCATACTCGATACAGTAACCAGTGAAAACCACAAATCTCTTTGTTGTTCTTTTATGTGTTGAGATTTTCTTGTTTCTTCAGTTAAAGGTTCAGTGTGTAACATTGAGGAGGATCTATATTAGTTGCATCTGAAACTTCACGGCTAGATGTCACTAAATCCTACAGACTGGTCATTTCAATTTAAAAACCCTCTTGGATTTAGCTGGAAAATGCATCGTCACACAGCTCTCTCAACCACCTCTTGATGCTTTTGTTTTTTTTACTGTAACTTTACAGAGGATGGACTGTGACACTGTGTAAGATCTGGTATTTGTTGCATTTTTGTGCCCCCAGTTTCAGAGTGCAATACCACCATCGTAGATGTGGACAGCAGCACACATGCATTTGTGAAGATTATATTACTAAAAACCAAAAACCAGCAGGTTGAAAACTCAGCTCAGCCAAACATCTAACAAAGTGCAACAACACAAGACGAAGGAAGCCAGATAATATTACTGACTAGTCCAACGGCAAGAAGGACAACTTTTCATCCGTCTTGCAGCCAGTCCCACATTTATTCTTGTTCAACGGCTTCTTGCTTGGTCACTCCCTCCTTTTATCTCCTGAGATTCCTCCATTAATGTCCTCTTGGGTCTCTTTGCCTCTGCCATGTCTGCAAAGCCTGCTGAGCTTGGTTCTGGCACAACACTGGGCTCCACTGGTTCTCCTCTGTCCAAAGCTCCTTTGCTGGTATAAATATGCCAACACTTCCTCTGTGTTTTGAGCTACCAGTCCAGGACTGAGCTAACTAGCTTTAACTTACTTTTAAGCAACTAGTGAAGTTCTCTGTCCACCAGGAAACTAAATCACAGAGAGTTGAGGCAGAAATTATAAAAATATAAAAAATCAAAAAATAATAATAATTTTTTAACTACTGCTTCATGTATAATTAAAATAAAAAACACAGTTCTATTTTAAAACGTGTATTTATTTTGGTCAAAGGTGCAAACGGTTAATAAGAAGAGAGCCGGATTCAGGCCTTCATTTGTTGTCTGGCTGTGAATAACAAAGACTATATAACATGATGATATATTAATACTGTATAGAAGCTGCTGTTGTTGCTAAATATGATGTTATTAATGGGAATATTTTCAGAAATATGGAGCTTTTCCTGTCGTACTTAAACACTGAAGTGTCTCTCCTGAGTTTGAGAACCCTGTTTAACACTTAATTAACTACTGTGCCAGTAGCTACATCTCCCTTTTTCCCCTTTTCTGATAAAAAAAGAGAGAAAGCTGCCAAAAATAAAGATGCAGCACTACAGACTGATTATTTATATAAGGAATCTTTTTGTTATAGTGATGATAAGAGCAGATTTTCACACCGAGTACCATAATTGTAGTTATTTTGATGTTGACTACGACTCATTGTTATGTTGGTGGCTGCTCTGCTATTGCTGCCATTCCTGAAACACCATTTTATGCCCTGGACGTGGCTCGTCTAGACAGCGCCATTGTCTGCTCTGCTCCTTGTGCCAAGAGTAAATCTCATTAACGGTGAGAGGAACTGGCAGAACAGAGGCTCACTTGCTCACAGCCTCTCTGTGAGTACTGTGTGCTAAATATAGAGGAAGAGGGTGATTACTATATAGATCTGTGATTATAACTGAACTGCTAACCAGTGCAGATATGATACTATTTCCACTGAGGTGCTTAGAACATGAGATAAAGCACCATATGGAGTATATGAAAATTATAAAAAGATGTATTTCTCATTACAAACAATCCATCAAATGTAAATATTATGACGTAAACATACTTCCTTCTGCAAATTACCTTCCTACATGATGACTTGTGTTACAGCCTTCTTTTGCTCCAGAGGTATTTTCAAGCCAGAACCACTAGATGGCAAACAAGGTTTATATTAAAAAACAGTTCACATGAAGTAACACACACCTCTGCTTGATACTTGGAAATACAGACTGAGTACCGTATTCTTTCTGGATTGGGCTCAAAAGGATATAAACTACAGACAGGCTGTTGCAGTTTTTAAGGCTGGGATTTATCACTCTCTTTAGTATTTCAGGAAATTATGTGATGCAAATACAGTTTTTCATATAAATAACTTAACTAAAAGTACATCATAAACAGAGCAGGGCTACACGAGATTCTGTGTCCATTTCATGAACTATGGTGAAAATCTAATTAAGCTTAAAGCAGCCATTGTTGCCCTGAAAGGACCAAAGACACATCTAAATGTCCCAGAAATGTCTCTGTAAACATCTTGTTTTGTCCTTTGTAGTTTGCATTTAAATATTTATTTTCTAATATGGTTTCAGTAATGTGTAGACATCTTAAAATTATAATTTTCTTCAAGGCAAAATATTTAATTTAGTT
Organism: Morone saxatilis; assembly: GCF_004916995.1. Classification (NCBI taxonomy): domain Eukaryota; kingdom Metazoa; phylum Chordata; class Actinopteri; family Moronidae; genus Morone; species Morone saxatilis. The sequence continues at coordinate 15,298,115 of NW_023339650.1, forward strand.
TTGTCTCATATCCATTCTATCACATGTCAGCTTCATTAAATGCCCAGAGACCAGTATTCCTAGACTGGATTAACTCTACCTTGACCCCAATTTAATTAAACTTTATTTAGTAATGTGGGCCATGTGAGCACAGCATAAACTAAAATAATTAAGACAAAATGTTGTCCCCTTTACAGCACAGAGCTGCCACAACCCACTTTACCTGTGTTTCTATTTGCCATTAACAGCATGGCCAACAGTAAAGCAGTAAATCTGGGGTGTTTGGGGCCCCTGGGAATCTGGAGCTGTGGGGCAGTAGCCTGCTATGTAACAGTTGTAGTCGAGCAAGGAGCTGTGATGTTAACTTGGTAATTTCCTCTATTCCTCTAATAGATTACATTATCTTTATAGTCTGATGAATCTAACATGTTTTACTTTCTCTAGCTTCTAGGCTTCTTATACATTGTCATTTTCTATTAGTTTAAATATGTGTAGGCCTATGAATTTATTATCATTATCAATACATCTATACTATACTATACTGCACATTAACTTACTGCAGGGTTTTGCAGACAGTCTTCATTGTGGGCGACAAATCTGGAGGTTTCAGTTGCCAGCAGCACCTTCTGCTGAACAATTTGAGCAACTCTAAACCGCTCCAGACATTCAGGGCTCATATCCTAATCCATACAGAAAATCTTTTCCAACACAATAAGTCTGTAAAATATAAAATCAGCCAGTAATTACTGGCCTGTCCCTACACTTTCTGATGCTCCTACTTCTTTCTTCAAGACTTTTCCCACAACTGGTGCTTTCAAAGACCCTCCAAACACAGCCACATTAAATCACAGGCCTTCCTTATTAAGATACAAAAGCCCCTTTCTGTTTTTATTAACATATTAAACAGCCAGGCCCTTGTGGTGCCCTGCTCTGGTTTAGGTTCTGGTGGTTTTATGGTACTGTGTACAGTGTTCTGGTTTTAAAAGCAGATTTTTGTTGGTTTGGTTTAAGGTTTTAAACAACAAACACTTAACACACCTGTACTGGACATACTGAGAGAAAAAATATGATATAAAATCTAATAAAGTAAAAACTGCACATACATGATGTTAGACATGATATCATTAGATTAATGTTAAGATTTAATATATCTTATTTCCACAGTGGTCCTAGCTATCAGGATAAAAAAGACTGCTGTGTTCAGGGGGCAACAGCCAGAGGCGTAGCCAGCATTCCCTCCATACTAGAGTCCGAACATGACAGGAAATTGGCTTGTTAGTACCATGGAAGGATTACTTAAGGGCCCGGAGCCCCTGAACCAGAGTATACGCAATGACTGTTGACATTTCTGGTTGGCAAGTCAAGTCAAAGTCAGAAAAAGTAAGCAGAATGACTAGAAAGGGACACAAAATTAACAAAAAAGATGCAAAATGACAACAAAAACATGCAAAATAACTACAAACATTATGTAGTAGTTGGGTGTCTAACTCTGGGTGGGGGGCCTTTTTATGTTTCTGTGTCCAGGAGCCCATCAACTCATAATCTGCCCATGGATCTCAGCTATGAAATTACAGTTAACAGCTATTTTTTATAACATTTAATGTTGTTTTCTGACATTCATTTATTACACTGACTTAATTGTTTATATTGTACCGCCAAGAACCTGCACTTTTTGTTTTCTTATTTTAAATTTGAGACACACTTTTACTCATTGTGCCCCCTCTCTTTTTTTCACTACAGCTTCCAGACAGGCTCAGTTTTCTTTCTGTGCCACCCACATCCACTGTGCGCACATACTGGGCACCTTACGGTACTCCATCTGTCTCCGCACCGTGCCCGTCAGGAGCCCACGGCGTCAGATCCAGCAACACCGACAATGACGCGTGTGGAAGATGGTCGAAAAATGAACTCTGTGCTGTAAAAACAGACATCTGGTGGTGGCTGAGGGGGGGTCGAGCAGTGGATCATTTTGCCTCAACGACTGAGCCTTTCCTCTCTGGTTCGGTGTAAAGAAAGGATTTCGCAAGCTTTGTTGTTTTGCATGCAGCCGACAGGGCGCATGAAGTCTGGGGTATATTTTTCCACCCCGTTCAGTTTCTGCCCTCTCAATGCGCTGCAGCTTTTTATCTGAAGGAGGTGTGGTGACTGACTGAGGAGTGCCACTCTGAAGCAATATCCATGTTTCCCTGCAGGATGTTTTGAGCGCCAAGAGGGTTTGTGAGCGGCTGGTGTCGTCTGGGGGGGTGTTGGTGTTGGTGTTGGTTGGTGGGGGAGTTTCTTCACTGCGCAGACGAGCGGCGGACAGTCTGCGCTACCGCTCCTCGTCTAGTCTGATCCGACAACAACAAGCACACAACAGAGCATTCAGGAGGGGGAAAGGGAAGCTCAGTGGAGTGGGAAATCTGGAAATATACGGCGTGAAAATGACGATGTCCGTCCCGGAGAGGAAATCAGGATCGGAGGGGAAGGAAGAGGAGAGCGAGGATGAGAGTGAGATCTTGGAGGAGAGCCCGTGTGGTCGCTGGCAGAAGCGTAAAGAGCAGGTTGGTTGGTGGTTGAATGTGTGTGTGTGTGTGTGTGTGTGTGTGTGTTTTCTTTAAAATGCATCCTCGATCAGGATATAAATCAATGAAGTAACCCTCTTTTGGTCACGCTGGACATCCTCTGTTACGCAATTCTTGAGCCAGGCCGAGGTTTTTTATTGCCCAATGGTGTTTTATTTATTTATTTTTTTGCACCATCCCACCATAAACCTGCCACAGTGACATATGCGTTGATCTGCTTAGCCCACTTAGTCTGTTTCAGTGGGACAGGAATAGTTTGGTTATTTCACCCCACCTCCTCACCTCTTCTTTGCCTGGAGGATTTCTGTTGATCCTGACACTGAACTCCGGGACCTGGACTTAATGATGTACTCTTGACTCCTAATTCAGGGTTGCAAATCACACTAACACACCGAGGGCGTGTAAACAAGTCTGACTCCTTCAGTTTATAACCAGGATTGAAGCTTGAATTACATGTTGTACCATAAAGAACATGCAGGTATAGCAGGAAAAATATTGCTTTATTCAAATTAAAGGGCATCTAATCAATTATAGAAATTAATAAAATAGTCAACTGGCGACTATTTGAGTCACTTTTAAAGCTAAAAGGTCAAAAACATTTGCTCATACTGTTAAATGTCAGTATATTTTTTTGCTTTTATATCATTGTAAAGTGGGTATATTGAGGTTTTGGACAGCCAATATGAAGGTGGTTGGTGATGTTTACCACATTTTATAGGCTGAATGAATCAATTAAACAAAAAAACAGTCAAAACAAATAATGAAAATAATTGTTAGCTGCAGCCCTAGAACAAACTATTAATCAATTATTGATATTTCTGCCTGTTATTATCTTGATAATTCCATTTAATCTAAAACACAAAATGTCAGAAAACAGTGAAATGCTTCTTTTTAAAATTGTTATTTGACTGACTGAGGGTCCAAAGTTTACTATCACTAAAGAAAATTCACACAATTTAGAACCTGCAACCCAGAAATGTACATTTTTGATTGATCAATAGGTTTTAGGGCGCCCTGGTAGCTTGTTGGTCCCATGCCCCATGTACCAACGCTGAGTACTTACTGCAGCAGCCCGGGATAAAGTCTGACCTCTGGCCCTCTGCTGTCCCCTCTCTCTCTCCCCATCTTAAGCTGTCCTATCATATAAAGGCAGAAACAAACATTGCTTTCATGATTAATGGGTATTTGCTGATCAAATTTCCTGTTGCAGCACCAGAGAAGGTTCAGACAACCTCATTTAAAGGCTTCTGTGTTTGTGAAAGAAATAATTACAGGATAACTCGTTCTGCTTTTAATATTATTGAACGGGCCCTTACTGCTATATTTGTGTCCGTCCAGATAATACATTAGCACCACTACAGATAAATAACTCATTGGCCTAGCTTGAAGCGACTTCTCCCATAAATAATCTCATGTTTGTTTCATGTCAACATCAAAGACATAAAAGGCAGCACGGCGTTCTCTGACATTCAACGTATCAGCGGCCTTGTTGAGACCGGAGCCTTTCCACATGCTCCATGTGAGGAATATGTAAGACATTTACCCAAAAGTTCACTTATTTTTAGAGAGAAGAGACATCTGATCTGAGTGGCTCAGCAATTGTGAAGCAGTGGGTGTTGCCTCCTCCTACAGCTGCAGATAAGGCTGAGAATTTAAGTTGAAGGTTATCTCTTGAACACACACAGTGTCCCCTGCACGCCACAACCCACCTGACCTCACTGTGTGTGCGTTTGAGCATCATTCATGCACGACACACGCAAATGCTCACACCCTGGTGTTTTTCCACTCATTGATTACCCATCTGTATGTTTTCTGGCCTACTGTCACATTTCCATTAACCCTCCACTGAGAGCAGCAGTCATTCAAGGCTGGTTGCTATAGTAAAAAAAAACATATTTGAATATCAATATGTGTCGGGCTCTACGACGTAGGGTGTTAGAGTGGTCTAACTGTAATAGTTAATAAGGAATAATTTCCTGATGTCGGCACAAAAATTTGTAGCTCCACTTTATATATTTATTTATATATTTAGTTATATAACAGTATATATTTACTGTTTAAGTTTGCTTGGAATCATTTAATGTGTCAATTTTATGTCAATCTTTGGTAATTGACTAAAACGGCCATCAGAAGACCCTAAACCTCCAGGTGCTGTCTTCAAATTGCTCATTTGTCCAACCAATCAAAAAAAATTCAGTATTCAGTTTTTAGAATGACATAATGCAGACAAAATCCTCACATTTGAAAACCTGTAACCACATTTTTTAAGCGTTTTTGCTTCATAAATTTTTTTATTTTTTAACTTTTAGCTCAAACGACTAATAATCACATAATGATACACTACTTAAACGTTGCAAGTAATGATTATTTTCTTGATTATTAAAAAATCAAATCTGTGAAATCTCAGAAAACGGTGAAAAATGTACCAGAAAGTACAACTTTAAGTCATAAAACTGCTTATTTTCCCTGTAGAACAACCCCAAAAGCCCAAAAATATTTTATTAAACGGTTTACTGTCACATATAACTTAAGAAAAGCAGCAAATCGTCACTATGGAGACGTTGGAACAAGGGCATGTTTGGCATTTTTACTTGATGAATGACTTTAAACAACCAACATTTTTGTTAATGAATCTTTTATCATGAAGGCTTTCACTTAAATGCTCACCTTGACATAGCTCACCCAGTGATCGTGCACACTTAGCACTGAAGAGGCTTCTTTTTTTTTAATGACGGGAAACAAGAGGCAAAGCATTCGTCTCTGTTGCCAGGTTTCAGCGTCTATACATGTTTGATCCAGACTGTCACAAACAGAATGAACCCATGTGACACATCTTCTCTGCGGGGACAAGCTGAAGCACTTACTGCTCCGACAAGTTAAAACCAGAGCTGCTGTTGACAGATTCTGTGACATCATACAGACTCTTAACATCACAGTAGTTACATGAAATCATCAAAAAACATGTTTCAGTGCAAACTTGTTTTGATGCGTACGTGTTGGATGTCTCCTTCCATCCTACAGGTCTGGGTGTGTCTTGAGCGGTGGGTTTGAAATGTACATGAAGAAAAAACGTACATGAAGAGTAAATAAGTCAGTGGGTGAAAGTTCAGGATACACGCTGCCGTATCTGTTATTCAGCTCAGGCATTAAAATAAACACAGTCACATGGCCAGCACATTGTTGCCTTGTTTTCTCAGCAGACATGCAGGCGGGATTCGTTTTACATTTTTTAAACTGGATGAACGTGTTGCCTTCAAAGTCAGTTCATCCCTCTTGACTCAACACAACTCAGCATTGATTTTTTTTTTCCTGAGTGGTGTTGGTGTGATTGGAAAGCACAACAGTGTGAGCTGAAACATAACAACTGTAAAGCCTTCTTTCTCATTGTGGTTTATTGGTGAGAAAATCCTTTCTGGCTCTGATGTTTGTGTGAAAAGCAACAGAAAACATTCCCTGAAGTCACACCACGAAATGACCCGAGAAATTAATTAAACAGAAGTTGGTGGTTTATCAAATTATTTTCTTTCCACATAAATTTAAATGGGTGGACAATTGTTCGCAGTGTGACATACACATACACGTGAGAATATTATTATTTCTGATTTTCCCTCCAGGATTTCACCAGCTTTTTAAATTATCTTATCTTTTTAACTATAGATAGTTGCGGTCATAAATGCCTGATTTAATGGCAGCTTTTCTAAAAGACTGCGATGTATGTTGCGTGAGAAAGTGAAAAGTGCAGAAATAGTTGTGATTGTTTTTGTATAATTCATTAAAAATCCCTGGCAACAGTGAGAGTAAAATAGTAGTTTGGTGGCGTATTGACTGGTGATGATGCAGAAGAATTGCTGTGATTGGACAAAATAGCAAAGTCACACAGAATTCACAAAGATTGGTTGAATTTGTTGTGATCTCAACTTCCTGGAGGGACTGTCCGAGGGGGGGCCCCACTGTGTGCTCTAAAGAGTGATTGCTGTAACAGCACAGAGGGAGTTACATCCACCAAAGGGACACAGTCCACCCCAACCTGTCACACTGGGCTCTTTTATCACAGTCCAGCCTGGACAGAAGATTAACCCCGCCCCCCCCTCCTGTGATCTTTACTCTATATTGCAGCATAGTAGACCTCCTGAAGTGAGTCCACACCCACATCCATGCGGTGGTGCACAAGCAGCACAGTACTCATTCCAGTAATTGCTCCATCTTCTATTTCAAGGACCTGCCTCCATCTGCTCACATAGAGATGAAAATGAGGCAGCCTGGGACGGGCAAGACTGCAGCAATTTGTCATGGTGTTAATTCACAAGCACAGATGAATATGTGAGGTTGAACGTGATGGGAAGATGCTGCTTTCTGCACTTGAATGTTAACCGAAATCCCATACATGTGTCAGCGATCACATGCATGTGTCAGGGTTGAGAAAACTGGAGGCACTGGCACATAAGGAGTGAGCAATATGTTAAAAATTACATCCCAATAGGTCTTTTTCACAAGAGACATTTTGACATGTCACAGTAAGAAAAACACAGGTGTAAATAATATAATTAATAATGGCTGAATTCCATTTAACTGCTGTGGTTTCAGGGTCCTGGTATTGTGCATTCTGACTCGCATGAATAGAACAGAGCCATTGTTGTGCTGTGAAAAAAGGCCTGTATTGATTACAGCAGTATCGTTTATCATGTAATTATTTGTTGATATTCAGGGTTTCTCCCAGGAAATTGTGTAGCAGAGGTGGAACTGCACACCGCCCAGATCCTGACTCATCTACTGGTCAGTTTAGTGAGTAGATAGAGCCACGCTCATAAAACATTGTGTTATGTGTAAAAATTAAACTTGTCTTTCATACAGCTGCTGACACAAGTGACGTAGGATGTCAAAAAAAGTCTGTCTTGTTTCTTTCTACCAAAGTTATGTCTTTGTATTGAAGTTTTGTCTCATTAATCGTCCAAAATCAAAATATATTCAATTTACAAGGATATAAAACAGAGAAAAGCAACAAATAACTACATTTTAGAACCTGGAACAGTGAATTTTTGGCATTTTTGCTTGTTAAATTACTTTAAACAGAGAATGGAATATCAAAATGAATTGTTACCTAATTTTCTAATGATCACCTTATGTGATACGTGCCACAGACGTTGGGATCATTTGATCACGGTCAAAAATCTTAACCTGACAGTATCTATGATGTATGTTGTGCAGTTTCTGAATGTTTTTCAGGTTGTAAAGACATTTAATGGAGCAAACCCGCCCTCAGCACAGAGCATTGCCCCTCATAGGCCCATGTCAAGTTGCGGCTTGCAGTAAGTGCTGCCTGTCCTGAGGGGATCCTCCTAATGATTTACATTCTGTAATAATCCAGCAGTGCAGACATTGCTGGTCTGACAGCTGCCCTATGAGGAATGACATCCACTCAGATTTCCCTGGAGGGGAAACAGAGCAGGGACAGTCAGCTTTGATCCACCTGTTAACAATCTCTACCAACGGCGCTGCTCCCAACCTGTTGCTCAAGGCTTTACTAGGAAACACATTCACACCCATTCATTCCTAGAATACAAAAATAATGATTTGTGCAGTTTAGTCCATTGATTTTTACACTACTTTTTAGCCACTCTAGCGGCAGGCCTCTAAGGACAGCAGTGTCGCTCTGTCTGTTGGTCGGTCTGTCCGCCGCTTCAGTCCAGACTGAAATATCTCAGCAACTATTTGATGGATTGCCATGAAAGGACATTAATGGTCACTGGAGGATGAATCCCACTGATTTTGGTGATCCCCTGACTTTTTATGAAGCACCACCAACAGGTCAGAGTCTTCTGTACAGACATTCGTGGGTCCCCAGATGATGAATGACTTGTGGTTTTGAGTGAAGTGTCTGAACAAGTATTGGATGGATTGCCTTTGAAATTTCCTTCACAACAATGGCAGTCCCCTCAGGAGGAATTGTAATATTTAAAAAAAAAAACCTATGTATCATCACTGACCTCATCTAACACTGTTAAATACCTGCAAACTAATCACAATTCCCTGTTCAGCCCTCAGCTTTGTAACTTTAAACTGCCCAAAACACCAGCACTGTCCATTTGTTAGCAATGGCAGACTTAGCATTCAGCACAAAGCCCTCTGGGCCTTAATAAAGCAGTGTTAGTTGCTGAGCAAGAGCTGTAGATGCTTGAACTCGTGATTCGAGAAAATTATTTATGAAAGTAATCAGAAAAGGAAATTACCAAATTGACATGAGAAATTAAAAACTTACTTCTAAAATGAATTCTAAACACAAATACCAAACATACAAACTCACCTACTCACAGTAAAATATGTGAGGCATGTTTGTACAGGTGTGTGTGTGTGTGTGTGTGTGTGTGTGTGTGTGTGTGTGTGAGTGAGTAGGAAGTATAATTTCATCTGTGTGACTGTTTATAAAAGGCTATCCCAGTTGAACTTGCCCATCTGTGTGGGAATAACATACAGCTCCACCTTCTCTGGACCAACGAATGATTTAACAGCAGTATGTAATTAACCTTCTCACGCGTGATGACACACTGTGTTTTACAGCCTGGATGTTCGACAATTTACTGCTCTTTTGTCACTACGCAGCTCTCAGTCAGCGGGGGTGTTTAAAATGAAATTGCGAATGAATGGTGCCACACTGTTGTTCACATGAGCTAATTGTTGTCCTTTGTACTTGTAAGCACAGAAAGAAAGGAGAAACTGCTCCTACTCTCGGGAAAAGCTGAATACTTTCTGATGTTCACATGCTGCTATTGCTGCACAGGCACCCGTGCATGGAGGAGCCCTGTTTATACAAAACAGCAGCTAGCAGCACTTGTGTAGCACCTGCAGGAGGGTTTTAGCTGCTGGTTACTCATTGGTCAGCATCTAGACAAGGAAATTATTACTAACCTCCAGCTAATAGCTTGAGGGAAATGCCCGACCTCAGGTAGACGTCCAGCGTTATCATCGGCTTGTGATATTGAGTGCATTCCAGGAGTTCATTTGAGAGTAAGTGTGGTAGCTGCAGCTGACATTTGAACTTTAAATGAAGGTGAACAGAGGAGGGGAAGGAAGGAGCAGGCTGTAGTCTTCATGCCGCTGAGTGGCACTGGTAAAAATTTCCAGGCAGAATCTTGCAGTCTGTTTGCAGAGCTAAGTAGATCAATTGTTCTCACAGATTATTAGTTTATGGCCTCAAATTGCTAACTCATGTACGTCACACACTCCTCGCTCATTGCATTCCCTTCTTTTAATTTGTGTCCTTGAAATACTTCAACTTGTTCCCTTGTTCCCTTAAACCACGTCCACATTGTACTGTACAACATCAACCACTCAGATGTAAGTAGGAGAGATGAGGAATTTCTCTCCCACTTGGGGCAAAGAGCGGCAAAAGTGTCAACAAACTGGTGCCTGAATTGCTGCAAATTGACCAAGCGGCAGTTCAGTGCGATTTAATCCAATACTATCACTAATACAATGAATAAAGCTAATTAAAATAGAGATGCACAGTTTACATAGTTTGTCTACATCGTGTTAAGTGTGATAAATGAAAGTTGACGTCCACAGAGTTTTTTTGCAGCTACTGTCACTGAAAGAAGTTGTCTCCTTCCCTCTTCTGCGATTCATTTGTGCTGAATTGTGAGTCTTGAAAGGAGCTATTGCTTTTAGGATCTCAGATTGACATCAAATCTGGACATTTACCAAAGTCCATTATCTGATCTGGGTTTTCTCTGCTGAGCTCAAAATGTCAAATTAAATTAAATTTAATTAAATTAGACAATGAAAAATGAGAAATACCCCCAAAGAAGTTGGTGGGTGATTAATCACAGTTTATTTTCAATTACAATTTTGGCTTCCAACGATTATGAAAACAAGATAATTGAGATAAAACAATTGTTTTGTCTTGCATTATATATCCAGAGCACCACTTTCCTTTTGTGGCCTGTTCAGCTCAAGCCAAAGATGACTGTTGGTCAACAAGAAAGATAAAAGCTATACAGCTGTTTGGAAACCCTTTTGTGTCAATGAGTCTGATTATTTTTGCCCTAATCGAACAGCCCTAAAAGAACTAGTCATGTTCTACAATACGAGCTACAAAGCCCATTTTTCTCCAAACTAGCTGCTGTTTTCTGTTTGGTACCTAGAAAAAAGAATAAAAGTCATTATCCCCATCCCCCCCCCCAGACTTCCCCCACCACGCCTCATGGGGAGGAGGTTTTCTATGTGTTTTATTTACTGTTTTCTTATTTTTGTTCGTGGTGTTGGGCTGGCAGGGTTGACGAGGAAAGGAAGCGGGAGAGGAGGGTGGGTTGTCAAGCGTGAGGTTTGTAGGCGGTGCTCGCGCGATGGGGTCGTGCGAGGCGAGGGTCGGGTTGACGTTATTTTAGTTTTTTTTCATGATTTGTATTCTTGCTTTGGTGGTGTTATTTGGACTTTTGCGTTTTTTGGTCTCTCTGATTTGACTTGTTGAATTTGGTTGTTTTTCCAGTGGTTTTCTTTCACGCTGGTGGGGAAGTTGGGTGAGATGGGGAGCGTGAGGCCGGGGGGATTTTGGGTGGTCTCAGTCTGGTTGGGTATAATGGTCTTGCATGATGGAATCTTCTTGGATTGTGGAATTCTTCGCGCCCTAGAGTACATAGGTAAAAACAGATTTCATTTTCATAATTACATATTTAATACGCCTTCTTGGGTATGTTTGGAATGCCTTTTGTGCATCTCTTATTCTATTCACATTTGTCTCTTATATACTCATGATTTCATGGTTCAGTTTCGTATTGGGGGCTCAACCTCTTTTTTGGATTCATTTTGGTTTTTGTAATATATATTACTTTGTAGATTTAATCTTATATATATTCATTTTTGGGTATTTAACTTCTTTGGAATAATTTCTATTTGAGGCCCTTCCTCTCCCCGAAACATCATAGTTCGTAACAGTTACTTTTTTTTTGTTTTGGCATATTTACTGCAATATATTGCCATCATTTTTATTCAATCTCTCGTTAACAGAAAAAAAACAAAAAAATATATACAAATTATAACCAACACAATTTTTTCCACGCGAATTATATTTTTCATACTGTAATACTTCTTTATATATTTCTCGTTTGAATAAAAAAAAAACATAAAAACAATAAAAAATTATTCTTTTTTTGCGCGTTGGAAATAGAGTCAAAAAATGAAACAGGGAGAATCAGTATTTCTGTACATCTAAGGAGAATGAACCAAAAACCCAAGAATTGAAAAATAAATAAAATAGAGAAATAATAAATTTTTTTTATTTAATATATGTTATTTATAATTAACTATATAGGTCTGTGGAGAGGAGGGTACCCCCCCCGCGCCAAACCAATAAAAAATTAAAGATTAGCTAAACATTGGAAAAAATAATAAAAGCCATAACTATTAAGAAAAGGAAATAAAAATATAATTTCATTTTCTGGTCATATATATTATGCTGTTACAATTATAGACAGCATATATCATAGACAAATCAAATTTTAAGAAATATATATAACATAATAACCGTGGGGGGGAATGGGGGGTGGGGGGGGGGAGTTTTGTTTGGATAATTACCCCACCCCCCTTCCCCCCTCTCCAACAACCACCTCCCGTATCCTCCTTTTTTATATTTTATATTTATATCTTTTTAAAAAAATAAGGAATTATATAATAAAAATATAAAAACAAGGAAAAATACCCTCTTGGAACACCCCCGCGAACACACTGCCCCTCCCCCCGAAAAAGGATAGGGATATTAGATAAAATAAGATAAAAAATTGGGTTTAATTTTATTTTGGTAATTTTGGGTAAGAACTTTTTATTAATATAATATATAATATATTATGATTTTTAGTATGCTTTCATGTTTTTTTCACTCTAATATTTTTTTGTCTAGCTTAATTGAAACCACCCTTATACTTTTGTCCACATTGTATCCATCCCTAATTTCTAACTCTTATGTTGTGTCTTTTTGTCTGTGGTGTGATGTGGCTCAGGTGCATACTTTAAATCTTCAATACCTTAAAAATAAAGAATAAAAAAAACAAAATAATATAAAAAAAGAAAATTTTTACCTAATGCAACTAAAAAATAAAAATAAAATGAACGCACATGAAGAAGAAAATATCTGAGATAAAAAAAAGAGGAGAGACAGGAACATTATTATAAAAACAAAAGTTGTGTCCGTCTGGTTTAATCCACTTGGGGGGCGCTTTATATATAATTTTTTTATATAATTTTTACCTTTTTTGATCTGGGGTAACATATACCTGATATTTTTGGGAATTTATTTTCCCGTTAATCGATTCTATGTTACTTTTTTTAAATTTGTTATTCTTTGTTGATTTCTGTATGCAAATTATACATTTATGGTTTATTAATAATTATATAGTTCTTGGGCGCTGTCTAGTTCTTGTTATGTTTATTTTGTTAATTTTGAAGTTTTTAATTTATAAGTCATTTTGTTGAGGTTCATCTTTTCCTATCTTGTTTCTTATCTACTCTTATATAATGTGTCTTGCTGATTCTCTTATTATATATTTTGTCTGAGTGGTGCATTATTGCTTTGTATTTTTATAATAGTGTTTTTTTTTGTTTTCACAGTTATAGCTAATTTTAGTAGATATATTTGTAAATTGATTCTTATTTTAATTTATTTGGTGTTGCTATTTTTTTATGTCTCTAGTTTTGTTTAAGATATAAAAAAAAAAGAAGTTACACATGATTGCTTTTTTTTTTTTTAGTGCAATTTGGTGTTCTCTCAATACACAAACCCTACAAAACTGCTTCAAGAGGAATAAGACTAATAAGAGAGGGGGGGGGGCTCCACCACTCCACCCTCCACCCCACCTGCCCCCCCTGCCACAGATTGGCAGGGCATTTTATTTTTTGCCAACAGGAAAAAGACCAAATTAAAAAAAAGAGTTTTGGGCCCCCCCCCCCCTCCCCTTACCTCCAAAAAAAAACCCCCCCCTAAAAAGAGGGATACTACCTAACGTTACCTATATACATGGTTTTACGGCTTCAAAGGGAGCTTTTGACCAGCTGATATGAAAACTCTGCGTGCGCAGATTTCAAAGTGTTGTTTCATTCCTCTGAACTTCAACACCAACGGCTCATAAATTGACCTTTGAAACCAAATATGGATATATTTGTTTATATGTCAAATATGCACATAAAAAAGGGGGGCGTTGGGACAAAAGACCTTGTGGAGGAACATTGATATTTGAAGGTCCAGTGTGTAAGATTTAGCAGGATATATTGGCACAATGGAATATAATATGCATTACTGTGTTTGCAGTAGTGCTGTGGGTCGCCTTCCATGGAGTCCGCCATGTTGAACCACCACTGTAGGCTCTCCTTTGCATTTGGAAATAGAGGGAGAAGCGAGGGAGTAATGACACTGCTAGATGCCACTAAATCCTACACACTGGATCTTTTGCTAGCTGTTGTAGTAAAGTCACAAATCAGGTGCCCTCTCCCCCAAATATAGGCTGTATTCAGACTCAATTAGGCGTTGCAGTGTGAAAACGTCGGTCCTTCCATTTATTTGAGTGGGTATAGTCTGCAGCAGTGGGGTCTGCAGGGGATGCCTTCAAAAATGGCAGCGGACCTGTGGTGAAAAGTTGAAACAGAATCAATTCTTGGAGAAAAGCAACCAGACGCCGCACTGTGGTGGCCGAGAGAAAGAGAGACTTAAAAAGAGAGAGAAGGTGAGTCAGAGAAATAAATGTTACGTTACACACCCCTGCAAAACCCAGCGCTAATCTCCGTAACACCTAATTTGGCGTGAATATGGCATTAGACAGCCCCCCCAAAAAGAAGAAACCCTCCTCCTTTTCTGAACCTCCCTCCTCCCTAATCATTTATATACAGTCCCTAAAGCAATAATAAGATGACTGTGGGAAAACCGCAATAAATTCTACACTTGCTTAAACACACACAAACTGCTGCACTCACATCTCGGGTGGTAATCTATCAAATTAATACAAACCATTTGTGATTTTTTGAAAATGAAGATGCAGCATGAACACACAGCCCTTCATAAAATATACATGATGAACAAAACCACCAGTCCCTGAGCTGTATGAATGTTTAGTCCAGTGTTGTTGCTTGAGGCCTCATCGTTTATCTGCAGCTCTTCTCTCCCTGAGCTGAAATAACATCTATCTTGTGCTTCACACGCTGAAATCACACTTCCACTCCCTCATAAATCTGCTGTTGTCCCTGTGTGGCAGACGCGATCTAATTTGCATTCAGAATTTGAATGTCTGTGTTGTTTATGCGGCTCAGACGGCTGAAAGTAAAGCAGGTTACTCTCATGCAAGAGCCACTGTTGAATTAGAAGCATGTCCCAGTGGCCATCAATCAGGAACATGCCTAATGAATTAAATATGGAGCCAATGAATGAAAGCGCCCCACCCTGTGCTACACAGGGATGATCAGGGGCTGTATGCCATTGAAGACATAGAGGTCATGTCCTCTGTATTTCTTTTTAGGATTAAAGCGGACTAATGTACTGTATAATTTTAAATTACAGATGTGTTTGGTAGGAGCCGTTTATGTTTGTCATGTTGGTCAAAGAAATATGTTGATTTTAGGAGTTGTTCTTTTGTCTCATGTCGACTTAAAACAGCCTGTCCAGCTATGTCACTCTTATCCCACCTTCAGAACTGTGCTTTGTCTTTCAGCCCTCAATAAGCACAAACAACTGACTCATTTGAATTGCTGCAAAAAATCTGATGTGTGAGCAGATAATTGGAAACCAGGCTAGCTCTATTCCTGAAGGAGTGGAGGAAATCTAGGCGCACACAGCTGTTTTTAAATAAAAAAAAAAGGTGAAAATAGAACAATTCAATTAGTTAAACATTAAGAAAAATGCAAAGTTAAGAACATTTTACAGATTTTTGTACTTTACATTAATTTTACTGCCTTTATCTTTAGGCCTGAACACCTGCTTTTACAGCAGTGTTTTTAAAATCCAGTCTCTGGCCCTGTTGATGACAACCCACATTGTTATGCCTGATGTTTTAGGCAGAAACAGTGGTAAATGCACTATAACCCCCCTGGTGGTGCTTTCACAGACACTCCTATTGAGCCTTGTCTGTAACGTTACGTAAGAGTAACAGGCACAAAAAAAAAGAAAGCAGCTCTCCTTCTCCATGCATGTCTGCCAACAGGCTTTTGTTTGAACACGTGCTGAAGAGCCAGCTCAGGTTGACTTTCACTACTCAGCTTAATCCCCCTGGAAGATAAACGCCACATGATAAACACAACTCTTTCTGCTCCATTTTCTTATTCCTATCTACTTTCTTTTAGCCTTCTGTTTCTCCCCACATGGGGCTTTCCTAACAAGTTCAATATCAGCCACTTGACTAATTGAGGCCTATAAACGAAACAATAGCTGCAAGAGAGAAACTCTTAAGTGGTTTCTTCTGCTTGACAATGTTGTTTTCCTGCTCCTGCCTCCAGCAAAGGGAGTGTTACAAGCTTATGTCATTCCCAACATACACAAATGCACCGTTGCTGCGCTCAAACCAAGCTTTTAACTGCTGCTGGCCGGCTACTGTGGCAAATACTCAATATGCCTTTGCACTGTTTGCCAAGTCTTTTGAGGTTTTACCCTGAGTCACCTCTTTTTCTTGCTGGAAAACTGTACTGCAGTAACCTCTGCTGGAGATGCGGAAAGGGGGGGGTGTAGCCACTGGAGCTCACATAACATATTGCTCTTCCGCTGGGGTTGTAGTAGCAATGAAGCAAGCAGTGTGTGTGGATTTACAAGCATGAATTGGGTAATCCAGTGGGCAGAAATTACCCCGCTTTATGGAGAACTTTAATACTCGGGGGGACTCTGCCAGACCCTGTTAAGCTTCTCCAAGAACACAGTCAATTGCACATGTTTTTACAGAAACGGGAAGGAGGCCAGTTTCAGGTTGAGGCAAACACACACACACACACACACACACACACAGCCTAGTTAGAACCGCTGCTTCCAAGAACTGGACCGTTTGTGAACGATTGCAAAACACTCCTTGTTTTTGTAAACCCTCTTTTCTCTTTGAAAGTCTTTCTTTGGTGCAAAAATTCTGGATAAGTTAGTGAGTTTGTGGATTAAACTAAGTAATTGTAATCAAAATGGAGCTTGGACTTTTCAAGCCTCAGCGAATCAGAAGCCCTCTTTTAATGTCCACCCCAGACCCGAGCAATGCAACCTCACAAATGTTTAATTGGCGCCATCAAGTGCCAGGGCTTCGAGTTTTAAATGAGGAATGAAACAGTACTTTCACAACAGACATTTCTGTGGCCAGTAAAGAACAAGGCTCAAATATCAGTGTTTCCTTCTTACTTTCTGAATATAAATCATTAGTGGTGGTGTGATTATAAACAGATGGAAGCACATCATCATACATAGAATGAAGAAGTATAGTTTTTGAAGTCCTGAATTTCAAATCTTACTTAAAGCTGCTATGATCAATATATTTTTTGATATTTCTCCAATAACTGTGTAACGTGAAGTGGTGATGAACCCACAGATAATTATCACCTGACTCTGCTGTTACCCCTAAGCCCAATAAGGCATTTTAGTGTCTTTCAGCTTGTTGTTTTGGTTTTTACAGCCTACAGATTTTACAGTTTTATAATTCTCACAGATCTCACCAGTTGCATTCGTCTTTCAGCTGTCACTATCAATTAAAGGCAATAAAAGTCCCAAAACATATTTCTAAAAAGGAACTGCAGACTATTTCTTCATTGAAAAAGAGCAAAAATTGCTCTGAAGGCTTCTCTTGATGGAAAAGATGTTTTCTTTCTTCTCCCGACTGGCTTTGGTTTGAAGTTTGACCACATTATATGGTTTGTTGATCTAATTGGTTGAAGTTCGCCCATTGTAGACGGTGATAGAAAGATGGTTCATCCAATCACATGCCAAATATTTTTGATAAAACATCTGGCGCAGGTGAGTTTACTGAACTACTACTTGAGTAAATGCACTTCATTCCATCACTGAACACAGACTGAGGGAAAATATGCATAAAGAATTTGCTGTTTTCACCGTGGGAAAAGCCCAGAGCCATCCTGGACTTGAGTCAGAGTCTGGGAGTCTGCAAGGCCAGACACTGGTTCTGGGCCAGTATTTAAAGAGCATCTTCCTGCTCAAAGCAGAGGCTGGAAAGGAAACGTCATTCACAAGTTTATAAGTGGGATTTTAGTTGGGGAGAAAAAAGCAATTTTACCTGACGGTAGCAGAGAGGTCAAATTGTTGAAAAACCTGTGTGAATGTGACATGAATTGTGAGTATGATAAGCAGCTGTGTCATCAATCAGTCTCGAGACAGAGGAAAGCCATTGATGGTTCCTACAGATTTTCTACAATTATGACTCAGCTTCAATGTCTAACTCTGCAGGAGCTGGGAAATTAGTGAATCAGGGTAATCACTGCATGGTTATGTAAGGATGTTGGTCTGATGGAATTTTCCTACATGTTGTTGCTGCTGCAGGACAGATAGTGAGATAAAATGTTAGTATGAGGGTCAGACTGTTTCAGCGTATCTGATTGATTTATCGCTGCAGCATTAACCCAGAAATTGACAAAATGCCTTTAAGCATAAGTGGCTGCTGTCAGGATTTTTCTTTTTTTTTACCATCAACAGCTTCCCTTTGGTTTTAAAAATAGATGATTCGAGTCAGAATAGATAGAAATTATAGAAAAAGGATGTGTGGTAATCGCTTTTCTTCCCCGCACAAATTCATTTATGTGGCGACTGCAGAGCCTTGCTGCTCTATAGGATTCTAACGAGGCCGGACCCCCTTTTAATCTGAGCTCTGTTTGCTTTATTGAAAATTACACGCACAACAGGCTAAACCTTGTTAACCTTGGACTCCCCCATGGGGGCAGAAGGGAAGCCTCACCACACGATAAAACATATTTATCCCAACTTTAACTTGAATGTTTTATTCAGGCATAAAATTTAATTTGAGCACTGAAGGTTGAATCATTTTCAGGATTAATGTGAAAGGAAGCACAAATAATTGGCACGATTCAGATAATTCCCACCTGAACTAAGTAATTTAATAGATTGTATTTTTCAGGTTTTACACAAGACAAATGATTTGATGCTTTTGGTGTTGACATGAGAAGCCTTTATATACATACGTACCATATATACAACTAATACATATATATTTACCTATTAATGAGCACAAATTACAGTGTGAAGGGGCTGACAAAGGGATGCATAAAAACAACATGATATCAACATATTAGATACACAAAATCTCGATATATCAAGATTCAGATTGCTGCTTCTTTCCAGTAATCTGTCGCTGTTGGTGAACATATCGATAGATAAAATTGCAGTAGAGTAAAGCCATAGAAAGAATTGTTGTTTCTTTATGTTGTGTCTTGTCTGCCGTTTGGAGCTGACCAGGGAGTTAGTTTTAAAGCTTTTTCTCTGAAAACGGCTGCCAAACAATGAGTTGAAACTCACTATAAAGAAGGGGAGCTGCAGATTCAGGTGATAATTCATTACATTCATCACTATGAGCGACACCTTTCACATTGTCCTATTGTTTTCACATTGTAATTTCATACAATGTGAATTCCAGTAGTCTTATAGTCTAATTGCATCTAATATTTGAGGATTTAAAGATAAAATACATGCGCAGGGATAAAACACATGCAAAAAACTACCTTTAAGCTTTGTACAGCAGCAGCAGAAAAATTATTATCAGTTGCGCTTGTGACATTGTGAGCAACCTTTGTTGCGTACCTTCCCCTCTCACATCTTGTCCTGTAAAATCAGCGTAACTCTCATCAGATAAACTCTAAATGACTGCAATGTTACGATAACTTCCAGCGATTGTTTAAAGAGGGGGAAAAAAGCCAGAACAGAGAATGCTGCAATGATAACAGAGCCAGATAATGATTTATCTTGCTACTTTGTGCAGATTTAACCTCTCACAGAAAAGTACAGGCAAACACAGAGCTGCGTGGTTGCTGAGGTGTGATAAAACAGGGTGTTATTTCACCCACGTAGGCCTTTCCTTTTCTCTCCTGATAGTCTCTGAGCCAAGATGCTGGTTCATATGCTTATCAGATGAGGCCTACTACTCATATTTTTCATGCTAGATTAACAGAGACATACGCATCTTACTCATGAATGAAACAGAATTCCATCATCCGTCATCGGCTACTGAATTTCTAATTTGTAAACTTGCTTCTAGTCGAAGCAATGTCTGGGTTTTTTAACAGCAGGAAAATTAATCTTATCTTCTCTGTCTTGTGAGGTTGAGCAGGGAAATGAGTAAACACACATCTGTAGTTTTGCAGATAAAATGCCCCATGAGTGCCAGGACCTTGTGCTTTTTCTTTCCACTCAAACACAGGAATGTTTGACTGGTTGAAATGGATGGGCGTGTGTGCTGAAAGGGCAGTGGGGCATTTTCAGCTCACTGACTCCACGGCTCCAGGAAGGTCCAGAGGTTTGACGTGCACAAATGAATGCTGTACAGGAGCAGTAATTTGCAAAAGATTAATCGGTGTGATGCTCTGACTCAAGTAGAATTAGATTTTATTAGTGCTGAAATGTTTGGGAATTAGCCAAGCAACAGAAAATGAACTGTTAGCAACGGATTAATCACTGTCATTTATTGAGAAAATCCTCCTGTTTCCAGTATCTCAAATATGAGTATCTGATGGGGTTTTTGTCCTCTTTAATGTGATTGTAAATTGAATATTTTTGGATTTGGAACTGTTGGTTGTGCAAAACAAGCTTTTTAAGCTATTGTTTTTTCAATTCATTGTAAAATTAATTGGTTCCGCTTCAGACACAGAGTGCAGTGCACAAAACATCCAGGCAGCAATTAAGCTAAATAACAAATATGTAATATATCCAGGAATGTTTTTTGAAGTTTTAACAAAAATATGTCCATATCAGGGCGCCCTGGTATCTCACCTGGTAGAGTCCTTACTGCAGCTCATCCCCTCTCTCTCCCCCCTTTCTTATCTTGACCTGTCCAGTGTGTAAAGGCAAAAAAACATATTGAAAATGGTCAAATATCAAAAGCTTTATTAATATAAAATATTAAATCCAGCATTATACATGTGCATGGAAAAGTTTGGCATATTTTGTGAGTTAAAAAAGGGGCTCTGTAAATAGACGGCGCTGTATATTTAAATAAGGTATTAAAAATTTTACAGTTTTAGTATTTATACTGAAAGTAGACATTGTCAGGAGTCTCGAATATTTTAAACAATATCCAGTTTTAGTTTTACAGAAAGTATTTGAAAGTGCATTTTGAGTTTTAGCTCTGAAATAGTAAGTTACTTAATGGGAAAAGGCATAGTTGATTAAAATGGCATTATAAGTCATTGGAAATGAATGTATTGCTGTGACGTAGAATAATGACATAGCAAGATCCACCTCAGTGTGGTTCAACAAAATAGCCTCGTATATGGCCGGTTGAAAATATGACGTTTAATGGGGGGGGGGGAAATCCCTTTTTGAGAGATATTGGAGTGACTTTTTGTAAATAAATGGGTCTATATTCTTGGAACTAAGGTATCAAAGAAAGTTATTGTTTTATTGTCCGTATGAAAACTAAGGGCTGGGATGGTACTTAAAATTATTGAAAGCTAAATTATTAGGGCGTTTTTTAAGAGTTTGTGTTTAATAAAATGCTGTTGAAATCCAACCCTAGACTCAAAGATTTCCAATTAACATCTCTTGCAGTGTAAATTGGTGTGAAAACAACACTATCACTCATGTATGCAGTATATAACACACGGAGTTCATATTCACCAGCCTCATTAGTCCTACATTTAGAGAAATCACTGTTAATGGGTAAAGCTTTACGTAATGGCTGCCCAACACTTCCCATGCTTATCACATCCCAGTCAGAGCAGCTTCTTACTTCTTGAATGCAGTTGTGGTTTTGCCATCTCTCTCTCGCTGGCCTTATAAATCTGCAGCTTTGTCACTATGACAATGGGAGTGAGAACAGCGTGGCTAGTGTAATCTTGCAGCCCCGGTACAGACTGAAACACAGACTGAAACACTGCAAAACCAGATGTTAAAATTAAATTAAATCACAGCATCTGCGGAAATCTTTTGTAATCTTTTGTGAAGCCCTCACAATTTGTGTCCCAGATACGTAAAAAAAGTGCTAGACTTGGTCAAGGCTAACTCCATTTGTGGAGTTTTTGTAAGAAGGACTGATTTGATTTTATCCAAGCCTTTTTATTAAAATGAGTCATACTTTTACAGCACAATAGGACATGAAATTCTTCTTTTCTCATTTTGAATTATCAGCAGAGCTTCATGAAAGAGGCTGAATAACTTCCCAGCCTTTCACCGTGTTTTGACTATATTGTGTCCTGTTTCTGTTTATTTTGCAGCTGCTCGCCTCTCTGTATCCATCTGCTCTGATAACCCGCCTTGCTGTCCTACATTCCTCTTAGCGGGGAGCTTTAACTGCTCCACGACAAAATGAATAAGTGAGACGTGATGGGGAGCTGATCTGTCTGATATCTGCTCATGAGCCCGGGTGACCTTGTGCGTCCTTTCAAAGAGGTCGAAACCTTGTTGCGCTCTGGAAAATCAAGTAGTTTCATTTAGATAATGTGGGATATGAAGGGAATTAAATTGAGAAAACCTCCTTCTGTCCGATGATTAAAACAATCTCTCAAGTAGACATGCGCTGTCATCTAATTAGGAGCGTAGATGGTTGAGTTGCACATTTCCTGTCTGTCCTCTGCTTGACTTGTCACGGCTGGTGCCACACGTTATTCTTCACGCTGACCGGACACACACACACTCACACAATATCCGAGACGCTGACCTGATTGTGTGCTGCACATGTGACATCCTGGGGCGAGAGTGAAAGAGAGAGATGTGAGAGGTGGACGGTAGAGCCGCTTGTTTAGCTGGTGAAGGTCAGCAGACGGTCAGAGGCTCGGAGGCCCCGACACTGACCGGACGCTGACTGACTGACTGACTGACTGACTGGTATTTGCTCGCTTGTGTAACAGAATAGTGGTTAAAGATTAAAAAATGAAATGTAGGTAAGGATAAATTAATGGTTATGGTTCAGCCTTAAAGCGACACTACACCAATTTTACTCATAAAGTTCAGTTTACTTGTCTTGAGGAGTACTATACACACGAGAAAGCAGTTGTATAAGTCCTCTGTGGTTAGAGAGGGGGCTGAAATAACCCTGATAATGTCACCAGGGCTGTCTTAGCTAGAGACTTCAAAATGTTGAAGTATGTATTATAAACTGGAAGTGTTGGCATTTAGGAGGCACAGAGGGTCTGAAGGAAAATGCTGTTCAGTTGCATTATGGGAAATGTGGGATCCAGAGTTGCCTCAGTTTTCACCACACGTTTTTAATCTATCTCTTGTGAGTCCCCTAACTTTATGGAAGTGCAGCACAAAATCACCAGACAGTTGTTTTCAACAAGGGTGGCTTATATGGGGTCCCCAGCAAAAGGAGGAATATAATATATATTACATATATATTTTTGCAGTTGAAACAAGAAGGAAATAAATAGGGATGGTTATTTAATTATAAGATATAAAACACTTACATCAAATACTTAATACTGGGATATACAGTATCTATCAGCATGTTTGTATTGAAGAGGTTGCATGTTTTTCCCTGATTCACAAATCCACACTGCAGAGTTAGAAATAATTTTCTCTGCCTCTTTTCTCTCTCTTTCCACAACTCTTTGATCCGGCTCCGCTTTGATGCCACTGAAATCTTTGAGAGAGGAACCACAAAGAAGAAGCCCGCACTCATTTACATACAATACACACCTAACATCTAGTAAAGTCTATTGCAGATTACTTGGGTGTAGCCTCTGCTCTACAGAACCTACCGATTGAATATTAATGTGGTGTGGTGTATCAGTTCATCGTCGAGGTATGAGGCGAGATACGGACGTAGGAGACAAAGCTCTTTGTCACTGTGAGGACCCACACACAGTCTCAGACAAAGACACTCTTTCATATAAGATGCCTCTGCGGGGAGAATTGCACTGAAAGAGCTGCCGTACTGTAGTTTAGTGCTCTCTCTGCTAATCCTCCCTCTGGCTGACTTGTCACTCACCTTTTCTAATTTTGAGATAATTTGCTGGACCAGTGCCAAATGTAGAAGAGATCCAACTCTGATTCTGGGGACAAAAACTGTCTAGCCGACGTTTGTAATCATGTTGTAGAGGCGAAGATTTGCTGTGGATTTCTTCCACTTGGATCTTAGCTTCAAGTCTCATTTATCTACAGCTTCCAAAATGATCCTACAGCTGAATCAACACCAGGCTGTTGTATTACAATGTGCATTACTTACTGTAATAAACTGGCAACTTAGAGTAAGACATACAAGTTTGAGAATAATACGGACAGATTTTTTCAGAATAACTCCTTTAATTCTATTTTTTGTGCAGGGGAGCAAAATATAAACATGTATCAGCAAAGCCTTCATACTTAATTGTGAGTGTGCACTTCACAGTGTTTTAGCCAAAATGGTTCAAAGAAAATATAAAATCTGATTATTTTTGGCCTGTCTGTATTATTTACTTGTTTTAGAATATATGACAAAAACGTTTCTTCTGTTGTTACATGTGTTTAAATACCAACGCCACCAGCCCAAAATTCTCTTTTAAAGGACCAGAGTGCAGGATTTAGTGGCATCTAGCCATGAAGTTTCAGATTGCAACCAATTTAATACAGCACAGCCTTCAAGGCATCTAGGAGAAACTACTGTTGCAGTGAAACCCAGAAAAAATGTGAATCTAAAGCTGCGTTTAATTTGTCTATTCTGGGCTTCTGTAGAAACATGGTGGTTCAACAGTGCGGCCTCCGTGGAAGGACCTTAAATGTGCAGACCATGAGCTGCCACTCCCCCGGATCCAGTCTGGCTAGGGACATTTTTTGCATGTGATTCTTTCTCTCCTTTTCTCCCTATCACTCTCTCTTTCTCCTCATTTTCTTTCAAATCTCTCTTGTCGTATCTCTAATAAAGGCATGAAATAGATCTTGTCGTGCTAATACATTTTGAACTTGCTGGTTCATTGAGTGCAAAATGTATTTCTTCTACTAATATAAAAGACTTGGCATACCAGTGCATTGTGGTGCAGATCAGTAAGGATGTGATAGAGAATCAGGACACCAATGAAAGATGAGATTTGTACCTGTGGAGATTTATTTGGTTGATTAACTTTCTTACTTTGTAGATTATATTGCATAAAATGCCCTTAAGTGAGAGCTACGTAATGCTGATGTACACAGTACCTGTAGCTGTTAGCAGTTGTTTAACTATGGCAATGTGATGCGCTGTAAGTAAGAGTCTGAAGTAGTATTTTTCCTTTACAAATCAAAATAAAGAGAATATAATACCAAAAAAAACACCCTGATGTGAGAGAGAAAAGCACAAGAATAAACTGTGTGGCGAGGTAATAAGAGGTTAGTATGTCAGCCTTCAAGATCCGGTTTTACCCAGTTCAGATGTTCACAAACATTGTTATGACATGAACACACGATCCTCAAGTCTCTTTCCACACCCTAAACCCACCTCCCGCCCAGCAGCCAATCGAAGCCGAGCATCCAGTGTGTTGTTTACGGGTCTCACGCTACCACGACCAAGCAACAAAACCCCTGGGACGTAGACGGTGGGACTGGGGACCGAGTGTTTCTCAACATCTAGTGAAAATAAACAACAGCCGAGCCCAGACGCTAGAGGGAAATGAACATGATCCCCTCCTGATGGCTGTTAAAGCGAAGGAATTCCCTCTGTCGGAGCGTTGTGTTCCAGCTCTGTAACACCAGTAATCAGATTATCATCTCTTGTACAGTGGGAGTAGTGAGATTATGTGTTTCCTTTGCTGCCTGTAAATAAAACCCTGCAGAGAGCTTTGCAGCTGCACTGTACTGTAGGTTGAGCAATAAACAAACCGCAGTGACTAAAAAACATTCGGTGGAACATTTCTT
This sequence comes from Morone saxatilis, assembly GCF_004916995.1. Lineage (NCBI taxonomy): Eukaryota > Metazoa > Chordata > Actinopteri > Moronidae > Morone > Morone saxatilis. The sequence continues at coordinate 15,323,636 of NW_023339650.1, forward strand.
TTATCTTGAGGCTGGTTTAATTCAAAAAGTCAGAATATAAAATCTGAGTGTTTCTAGCAGCTTTTTGTGGTTGCTCTGATTGCTGTTTGTATGGTTCGGTTAACAAACCTCCTCCTGTGGAGCCGGATGCATAAAGAACTTCTCTGACTCCATTCATCACCGAGTCTCAGATGATGATGTCATGAACGTGGTACAAGTAGAGCCCTGTAGAATATATCAATGGTCAGCATTTAGCAGTAATACATAGTCATTTAGGTGCAGAGAGGAGCACAAATAATAGTTGTTCAGTTGCTACCCCGTCATCAAACTCGGTGTCAGTTCTCAGCTGTTTATCACATACGCCCAGCTGACATTTCAGCAGTGTTGGGGAGGAGTAAACTACATGCAGTTAATGTAGTAGTTTAATTATATTTTGCAGTAGCTTGCTGGTAGTTCAACTACATTCATATTTACATAGTGAGTTAAGTAGTTGCTTTTTTGCCATTTTTTGTGTATTTAGCTACTGAAACTACAAACAATTTGGGCCTTTAAAGTAAAGGAATGATTATTTATTTTGTTCTCTACTGCACTATAACCCGCTTTGACCAGCCCCGTACCCTTTCATCTTTCATCCTGACCACTGTGAAGCCTTGCCCAGGCAATGCAATCATTGGGCAGCCACCACCATGCACTTGAACTTTGCATTGTGCAGAAGGGCAGATGTTGCTCACACACTGCCATCAAGGTAAACCTCCTGAATCTCAGCCTGGGAAGAATCGCCCTGACTGTACTTAACCTATTATATGACACTGACTAGCTTTTTAGTCGTGAACTATGTTTGCTTGAATAGTAGGGCTTTTTATGTTTTTGTAAAAACATTGTAACTGAGTGGCAATATTGCTGGCTTGTGTATTATATTTTGTTATGGTATCACATGTACATTGTCAGTGTTAGTTTGAACTACTTTTTCTAAGGAGCTTTAAATTAGATCGCTCACTAGGGTAGCTTTTCTGTAGTTCCTCGCTTCCAGTGTGAAGAGACTACTTTTTAACACCACAGACATGATGATGATGATAGAGGAGTGTCAGGTGTGCTTCTGAGCACAGCCCAGATTACATGTATCTTCTATGAAAGACATTTGGAAGGTGGGATAAAGAGCTAAAGAACTTCTACAGGCGGGTCGAGCATAGTGACGTCCTAAATGAGAATTCACTTGCTAAGATGTGGTCGGGAAGCTTCGATCAATACAAACATTGATTTCCTGATCATTTGATGGACACAAAAAGAACAGATCCTACAGATCTCCCTGTCTGATGCCGATAATCTTGGAACAGATTGTCACTTTTCTTCAATTTGCTGTTGAAAATAAAAGTAAAGGTCAATAGATTCTCAAACATTGATATTCTCAAACTCTAAAATATTGATGTTCAATTATTCTTCAGTTCAAAAATGAACTGAAGAATAATTGAACTACTGACTCATGATTACTGTCTAGTAAGAGTATTTGTAAGAGTTGACAGTCATGTATAACGCTCTATGTGACCAGATATCTCTAAAATCGCGAATTATTTCTTTAGTTTTGGATACATTTAACTCCATCATTGCAGCACTTTACAAAAGCAAAAGGAGCACGCCTACAGTCCTGTTATGGACAATGAAGGAGAGGCAGTGTCCTTTGCTTCTGCAGCTGTTTGTGCACATGATAAAATCAGTCAACAGCAGTAGGCAACCGCAGGATTTTGAATGGAAACAAAGCTTTTAGCAGACTGTGCAATTCAAAGAAAAAGAGAAAGCACAAGAGAGAGGGTGGGAAAGACTAAAATCTAAACTAAGCAAAAAAAGATCCACTGATTTATAGTTTTCAGTTCGGGGTCATCAAGATCATTGATTTTATGTTCCCTCTATAACCACAGAGCTAATACTTTAGAGGTCAGGGTCCTGGAGTTGAATTACTAACAGCTCAATCTTGTAATATCCTGGTGTTTTCAAACTGCATTCCTCTGGAAATGACACCAAACTCTTCATTCATTTCACAAGATGCAGGATTAGATCAGAATTCAAGGTCTTGCATCATAGTTAACACGTATTAACGATGGACTTTTAACCCCCTGATCCAGTCTCTCTACTTACTGCACCACAACTTCTGCTTCATAAAAATATCAGGAGGTTTCATGGGGTCAACACAGCTGAGGCAGCAATATCCTGTGATGAGCAGTCTTTAGCTCTTTGCCGCTGTTGCATAAACGCTGATGGAGCCCCGGAGCTCTCTTCCTCTTCCCGATTATAGACCCAGCCACTGCCTCTTCACTCCACTCTGCTTATTTCTTTTCTCTGTAGTTCTTTGGTGCCACCTCCTCCATCTTGTTGTCCCATGCCTTATCTCTCTAAATCCTTCATCCACAATGCCCTCACTTCTCCCTCTCTCCCTTGTGTTAATCCATCTCTTCCCTCTTTACAGAAGCTGCTGCTCATCCTATGGCCCCTCTTTACTCTTCATCATCATGTTTAAAGCTGGCTGGCAGCATTCAGCATAGCCTCAGTACAGGGAATTATCTTCCATCTATGCCTCCTCATCCAGTAATGGATGGAAAACTGAATTTAATGGAGTTTTATATAGAAATGATGCCTTATAGACAGTAGATTTAACTTCATTAATGGAGCTGCTATTGTCAGATCGCTGTGAATGGATTATGTGGAGCTTTTAGCAGATTTTAAAGTCGCAGCAGGGGTGACGTCTAATCATTTCAGTCATGCTTTAGCGAGGGCTCTGTAATGCTTTGCTACCTTGTTTTTACAGTACAGACTTAACATATATAATCAACTGAGTCTTCAGGGGGACACCAGCTAGCTTATATATACCTGAGCTATGATTGCAGTGCTGGCAAGGTGTCTTGGTACCTCAATTATACTGTCATAAGATATTGTATTCCTGTATTTGAGCTGCAGAATGTGCAAATAACCATGTTTTGCTTAAAGCTGTTCTATCTTTTCTTTATATTTATAACAACATTGGATCAAATGACTACAGCTGTATAATAGGGGTCAGTCGTAGTCATGACGGATAATTATCACCCACCTCAGTTCCCTTCAGCTTTACAGAGTGTTTTAGCATCTTTCAGCTCATTGTTTTGGTTTTATGGCCCACGACTTTACTGTTGAGGTCCACTCTCACCACTGTTACCAAACCTCAAAGTGAGTGACTAACTGGTGAACATAGTAAAGCATTGAGCATCTAAAGAGACAGATATTTCTCACAGGAGTTGGTGGAAACCTAAAACAGAGCTAATTTTAGAGTGAATATTGGACTTACCGTCATCAGACAGACTCTATATGAACCCCAAATTAATGCTAATGTTGCTATGTAGCTGGATGTATATATAGGCAAATGTGAGCTAACATTTTTATCAACTTTATAAGATGTGACCAAAAGATTCAGTTAATGCAGGTTTAATGTTGTAGCATAACATTGGGACAGCAATAAATAGCAACAACAATAAGTGAGTCTTATATGTGTTTCTGTCTGCCCCCTGCAGGTGAGCCAAGGAAATGTCCCAGGTGTGGAAAGTGCCTCTCTGGCCATGGACACAGAGGAGGGAGTGGAGGTGGTGTGGAACGAGGTGCTCTTTTCTGACAAGAAGGTCTTCAAAGCACAGGAGGTATTGTGGCTTTTATTCCCTACAGACAAGACAGGCAGTGTTTGCTGTTATTTAACTAAATTGTGGTTTTACAGTGACTAGAATTTGGTACTTTGGGTTTTAAAGCTCAGTGATGTGTGTTGATGGGCAGCACAGTACTTGTAGAGGAACAGGGTCCTCCAGTGACATAATATGGGTTATATATTATTAAAATAATATCCTCATCTATTTAAATGCAATCACAAACCTTTTTCCAAATTTTCAAAATAACCTGTAACCCCTAGCCAGACTTGAAATAGCCCATTCATTTCTCCATTACCATTATTAACACACAAAATTGCATTAAAGACACTCCAATACGACACCCAAGGAAGAGAAAAGAGTAATTCATCAAATCAGCATATTCATGTAGTTGGCTATATCAATCTACTGGTTTGTTCACATACTGCGATCTACAACTGGCCTGGAAAGTAGATTGTGGACACTTTAGATTAGATCACGGTTGCCTACTACACCACTAGTTTACATTTCATAGTCACATTTTTCTGTATTTTACTCATTGTTCATAGTCTCTTTGTTTGAGGGTTTGCCTGCTGTGATTTCTGTGATGCCTTTCTTGCAAGTTCATTGAGTATTTTAACCAGATACACTGTAACAAAAGATCAAAATAATCCATTTCTATTTGTTTAGAAAATTTCATCTTTTTCCAACAGAAATCTCACCAGGATATTGAGTTGGAGGTTTAAGAGTCTAAGCTAAAGTGGCTTATTTTGTAAGACTAAACCCCAAAGGAAATCAGCCTGGGAGACGAAAAACAATTTAGGAGACTGGGGAAACCAGCAATATTGACTAAATTAAATTATCTAAATTGTTGCCGATTAATTTAACAACCACTTACAGTAATCAACAAATACTTTTAGCTTTATTGGTCCAAGGGATTGAAGAACCTCATGATGTGAACCACCTCTGCTGTATGTTTTGTTTTAGGAGAAGATCAAGGAGATGTTTGAGAACCTGATGCAGGTCGAACACCCCAACATTGTCAAGTTCCACAAGTACTGGCTGGACATGAAGGAGAGTCAGGCGCGGGTGAGATTTTTTATATCCTTTCTGGTCTATTTTTTCTCCTTTTCTTCTCATTTTTTCACGACTGTGAATTAATGGTTGTCCCTCCTCCACCTGCGACCCACAGGTTATATTCATCACAGAATACATGTCGTCGGGCAGCCTCAAGCAATTTCTTAAGAAAACTAAGAAAAACCACAAGACCATGAATGTGAAGGTCAGTGTTGGTCACATACTGTATTGGTGTGTTTATTCAGTCTGTCTTATGGTGGTTGCACAGGGTAGTGCAGTTCAATCACTATTCAGATCCATATTTCCCACAGGATTAGAGATTATGTAACAGGACACCCTGGTGGCTCAGGCTCAGTCTGCTCAGACATATATCTCATCCTCTTTCTTTTCCTTCAATAATGCAAAGTCATAAATTACAAATTAAGTGTTGTAACCACACTGTGGTTGGTGGAGAGAGAAATATTGTATTATAGTGTCTTACAGCTCAGTGTAAATTTCCATATGCCCTCATATGGAGCAAATTTGTGTTTTTAGAGGATTCATGTTGCTCTGTTACACTATATTTTAGGCCTGGAAGAGATGGTGCACCCAGATTCTCTCTGCCCTCAGGTACTGACTGATTTCTTCCCCAGGATTTTAACATGAGAGATTAATTTATCAAAGCCATCACATTAACTAGATGTTTTATTGTCTGCTGCCAGTTATCTGCACTCTTGTGACCCACCAATAATCCATGGCAACCTGACGTGCGACACCATCTTCATTCAGCACAACGGCCTCATCAAGATTGGCTCAGGTCTGATCCCAGCAGGGCTTTTTATGTTACTACAACCAGCATTGGCCACACATATTGTGGATTGTGGAGACTGTGGATTTCTGGATTCACTAAAATGAATCTCTGCAGAATCTTAAAGCAGAATAAATATCTCAATTATGCTTAATTTTCTTTCCACAGTGTGGCATCGGCTATTTGTCAATGGTAAGACATAGATAATTTTGTAGTAGATAATGTTTTCATTGGTGTCATATCTGTCCATCCGTTTTTTTCCCAACTAATCTATCCATGCTATCTGTGTCTTTTCTAACCAGTGTTTCCAGACGCCAGTGTCCATGGGAAAGGGAGGCAAAATCGCGATGAGCAGAGGAATCTTCACTTTTTTGCTCCAGAATATGGTGGTACGTGAGGTGGAGCGTAGTTTGTGCGTAGCTCTCTGCGGCTTGATTTTTATTAAATCCCTCTTCAGTCATTCTTAACTGAATGATTCACCCCAAAGTAAAAGATTTGGTCATTACCTCCTTCGCCTAATGTAACTTTAAGCTGCACAGATGTGTGTAAAATCACCAAACAGACATGTTATTTTATATTCATGTTATCCTTTCCCCACACCATCAATGTTGACAGGATATTTCCGTGCCTCTGTGACCTAACAACTGTAATTGTGAGATAGAGATTAAGTGGTAAATGTCAGATTATTGGAGCCAAAGTGAGACTGACTGTCCACAAAACATTCGTATTATGCCACACAAATTATTTGGAGACATTTAATGGGATGTTGTGCTGCTTTCAGAGCTGTAAAAAGATAAGCTGGTTAATTGTGTTTGTAATATGTTTCAATCTGAACTACACAAGCCAACTAAGATTAAATAACTATACTTTCATTTTGGGGTAATCTTTTCCCTAAAGTTATCTATGTGTCTCTCCTCCCTCATCTTTGCTCCTCCTTTTCTGTTTCTAGCTGGCGAAGATGATCATGCCATAGACATTTTCTCCTTTGGCATCTGTGCTCTAGAGGTGAGAAAAACAGATCTCTAAGATTCCCCTCTGTGTGTGTTTGTGTCTATGTGTGATTATTTTAACAGATTATTTGTACCCATAGATGGCAGTACTGGAGATCCAGGCCAATGGAGATACTGCTGTGTCCAAGGAAGCCATCGTCAATGCAGGTCAATCTCTGGAAGACCCTCTCATGAGAGTGAGTCTCAGAAATACTTCATGTCCTAAATATACAGTCGTGCAACCAAGGAAACATGGAGATGAAGACAAACTGTACTCTATTAACACTCGCCTACATATACTACCTTACTTCTGCGGGTTTATATCATACTACATGAGATTTTGTACAGTAACAAATGCCAGGAGTCAAATCCAGAAGTCAGAGCGATGCTCACTAAGCTGGGTCATACTGTACAGTCTTGTAGTTACGTGTTAAACTCACGTTGCTTTCTTGTTGCTTCCTACAGGAGTTCACCCAGTCCTGTTTGCGCCACGATGCCAAGCTCCGTCCTACGGCTCATGACCTTCTGTTCCACCGAGTCTTGTTTGAGGTCCACTCCCTCAAACTGCTCGCCGCCCACTGCCTCATCAACAACCAGTGTGAGTTTCTCACCTTCACATGCCAAGATTACCACACTGACATCTCCTCTTTCGATCCCCATCGCAATATTTACTCGTTCGTACGTGCAGCAGATCAATTTTATCACTTCCATGTGTATGCCCAGCAAGGTTTTAGAACTGAACCAAAATATGTCTCTGTTTCTTGCAAAATTCTTAATTCAAACTTAATAAAAACCAATAATACAACATATTTCATCCTGATGAGGAGCCAGAGTCATTTCTCATGGGTTATACAATATATTGAAAACAAAAAAAAAGAACATTTGCTGTATCAACTCCGTTAACTAACATCCAAACTTTGTCTTGCATCTACAGACTTGCTTCCAGAAAACTGTGTGGAGGAGAAAACCAAGTCTTTCGACCCCAACGCCGTCATGGCAGAGATTAAACATGAAGACAGACAGGGAGTTCAGCTCAAGTAAAGTCACACACAAGCACCTCATGTCTTTGCTGAATATCCTATAAGATGTCAAACACAACACTCACTGTCCTCGTCTCTGTGTTTCCCCATGTTCTCTAGATATTCCCATGTCTCCCCTTTGGAACTTGACAAGTTTCTGGAGGATGTCAAGTGAGTGGAACTTTACGACTCATTTTGTATCTGTGATTACTCTTTGGCTGCAGCATAAAGTTCAACATCCCTTTCCTCTCTCCAGGAATGGAATTTACCCCTTAATGAATTTCGCCTCGTCTCGGCCTCACCCTGTCCCCCGAGCCCTCTCCTTGTCTCAGGAGCAGGTTGAGACGGTCAAGACGCCGACTCCCGAACCCCAGGAGACAGAAACCAGGAAGGTTAGAGTTTCAGACGTTGGCTACACAATCTGGCTGCATGTCTACGTGGTTTAGCAGTATTTAGCATAATTTAATGCCCCTACGTTTTTGTTATTGTTGTTGCTTATGTAAAATCTTTAATAGGACATGTGTGTGTTTGTGTACATGTTATTATTATCATTATTATCACTCAAAACATATTAAAGATATTTTTGTTATTTGCTTAATACTCTCTGCCTGTTTTTTTGTCTGTTGGTGTTGTAGGTTGTTCAGATGCACTGTAATCTGGAGTCAAATGATGAAGGGACCAAAACTCATGTGAGTCACATAGTATTACAGGTACTTTGTCCATTTTAGTATAAACTCTTCTGTTGGGCCGATTAGTCTTTTTGCCAGTAACAGTGGAATACAACATTTATTTTCAGACAGTTCAGTGTTATTGTGGTTAAACATGAATCCAGCTTGATTTAAATTAAACTTTTTGATCTCTCCCTAGCTCTCTTTGTTTCTGAAGATGGATGACAAACTTCATAGGCAGCTTAGCTGTGACATCCTTCCAAGTAAGTATTGATAAAGCCTGTATTGGTCTATATTTTCCTTACTGTCTACAAATTCAATAAAAAGACCGAAACCACCAAAAGCAGACACTAGTAGTAGTTTTTAGCAAACATTAGTGTGTTTGTTGGGGACTATTTTTAGCGGCTAATTGTTGTTGTGCTTGTGAGTTATTTACGGCAGCAGGACGGTGTGTGTTCAATTGACTCAAAATTAAACCACAGTGCCCACTTTTATGGGAAATAAGGCACATGTCACCCAATGCAAAGCTGTGCTTTATTGGTGTGTTTTTAATAGTTTCTGGACAAAAATAGAGCTCTATGGCAAAGAGGAATAAGCTACAGTATATCAAGTTTGGACACACTTGTTAGCTGGATGAATTAATTGTTGGCTCTGGTCTTTTTATGGCATTTGTTGACAAATTATATTTTTGTGTTTTTTGTAACTGAAATATTTCATGTGAAAACTTTCAGCTGACACCTCCAAAGACCTTGCCAGTGAACTTGTTCACTACGCCTTCATAAATGAGGTAAAATATCTTTATTTGTGTTCTTGATCAACAGCAATGCTTAAATGTCCTTAATATGATTTTTAGAAGTACTGGGATTTCATATCTAGTCTTACAAACGTCCTGTGTGTTGTGTAGGAGGACAGTGAGAAGGTAGCAGGGTTCCTGGAGGACGCCATCAGCCGACACCGGGTCAGAGCGCTCGCTTCAGGAAGCACACAGTGAGGATGGGTCACGACAGTGGCTGGCCCAGACAGAGGGGCCCCGGGTGTTGACCACATGGATCAAGAAAGGAAGAGGGCAGCAGGCAGGATCACACAGCCTGGAACTGAGAGAGCAATGGGAGCTGACCCAGCTGGGGATAAAACAAGGACAAATACAGAAGAAAGCTGGGCCTTGTCAGTAAATCACCCTGGAGAGAAGCAGGAAACGCCAGCGCTGAGAACGGAACCGAAGGCACCTCTGATTGGAGGGCCAGAGGCATCACGGCTGTGTTCAGCAATCCCACAAAGCAGTGGAAGATTGACAAACTCCCTGCCTAAAAGGGCTATCATGCCTTAAGATATCTTGACAGCTTAGGTTTTTCCATAATGCCACTATTCAGAATGGCTATGTTTTACTTACAAATGCAGCAGCTATGTTTTCAGAAGGACGATTTATTGCTCAAAAAGCCTCGTTTTCACTCCAGTGTCCACTTTGATTGGTGATTATTCACTTTGAATTGTAAAAAAAAATATTTACTAAAACTCTCTCCCTTGCAAGCCAGAACGTTCAGTTTATTACCGTTTTAGGAATTTAATATTCCGTCCAACATGCACTGTTAATACTCATTCAGTTGACTTATTTATTTCTGTTTAACTGTGAACAATAGAAGCTTTGCACAAGCCTGTTTTTTTTTCTCCTTTTTTTTGGCTTTACTTTTTATGACCTGCAAAGTTTAACACACCTCACTGCACTCTTGGGTTAAAGGCTACTTCTCCCCAGAGTTCATCACGCCATGCCTAAATGTAGTGACGAGCAATGAGATGATGCCTCCCTTTTAGCCTGTAGTCCTCTTAAGGGTTTTCCCTGTAAAGTGTTCTAAAAGCCAAATACTTGGAAAGTGCCTGATATGGCAATGTACAAAATCTGACAAAATTTCCTAAGGAAACGGCATCGTACCCAATTTAGCAATTTGGACTTATTTAGGCTGATTTTTACAGTTTTAAAACCAGATTAAATCATTCGGACCAGTTTCCCATCTCTTGTCGTGAGTCCACAGAGTCAGCATATGTGAATGTGAAGATGAATTTAACAGTAATGGCAGCTCCATTAAGAGCTGCAGCCACTTTATATTGGACATATGGTTCAGGCGGTAATGCTCTTTGCTGCAGTCAATATTAGTTTGAAAAGAGACGCAGCTTGTGTACAAAAATTGGAATACATAACTGGAAGTATGTGAAGTAAAATCATAGTCTTATATAAATGGGAGGAAGGGTGTTAGTGACTTAAGACTTGTTAATAAAAATTGCCATAATGTTGATGGATATTATTGCTTAGCTTATTTTTTGCGGTACTTCCCAAACCATGTGACGAGAACACTTTTTTTTGTAAATGTGTAGTGTTGTAAAGGAAAAATCTGCCCAAAAATATTGAAGAATGTATGGTTTTAGTAGTCAAAAATAGTGCTAACCTATGGAGGTTTCCATGAGCTGCAGGCGATTAAAGAAATCTCTGATAGAAGAGCGGAATACTTTGCTTTTAACACATTCATTTCCCAGTATCACATCCACTCTGGGTTTTATTTCAGACAATATCAGTGTGAACTTTGGAGCTGATTGCAGCCCACACAAACACAAAAATAGAAGACATGCCTTCAGCTCTGCCAGGTTTTCTTGCCCATTCTTGGCACACTAAAAGGCTGCCATTTGGGTGGATTTTTCCTTAACAAAACTGGACAGCAAAAAAAACAAAACAATAGTGAATTGTCTGATCGGTCTTCAGCAGTATACTCTTGTTTGTCAGACTAACTTAGCTCTGCTTCATTTGTTTCCCGGGGTCTGTAAGGTCGCGGTTTCGTAACAGTTACACTGCTGTACAGTCATTGCTTACAGTACTTACTTACTCTACTCTGTGTCAAGCCTTCTTATCAGTGTCTCTGAAGACAAGGAGCCCAGACATTCACCTACCAGAGGCTGTGGTGTACGTGTTTGTTTGTGGTTATTAAAAAGGGTTTACTTTCTTTGACAGAATTTCATTGCAAAGCAGTGCCATTATTGCTCATTTGATCGAATAAGCTGCATGTCTTAATAGCCTGCACCCATTCAAGACTTTGCATTTTGCCTTTGTCAGTCACAGTTCAGTTCCAGAGGGGACCTGACCAAGAAAATGAATGTTTTAGACTGTGCAAACATCGAAAACACAACATCCATATCAGTCTTACTTTATGTCAAATTACTTTTCTTCCCGTGAATCTGTTGAATGAAACTTGCCTTTGGATGTGTTCTACTTAAAACCTTTGTTAAATATTGTAGCTAATGCAATTAAATACATGACAATAAACAATATGTGACATGTTGGTTATGTCTGAAATTATTACAACTTATTTATTTATGTTATTACTACTCTGAGACATGTTCCAGTATGTTTTTGAATAAGAAATTAATTCAGTTAGCAAGAGAGTATTATCATTTTTATTTAATAGGCATCTTTAATTAATGTCCTTCAGGTTATAATGTAAAAGCTATATTCACTATTGCCAAATAAGCAAATTTAGTGAAGGGAACAGTGGATTGTGAGGTTTTTTTGTGCACATGCACATGGTAAATAAATTAGAGTAGGTATTAGAAAAGAGTATCCATCTACAAAGAATAGGAACTTATTATTAGGAGAAAACAAAATGTAGTTTTGGACCATTTGAGTCAAAGTTTATCAGCCTGAAGCCAATTTAAAATGCGTCTGACAACTTCTAATTAAAGTCACAGGCTACTAACAGGAACAGGAGACACAAAAAGTGTTTTATTTTATTCATTTACTTTTAAATGTATTGATTCAGTCTGTTACAAGCAATAAAGTAGTGTAGCTGTAATCTTGGTTGAGAAATTCTCCTATATATTGATAGACTGACCAAATATTGATTAAAGGGTGTTAGTGCTTTATTGTAAGACATCACTAGCAGCCAATTTCTACAATTACAACTACATTTATTGATTATTGTCCCAACTTTTGTTAACATATCAAAATGCGGGACACTTCCTCATCCTCTGCAGGTCATAATCTACAGTAGCTACCATAGCAACACAGTATTCGATCAATACAGCCCTAATCTGAAATCAATAACCAGATCACGCAATCTGATGGCTCATAACATTATTTATAACACTTTGAACCGTAAAAAAGTGAATGGATGAAACGTGTATTTAAGATATTTGAACGTTAAAGAAACGTTTTGTTAAAAAAAAAAAAAAATCCCTCCCTTAACTACCGCGAGGATTCAACTATCGCGATACCTTCCATTGAAAACGTGGAAATCTCGCGAGTGTTCGTGGTGCGGGCCTCTCCAAGAAGGTGTGCTTCATGGCGGTAACGGAGACTGCGGTAAATATATCTCTTCATAAAGACACTCGTTGTTCCTTTAAAGCTACAGTGCTCGTTGCGTAAGTAATGCGGGGTGTTTGGTAGAATGTAACTGCACTGAAATATCCTAGTAAATCGACGATATATCTCACTGGGGGGCGAATAAAAACAAGTGTACTTCCCGCGCCACAAGTAATGGATGCCTAACGCTAAGCTAACACCAGCTAGCCACAAAAGATAACCAGGCCTAGTTAATCTGTAGTGCTTTATTTTTTTGTCGTATTTACGAGCATTTAGGGTGAAATAAAGCTAAAAAAAAAAACGTAATTAACAGCAGCACGTTTTTTGCTATTTGTACCTAGTATGTGTGGTTGTAGCGTTGTTATCGTTTAAGTGAAAACTGAAGAAAGGCGGACTGGTTGTGTGCAACGTTAGACGACAATGTGCCTGTTTCTCTTATTGTTAACGTTAGTCTGAAGGCATTTCTTATTTCCCCTAGAATTTGTTGAATTGTTAAAGCTACCCCCCCCCCCATCAGTCCTCTTCCCCTTGGGGGGCTTTTCCTGCCTCAGTCTGGTGGACCCAGCGATTAGCGGGGTGCGTAGGTAAGGAGCTCGTCCGGTCCCACCTGGTTTAAATCCGGGTGTATGTCCTGTTACAATGCCTTCAATTTACTGATAAACCTTGGGTGTATTGTCCTGTAATATACTCTTCATATTTACTGTAAACCTGGAGTGTATGTCCTGTTAACAATGCCCTTCATATTTACTGAAAAAACCTGGGTGTAATGTACCTGTGTTACAGATGCCTTCTAATTTAGATGATAAACCTGGTGTATGTCCTGTAATATACCTTCATCATTTCT
>NW_023339650.1:15337075-15344181 GCF_004916995.1 Morone saxatilis
TACAATGCCTTCATATTTAATGATAAACCTGGGTGTATGAGGTGACTTCTGGTTGCAATGCAAAGGAAATTACTTACTGGGTAAATGTAGTTAATGGGTGTGCATACAGGCAGGTGTTGATGCTCCAGACTCTTGATTATCAGAAGTTTTTTTTATGATTTATTTTTGTATAAATAGCTGTTTTTGAATTGCAGGGAGGTGAAGCTCTGACGATGGAGAATGGACAGGGCACAGGCTCCAAGCTTGGCCTTCCGCCTCTCACCCCAGAGCAGCAGGAGGCACTTCAGAGGGTAGGAAACCCCCCTGATATACAGTATCTGCTTCAATGTACCCTCTTTGTCAGTGTAATTACAGGTGTAAGTTGTTAAAGTAAATGTGTACATGTGCTTGTGACCGGTGGTAACTTGATTTCCTTAAATGTCATCTATACAAGAAACCTGGCTCCCATAAAAGGGGTAGGTGATTGAAGAAACCTAATTTCTTCTGGAGAAAAAACAGCTTTTGTTGGGCCTTTATATGTGTAACAAGGTGTTTAATTATAGTTTCACTCGTATGCATGAGCATGACAAAGAATGCAGGCAGAATAAGTTCAATAATATTGACCTGCCGTGTTAAAACGTGGGTTACTACAGTCCATGTAAACACGGCGCCCAGTTTCCTGCATAATCTGATTCCTCTGGTTGTTTCCTTTGTGCATGTAACTGTACTGATACAGTACCTGTAATAATGTCATAACGAGTGTCCATTCATAGGAGTAATGTAGAGGTAATGCCTTTACTTCTTTGTCAGGCTAAGAAGTATGCCATGGAACAAAGCATTAAGAGTGTGTTGGTGAAGCAGACCATCGCCCATCAGCAGCAACAGCTCACCAACCTGCAGGTGAGATGTGTAGAAAGTTTTGGTGCTCTGCCAAACAAAGTTTGTAATGTGTGTTTGGCCTGTGAGTCTTGATTCTAGACAGAATATTTTAGCCTTTTCATGCATTAGTAACTCGGACGTCTCTTGACTCGGGTGTCTGTTTTGGTAAAGCTCTCTTACTCCCGTCTCCACCATGCTGTGAAAAAAGACCACATGTGTAGACCGTGTGTGCCCTTGCTTTTGCCTCTGCTCTTTTTCAGATGGAGAAGATCGTCATGAAAGAATTGGTTGTCATGTTAAATGCTTTGCACTTTTAAAGGGGACTTGTTAATGTTTATTGCTGTGTGGTAATTTGTGATTTAGTTAGGGGAGACAACTCCCCAAACTGTATGTTGTTTAGAGGGAGTGTCTGAATATAGTTTTAGCCTAACCGCTTTTGTCTATCTAGCAAAGCAATGACAATTTTGAAAAAGCAAAGCTAAGGGATATCTAACCTACTTTTCAGCACTTTTTTCATCTTTACTGTCTTTCAGATGGCAGCAGTGACAATGGGCTTTGGAGATCCTCTCTCACCTTTACAATCGGTCAATAGATTATTAAATTTTTTTTCTGTGCGCATTTCCCAATGGAAAAGGACTGTTACCCTTCTTTTACTGGTTGCTTTGGCAACAATCCCTGCCTTTCTATCTAACTAAAGAATGCATATTTTGTAACAATACATGGCTTTCTACTGCTAGTGTACCTGCGACCATGTCCGTAATCCTTTTGTGAGATGAACGTTAATCGTTGAAGCACTAATTTGCTTTCTTGAGTCGCAATGGAATAATTTGCATTAGTATTTTTAACCAGAAGGTAGTCGAAGCTCTTTGACTGTTAATAGGCTTTTTAAGGGGTTTATAACTGTGAGTAAAATCACTTCTCTTTGAAAAATATGCATTTGCACGATTTTAAAAGCAGAAAGATCTTGGCATGGGACGAAAGAGGGATAGCAATCCCTTTAATGGACCAAAATGAGAGAACTGCTGGAACAGGGATCTTTTGGCCATCTCAAAGTCAAGTTTTTTTTTGTCAATGAACAATTCAACTTTCCATTATGTCATGAATTAGGCACATGTTATATTTTGTTGGTAGGATAATTAAATTAGCAGAAGCAGACTAACTTAAAGGCATCAGTAAAACACAGCAACTTTTGGTGGTTAATCCATCGCTCCCCTTTAGACTTGAGAAGAAAGTTTGAAATGCTTTCATCAAGACTTTGTATGGATTTCGTTTGAACTCCACGATTACTTTTGTTACCTTACTTGCATCCCCGGACTACAGGTCAGTTACTGAAGCCAAATATTTGTGAGGGCTGTGCATGTCAATCACTTCAGTGTGTTTTCCTCCATATGTCTGTTCAGTAGTAACAGAATAGAGGCCATATTGTAAATAAAGAGGAGACATCAATATCTTAGAACTGTTATACATGTTAGCATTTTTTCACAAAGTTCTGTCCATTAATTACAGTATCCCATTATTACCCTGTTTACCTGTCCAGACCCCTAACTTGGAATTGGCCTCTTAACTATTTTTGGGGAAAGCAAGCACAGTAGAAATTACACATTTATTATTACTCTGTCTGTGTGTGTGTGTGTGTGTGTGTGTGTCTGTTTGTCTTCCTTTCTTTTACTCTCTAATGCTTATCATGTGTTTTCCCCGGTTGGCAGGTGGCAGCTCAGCGGCAACGTGCTCTAGCCATCATGTGCCGGGTGTATGTGGGCTCCATATACTATGAG
Organism: Morone saxatilis; assembly: GCF_004916995.1. Classification (NCBI taxonomy): domain Eukaryota; kingdom Metazoa; phylum Chordata; class Actinopteri; family Moronidae; genus Morone; species Morone saxatilis. Next base: position 15,339,709 of record NW_023339650.1, read on the forward strand.
CTTGGTGAGGACACCATCAGACAGGCCTTTGCCCCCTTTGGTCCAATCAAGAGCATTGACATGTCTTGGGATTCAGTTACAATGAAACACAAGGTCGGTATCATTTAACAAGAGTTGGGTTTAAATTTTGCTGTTCCAGCTTGGTTTAAATTATTCATGTTTGCTTGTGTTCTGTTCTTCCTTTTTGTGTGATTGTGCAGGGGTTTGCCTTTGTGGAGTACGATGTGCCAGAGGCTGCTCAGCTGGCTCTGGAGCAGATGAACTCAGTCATGTTGGGGGGGCGAAACATTAAGGTAGGTTGTCTTGAGATGGGTATCTCAAGGTCTTAGGAACACATGGATTAAAGGAAACAACATATCTCCTTTTCTCTGTATTTTCGGTGTAGTTTTTACATTAAACAGTTTTGGATTCGGATTCCTTCCTTCCTGGCATTTGGAATAATGAGTACATTTGATAACTGCTTTTGTGATACTTAAATGAATTGTGAAATTACTCATATGTGACTAATCTCTCTCTCTCTTTGCTTGTCTGTGTCTGTTAATTTCCAGGTGCGTGAGTTGTGTATGATTGGTTGTGTGTTTAGTGTTCTGTCTGCCTGTGTTGTGTGTTATGCTTCCATGATGTCATCAAAGCTATTTTAGTGACCAGTTCCAGTAGGATGCCCAACGGCGCGTGGCGTCGCTCTGTGTCCATGATGTGCTGATGATGGGCTGCGCCTGGTTGGTGTTGCTTGGCCGCCCCATCTGTAGTACAGATTCCAGTCCCATTTAGATGCTCGTCTTACTTAGGGTACTTCTGCAAAAGAGAGGAGGTTGTCAGTGCGTAGCCGTAGTATGAGACATTTAATGCGTTCCCCTTTCGGTGTTGCCACCAGCTCAGCTAGTCACGCTGCATGAATCTGGTGTTTTGAAGTAAAGCTGAACTTCCTTGTTTGATGGTATTGCAGTTATTTCCAAATCGGCATTGTATTTGTATTGTAGATTAAGTCATATTTGGTACTACATCAATGGAAAGTATTGCTTTTTTACTCAAGTAACTAGAATGGCAATTTGTCTTTTTTTCTATATTATATATTTGTTTTCATATCTATATAACTCATGAAGAATCTATATGTTAGTGCAGTGAGATTAGATTAAGAGACGCTGTTTGTTTCACAGTCAGACTAGTTTTGAATTTGTGGTAATTTAAAACGGGAGAAATCTGTAAAAAAAGTGTAAGTGAACGCCAAAGGATTTAGGCATTGTCCACAGCTTAGTGTTCTGGTCATGTCTTGAAAAGATGGAATTTGAGCTGAGTATTTTGTACTTGGTGGCCAGTATAAGAGTGACAGAATGGCATTGGCAAATTTTCAGTGCTTTTTCAAATCTCAAAACCACTTTATCAAATTTTTTAAAAAAGTGTAGTAATGGACATGTACCTTGAGCATAGCTAGAGTACTTGACAGGATAGCATCGTGATTGTAGGAGGAGAGTGGCTTTGACTGAACTCGGTGGCTGCCGAAAGTCAGCACTGCAGGGATTTAGAGTTTTGCGGGAGTGCGTTCTCGGTTGGTACTACAAAACCCTTACTCAGTAGACCTGCTGGTATGATCTGTGCTATAGGTTGGGCGGCCAAGTAACATCGGTCAGGCGCAACCCATCATTGACCAGCTGGCAGAGGAGGCGCGCGCCTTTAACCGGATCTACGTGGCGTCCGTCCACCCTGACCTGTCAGACGACGACATCAAGAGTGTGTTTGAAGCCTTCGGAAGGATCAAGTCTTGCACGTTAGCCAGAGACCCCACCACAGGGCGACACAGAGGCTTTGGCTTCATCGGTGAGCTCGAGGGCCCTCATTCGCTCGTGCTCTTTGTGTTTCCATTGCTCTGCTATTAACTGCTTATTGTATTCGCTTACAGAGTATGAAAAGCCTCAGTCAGCCCTGGACGCTGTGTCTTCTATGAACCTCTTTGACCTGGGGGGTCAGTACCTACGGGTGGGCAAAGCAGTGACTCCGCCCATGCCCCTACTGACCCCCACGACCCCTGGTGGTCTGCCGCCTGCTGCAGCTGTGGCTGCAGCGGCAGCCACCGCTAAGATAACGGCCCAGGCAAGTATGAATCCCTTCCAAAGGGATTTAATGGCCTTCCAGGTAAATATAACCGAGATCTAGCTAGATAATTGACACCAAAAGCACAGATAAAATGGGCATATAATTTTTATTGAGGTGACTGGGAGAAGGCCAGTTTTGTAGGGATCACCTAAAAACAGTAGTTGCCCTGACACAGTGTCAATTTAACAGCCCTGAAATATTCTGGGCATAATCTTTATTTAATCCAGTTTAATGTGTTCGAAACACAAAAAGAATCGAAATATTGAATTTCCTTTCATATAGTATCCATTGTATTGTAACGTAAGTCAAAAAAGCTCCTCCCATTCACTGATTGGGTGTGTAAGCTAAGAGTCTTCTCTCTTAGTTAGCACAAACACAATGACAGCTATTTTTCAATGTGAACAGTCACAATGATTAATAACCTGAGAGCTGTGTTCATTGTAGAATGTGCAATTGAAAAGTTTCTTAATACCACTGCTGTGTATTTCTGACTTACTAAGAATAGTTAATGATTTTGTTAGTAAATCTGCACTGAAATGACGTTTGTGACCTTGATTCTCACTTGAGGTTGAGCTCACTCTGTGCCATGCTGTGTGATCGTTGACTGTGCTGCCTTGTGCTGTGTTCTGTGTGTTTCCCTTACCTAATGTCTTCGGCCCCCCTCTCTTAAGGAGGCTGTAGCCGGCGCATCAGTCCTGGGGGCGTTAGCTGCGCCCCAACTTCTCGGTCAGCAAATGGGAATACCTCAGGCTGTTATGGCTGCCCAGGCACCAGGGGTCATCACAGGTGTGTACCAAGACATGAGTGAGTGCTCATTTTTTATTACAGCAGGAGTTAAATAAATCTTAATTGTGCTTATTTGTGTTGTTTTAAGCAGCTTTACAGATATCAAATACTCTTTCTACCGATTGTTGTGTTTTGCTGTGAATACGACTTCTATGAATATCTTTTTTTTTTTTTTTTTAGGTTAATTGGGAGGTAACTGGTAACAAACATATAAAAAAACAGTTTTCCTCTCCATTTATCCTTTTGTTATACCCTTATTCAGAGTTGACCAGTTATACCAGTATATTTAGGTTCTTAGTTTGCTCCAACTGTAAACCCTTTATACCTCTTTGTCCACCAAATGTTACCACAGTGTCAAAGTGGAAATCTAGACGTAAAATGAGGACTGAGTGTAAACATAACCTCCTTTGTGGGAGCATTAAGCTATGAAATCCAGCTCCATGAGTAAATGGGCGACATTTTGAAGAAGGTGTTGTTAAACTGTCTCTGAAAGCACTGAGTGTATTTCTGGGGTACAAATTGTTCAATGAGGACCCACATTTGTATGGATCACAAATACAGTCTCTTACCGATTGGGACAGCCCCCCAAATGACCTTTTTTTGTGATCAAATTGTTTTATTTTCTAAGTTCAGGCAGTGTTGCGTCAGAACATCCACAGAGCTACACCCACAGTTGCAACTTCATCATACCTGGTCTGTGTGTGGGAAACAGTGTTCATATTGCCATCATGTACCTTTCCACTACCCTGAACTTGGTGTCAAGTTTCAGCCTGTTGTCAAGCATTTGAACAGGATCAGTATTTAATTTGACTTGACCCGTAACGAGTACTAAAATTGCTCTGTAGGTTATTGAGTGTGTGTCTGTTTGCACGTTTTGAGGGCCACTGACTGCATGTCTGCCTTTCCCTAAAAGGTGTGACTCCAGTTCGTCCTCCCATACCAGTGCTTCCCCAGGTTGGTCTCGTGAACCCTGTGCTCGCATCGCCGCCAGTCCTGTCTAATCAAGCCGGTGGCTCCAACCAACAGGAGAGGAAAGAAGAGAAAGAGGAGATGCTGCAGGATGGTACAGGGCAGGAGATGTTGAGTGACCAAGAGCACATGAGCATCTCAGGCAGCAGTGCCAGACACATGGTGATGCAGAAACTGCTTAGAAAATCAGAGGTGAGATTTGGAAAATCGGGGCGATTGCCGTGAAGAAAGCTCTTACTTACAAGATTATTTACTTATTAAATTCTCACTTTGCTCTCCTCTCCAGTCCACGGTGATGGTGCTTCGAAATATGGTTGGACCAGAGGACATTGACGACGACCTGGAGGGTGAGGTGACAGAAGAGTGCGGGAAGTTTGGTTCCGTCAACAGAGTCATCATCTACCAGGAAAAGCAAGGAGAAGAGGAGGATGCAGATATCATAGTCAAAATCTTTGTAGAGTTTTCCATGGCCTCGGAGATGAACAAAGCCATCCAGGCCCTCAATGACCGCTGGTTCGGAGGTCGCAAAGTTGTCGCAGAGGTGTACGACCAAGACCGGTTCAACAGCAGTGACCTTTCTGCATAAAGTGTCTGAAATGGTTCACCAGCACCAACCCCCCCCCCCCC
>NW_023339650.1:15344281-15344586 GCF_004916995.1 Morone saxatilis
CTCTTTATTTTTCTACACTGTTTTGTCTCCGAGTGTCTGTGACGGGGCTCACAAATGGATAAAAGACAGACTCTTACTCTCTTACGAGCTCATTACAGTAACGCCCTTCATCACACAGTCAGTGCTCTTGTTCCTCACCCTGACCTCTCACACTGCTCCCTCGCCGAAGCCCCGCTGACTCCGAGGACCAGAGAGGGCCCATATGCTTTGTGTCTGCACGCTACGCATTCACCGCAACCGCACGAGACAGCCTGTCAGCACGCATTTACGTCTCCTGGTTGAAAGCCAGCACCACACAGAGAGAC
>NW_023339650.1:15344642-15346405 GCF_004916995.1 Morone saxatilis
CTGCAGGTAAAAACCCCAATCAGGGCAAAAGATTCAGCAACTTTTGAACCCCGGAGTGGTTGTGCACAAGCCCATCTTTATTTTTATTTTTTTTCTTCTTACTTATTTTATTTTTTATTATTTTTTTTTCTTCTTACTTATTTTTATTTTTATTTTTTTTCTTCTTACTTATTTTATTTTTATTTTTTTTCTTCTTACTTATTTTTATTTTTTTTCTTCTTACTTATTTTATTTATTTATTTATTTGTTTTCTTCTTACTTATTTTTATTTTTATTTTTTTTCTTCTTACTTATTTTATTTTTTATTATTTTTTATTTATTTTATTTTTTTTCTTCTTACTTTTTTTTTTCTTCTTACTTATTCTTTATTTTAATTTCTTTTTATTCTTTTTTATTATTATTATTTTTTCTTCTTACTTATTTTTTATTTTAATTTCTTTTTATTATTTTTTTAATTAAAGCCCATCTTTTACCAAACTACCTCAGAACAGAGCTGATCTAAAATAAGAACTCGTGTCTAAAAACTAACACATGTGAAGAGATTGTCCTTCACACCGCCGAGCTACAGACATTAAATGTTTGAGCTGAATAAAAACAAGAAGAGCAGAAGCGTTTTGTCCCACAGACCCACAACAATCCTCCTCCGCCTCAAAATAAACTTCACAAAGAGACATTTAGTCACATATTTGGAGTAGTGGGAGTGTGGGCGTTGCAGTTCATTCCACACATACACATGCCTTCCCACACACATCTGATGCCAATACTACAGGCTACATGTTGTGTGCCAGCTGTTGTGGTCCGGATTAGTCCCTCTGAAGCACGAAGCACTGCACTTTAAAAGCATCTCAACACCCTTTGCTCTTTATCATCTCGCACTCAAGTTAAATAACGCGATACAACTCAAGAAAGGAGCAGATTTTGACACATCTACTACTACTGCAGGAAGGGATTCATTATCATTATCTCACCCATCTATGTGACCAAACCCATTTCCAGGGAGCTGCCTTTACTGAAAATACCTGCACAGGTGACATCATGCAAGCTCTCTTACAGCTTATACCACCTGGCAGCAACCTTTATCCCTCCAAATAAGCCAAATAAACACCAAGTATGTGCAACAGCTCCTGTGTGTTCAGGTGAAAGGAGGAGGGGAAAAACAAATTTTTAAACGACACATGACACTTTTTTTGGGGGTCATGTGGCCCCCTGTGTACCTTTGGTAGCTCCTTGAGTTGGTTGGCATCGAGGAGCAGCTCCTCCAGGCTGCGGCTGTAGCGGAAGACCTCATCGGGGACCGTCTGCAAGTTGCAATGCCGCTTGTCCACCGACTCGACGTGGCGGTTGCAGCGCCACAGGGGGATACACTTCAGCATGTCCGGCCGCCGGGGAGGGGGTCTGGTCGGCGGTGCTACTGAGATCTCCGCATCGGAGAGTGGAGGTCCGGCGGGAGAGAGGGTGTTTTAAAAAAAAAAAAGAAAAAAGAAAAGGGGGGAGTGGGTTTAGTCAATGTCAAATCACTGTGCCGTCCACGATCCCTGAACAGGAGGCCGAAATCCACTTAAGAGACGAATAATCCCTCCGATTTTGTTCGCGGTATTCCCAGTTTCTTGTTGTTTTCCCACTCGACTCCAACCCGGAATTACCAATTAACATAAACAAAACCGTGAACTCCCACTTGGCTTGGTTTCCTCACTTCTTCTTCCTCCTCCTCTTCCTCCTCTTCCTCCTCCTCCTCTTCCTCCTCTTCTTCTTCCTCCTCTCTC
>NW_023339650.1:15346505-15350840 GCF_004916995.1 Morone saxatilis
AATAATAATAATAAAACAATAATAAAAATAAATAAATAAGTAAGAAGAGTGTCCAGGTATGTATGAGTAGATTATTATTGCACAGTGAGTGGCTGACACTCCTTTCCGAATGAGGAGTTGTAGAGTGTGTTGGAGTTTGTGCTCATCAGTTCACCTTGTCTGTGCGTCCGTCAACGAGTCCGCCTGTCGACACAAACCGTGCGGATGAACTGCGGCGGGCTTATTGGCTGCACCACCACATACAACATGTAATAGACGGAGAATAATCGGCTCAGAGGTCACACCTTCACAAACTGTCACTGCGTTAGTTCAGTAACAGTCAAAATACGACATAATCAATACAGTTGAGTTATTTTAAACAGGAAACTGTGAGCTTGTTCTGAATGAATGACGAACAGTGGAACAACAGAGAGGTGTAGAGGTGTTTAGTGTGGTCTGCTGGGGGTCTAAAGGTCCAGCGGGGCTTTAACACAGTGAACAGATGGAGATTTAGTCCTGACAGTTTCTTAAGTTTGACTCCAACGTTAACCCAGTCTTAGATTACGTCTCCATTTGCACACCAAGAAGATTGTGAGTTCGTAAAGAAAAAGAAAAGAAACTTGAAAAGAACGACTCTTATCCACGAATATCAGCATCAAGTGCGATTTATCTGACTGGAATAAGTTTAGAGAAGCTGTTAATTCCCCTCATTACGTCCATCCTTAGCCCTTAATGCAGCGCTGTTCTCTAACTGCACAGACACTAATCTAGTGTAGTGCGTAATGGGGCTTTTGTTTTGGCGTTAAGACGTTCACTTTGTGAGTTTTAACGTAGTTTAACGCCAAAGGAGACGTGTTGATATTTAAAGCTTCGCAGCAGAAATGGGGAAAAAAGCCTCGATCACTTATTTACACATTGAAAAACAAGTCTTTCTGTTAGTTATTGGAGAGTTGCTTGTGATAGTCGTTGCCTTATACTGGTTCTGTGTTTTCTGAATTTCTTTTTGCTGCGTTGACGAACTAGCCCTGCCCCAAAGATCATGTTGAGGAAGAGGGGAATTATCTTTTTAGCCTTTCTCCAGTCCCATGACAGGTTACAAAGAAGTCCATTCACAAGTCCAATCGCCTCTCTTCTCCCCCTCCTCATATCCAATGTCACGGCTCTTTGTGTCTCTTGTGCGCCGCATTAAGTCCGCGAGCTTATCGTGATTCTAATGATCGCTTTTTTTTTTTGAGATTTGTCAGGTCAGCTACACCTGCTGAAGAGAGGAACCAGGTGAGCAGCGACTGTAACGTTCCTGGCGTTGCTTTTCCCTTTGTTGAAACAGGGAACAAATCCTCCGTGGGTGTGTCCCCGTCAGACGTCGCAGAGCAGGTTTTAAGCTCGTTGTTCCCAGTATTATTACCCAACAGGTACACTTGATAAGTTACAGTACGGGTTTCCAACTGTGACGCTACCAGTCGTGAGTCGGGTTCTGCGAGAGAAGGGGAAATGCAAACGGTAGATATCTGTTGTGTAAGTAAAAGGGAAGTTTATGTGCATGATAAATAGGAAGGGTGACTGTGCAATCTCTTTATTCCCCAGCTGTCACCAGTACCCCTCGCTGTGTGCTCACAGATCTGTGGCTAAAAGGCAGATTAGGGCTTCAGCCGGCCGTGAAAATGCCCCTCAGACCTCAGCTTTAACCCCCCTTCATACACGTTAGAGCGTCTGCTTCCTCCGGGATCTGCTTTTCTGACATTCAGGTCTCTTTCGGAGCTCATAAATACTCTGATAAAAAGTCTCTTGTGTTTATTATGAAGCCCCTTCACTCAGTTCTTGCTCACAGTGAATTGGTCCGAAGCTTGAATTGTCAAGTGTTTTATTTTATGTGTCTTTTTGTTTTATACGGCTTTTTTTTATTATCTTTAAGAAGATTGAAAAAATGGCTCGGTCTAATTTAGAATAAATGTCGCTCCACCCTAATTAAAGCGTGAGAGATTTAAAGATTTAAAGCCAAACGTTTGGTGCTTTGGTTTTAAAAATCTAGGTTATATACACTTCACATTGTGTCCTTACTGTTGAGCTCTGCAGTCCTCAGTTTCCAGTTAACTCCACAGCAGAGCCCTGGTTTGTCTCTCCCCAGCGACTGGCTGAACTAGGCTAGGACCAAAGATGAATTACACCTGCCACCGGCCTCTCTGCGGTAAAGCCACATCGTTCCTCTGGCTCAGCTCTTTCTCACTATTCTGCCTTTCTTTACAGTTACAATTCACCAAGTTTAAAAGCATCAAAAGTCTGATTTATCACGTGAATGTTTTTGTTTTCATCTCTCAGGCCAGACTGTAATATATCCGCACTGTAAAGATCCACATACATGAGAAAAACAGAAGTCAAGTTGCAAGAAAAAAACACAACTTTTGTAATCCCACAACCCCCACCTCACAAACACACAAACACACACACACACACACACACAGAGGGTTGTATCACAGTGGAAAGTGAAAGAGACCCAGCGCTGGTGAGGCCATGAAGAAACAGCAGCGTGAGAGATCTGAGATTCTTCTTTTATGCGAGCACATTCAGCAGGTTTCTTTGTCTGAGCTGATGACCAGCTGGTCTCACATCCTGCCTGCCCCCTCCCCCAATCTGGAGGGACGGAGGGGTAACGGGAGGTGTGTGAGTGAGAGAGTGAGTGTGTCGCGTTAGTGGGGGGGGGGTGTTTTATTCTGGAGATGGATTAACAGGAGAAGAGGGGGAGGAAGTGATCAGGGAACTGAGCTCCACTGATCCCCGATCCTGTGGGACTTTTGGTCGTCCATCCATCGGAGTCTGGGCTGACATTCAGGGTCAGGTGGGTTAATTCGAATTCGTAGTTAAACGCCTCTCCGCAGATAAACATGACAGCAAGCCAGGATGAGCTCGTCCCCAAAAAAGGCACAGTGTCGTCGGTTGTTTGGAACTGGTTTCCGACAGCGAACAAACCACGACCCACTGCGAAGTTTGTTTGAGGAAGCGGGGCTTTCTTCCTGGGAAATCTCAGCAATGTTAACTGGATAATGTTTAAACCTACAGTGCAAAACACACAGCTGCCGTAAGGAATGTGGAAAGACGGCCACCTTTAGTGTTTTTGATGTAAAGTCGCACGTCAGTAGTTGCAGGGTGAATGTAGACATCTGTTTACGCCACTGACCTATTTGTCTTCACCTGAAATGCAGCATTTATTTTATTCTTGCTCCAGAATACAATCCCAATAAATCAACAACAATTTTAGGAATACGTTAATTGTTTCAAGTCATTTCTAAAATAAAATACCAAGCATTTGTTGATTTCAGCTCCTCTAATGTAAATATTTGTTGATTCTCTTCATCATATGATTGTAAATTGAATACTTTTGGAGATTTTGGACTGTTGAGTGAACAAAACCAGCTGTTTGAAACCTTTGGGCACTTTTTTAAACGTTTTTCACTTTTTTTTTTTGACATTTTCAAGAATAAATGAAGAGTTACAAACACAAGTTGGCAGAAAATTAGATCCTGGAAATAATAACCAACTTGAGGTGGAGGTCCACTGCTCTACAGCTCACAGTCCCATTAATAAAACTCTGTGTGGTCCTGTTGACTTTCAGTACAGTAGCATTTCCTGTCGGGGCTTCGGCTGTCACATGACATTCGGCAGTGTGATTTGAACCTCGGTCGCCAGCCTCAAAGGTAAACAAGCTCCGGTGAATAATTGATGGCTGTGGTGGCGGCAGCTGTTTGCGATAGGGGAGCGTCTGTGGCTGCTGGAGCGCCGTGATAGGACGGCAGCTCTGTCGGCTACAGACGTTAAATACACAGACAACATGTGCAAAGTGACGGCATTTTCTCCATTTTTGTCCCTCTGTATTTATGTGTTGAATTCATCCTCCCAGCAGCCAGTGTTTTAGAAACCTCAGACATAAAGGGCACTGTGTCCAGGGAGTGGCACGCTCAAATCCTTATTATAAACACACACGTGAACCGAAATGCAAAGCGTGAAGCAAAACTTTATTGTGCGTCAGATGGGCAGAGCAGAATCAGCATTATGTCATTTTATGGCCACAACTAACTTGTGAATTATGATGTAGTGAAATGTCAGGAACAGTTCAAAACCCCCAAATATCCAATTTACTCTACAATAAGATAAAGAAAAGTAGAAATCTTTATATAATTGACATTATAAGATGAGATATTCCTTTAATAGTCCCACAATGGGGGAATTCCAGTCTTACAGCAGCAAAGTGGATAGAGAGGAAAACAGTATAAAGACAGTATGAAAAAATTATATAATATAATATAAAATAATATATAATATAAAATAAAATAATATATAATAATATAAAATAATATATAATAT
>NW_023339650.1:15350940-15355883 GCF_004916995.1 Morone saxatilis
ATCAATAAAGAGAAGTCTAAGTCTCTTAAGTCTTATCTCCAGCCGATTTAGTATTTACAGTAGAAGGAAGAAGCAGTGATTCACCACTTGGAGCTGGAATTCAACCAACGATCAACCACAACAGCTACCACAACAGAAACAGGTGGTGAGTTCAGAGTGACTGTCCCAGAGGCTGAGCTGCTTCAGAGCCCACACAAAGCCCTGGGTTTGTTTTGTTATTCTGTGGAGCCACTCAGTCAGAGTCGCATGTTTTTCTTGTTGATGCCTTCTGGTTGGGAGCGTCTCTCTGAGCAGGAAGTGGGAATAATCAAGTGAACCGGGGAATGCCTTGTTTTTGTGAGACTGTGTTGTTTTCTGGAGCGTTTAGGAAACTTAAAGTCCAGGCATTAAAAACAGGAGGTTTGTAGAAAAAATCAGCGTATGTTTTATTGTTGTTTACTCCCACCCCTCCTCGTTGTACGGCACTGTTTCGGTTTTGTCCCCCGCCCCTCTCCGTCACGCTCGCAGCGTCTCTGAGCGATAGAGTTTACGATAAGTGATGTAAAGTATCTCGTTTCTCTGTAATCTCACAAGATGTGGCACCGACCCGCGAAGGAATGTGAATCCCCAGGAGCTCAAGAGTCGTGATAAAGGAGAGCAGGGATACACTCGTGGCTGCAGCAGTGTTTACTACTACTTCACCACTTGAATACTCTTCGCTCGACTCGCTCTCTCTCTGCCTGTCATCTACACCGCTCCAAACATTTGGTTCCAATTGGGGAATATTTTTCTCCCAAACCGGCCGATTCTGATTGATGATTGTCGCCAAACTGCGATGTTCTGAAGAGCAAAAATGTGTTTTGCTCCGTTGAGAACTGCTTTCATACTTCATAACTTCTAAATAATAATAATAATTTAAATAACTTCAATGCTGCTAATGAACAATATATCAGCTTACACACCCCAAAGCATAAATTACTGAGTTAAATCTTACTTAACAAGGTCACAGTGGAAGCACAGATGTATCTTATCTTGAGCATTAACTAATCTTAAACTAAACTAATATTTATATATATATTTTATATAAATTGTTTTAAATGTACAATAATCTGTGATACTGAGAGCCTGCTTCTGCCTTGTGTCGAAGCTGTTCACATGTCACCATCCGTGCTTTTTCCGCACACTGAGGTTTCTAAAACAACTTATCTTTCACTATTTACCTGCTGACTAGTAAAAAACAAACGTGTGTACTTCCTTTCGTACTGTTTTGAGCTTCCTGATCACTAACATTGACTGAATAATCCTTTACAGTTTATCTAAACTGCTTTGTGTCTGTGTGTTTGCTTCTCTTCCTTTTATTGATCGCACTAATGATTTTGTCCACCATTAGCCAATATCACTCAAAGACTTGTTAGAGAAACATGTTTGTTTTGTCTTATATGGCAGGAAATTGCTGCGTGTTATTTGATTATGATGTCTGCGTAGGCTCCGTTCTGCTTAGGGTGTCTCTTCAGATAAATCCACTGGTGCAGATTTTATATTTATATGAGGGTTTTAATTGGCTTTTATCATATTTGTCTTCAAATCGCAAAGAATCTGCATGAGCTCTCCTCCGTAATAGAATAAATTACAAAACCTCCTGGAAGTTTTGGACACTTTTAATGATTTAAGGGTGAGATCTTTTTAAAGATCGAAAGGGACAGTTGTTTTTTTTTGTTTGAACTTAGTTTTTATTTAGGTTTTATTCAAAATCATGTACAGAATCACATTCATCATATCTGCTGTTTCATACACAAGGTAACAAGTTATGGTACAACAGAAGAGACGGAGACTATAATGACAAAGAAACATATAAAATAAGATAAGATAGAATAAAGCAAGATGAAATAAAAGAAATAGAATTAACCCAAAGCAGCCTTTTAGTGAATATATGTTGGCTTCAACCACCTTACTGTAAATTACAAAAGCTCCTGGAAGTTTGGGACATTTTTAACGATTTAAGGGTGAGATCTTTTTAAAGAATCGTGAATCTGCTTCTGTTTGTCTTTATGAACATCAGTTTTTATCTATATCCACAATGCAACTGATGTGACGTGAAGACAAAACAATACGATATATAGATTTAATATGACGCATGATACCTTTTTATATTTGCAGTGCGAGAGTGAACGAAGTTTTCTGTCCGTTTTAAATTGAAATGAAGCAATTAAGGTCCAAAGATTAAAGCGTTATAAATAATAGCGATCTCAGTATTGTACAGAATAACTCAGCCACTCTTCCCGAAGCCCCGCTACGATCACAAACCGGCAGATATGAGTGAAATCTGGAGTTATTCAAGCAAGCACAAAACTAAAAACTAAGTGGGTCAATAAAATGTCGATAGTTCTCATTCGGGATGTGTCACACTTGGTATTTAACAATGACACACAGTCGTGGTTGTTAATTGGTTACTGAGCAAACACAATATAACTGCGTGGGTTGTGCCACATGACCAGTTTTAGGTTTCTAATAGAGGTGCTGATGGGGGTGTGTGTGTGTCGGAGAGAATAGATGAGAGAGGTCGACAGGAAACACAGCGACACAGCAGGACGCACGCACGTATGTGTCATGCTCATGCCAGTGATGAATAACAAACGAAGCAGTCACAGGTCCGTAGAAAAGAAGATGGCAGCAGTTCGTGTGTGTGTGTGTGTGTGTGTGTGTGTGTGTGTTCATCTCCAGTGCCCCCGTTTTCTGCTCGCCATCTTTCCCTTTTTGTTTTGGACACTTAACCCTTTCCTTTGCCCTTTTTCAGTCGACAGCAGAGCAGCAAATCCGATGACCGATTCAGCGAGTGTTGACAGTCGGGGCATTGTTTGTAGTCGAAGGTCAGTTATTTTAACTCGAGGAATTCACAATCAGCTCTTTGTGTTCATTCTTTTTGCTTTATTCTCCCACGAGGCAGCTTTCTAATAATATTTATTTCCATTGCTGTTGTTTGAGAGTCCAGTCGAACGTCATTTAACCGTAATTACGTCTGTTCAGCTTTGGGCTCTGTGTTTTCTACTCTTTAATTCAAAAACGCTGCCTCATTTTACTCCTGTTTTGATCATTTTAACTTTCTCTTAATAATGGTTTTGCCTAAGTATGAGACATTTGGGGAGATGTGCAGGGCTCGGTGTTTCTCCGTGTAATTAACTCGGCATAGCTGTGTTTGCGCTGCAGCACGTGACGTCCGAGGAAACTCAGGCATGCCTGGAATCTCCAGGAGTTTGCCCTGCCCTCTGGAAGCTGCACGGACTCCTCTTTCGTTCACACATTTGAACTACTCATGTCACATTCCTGTTGGCGAAGCCCACACACAGGCACTATGCTTACACAAACACTGAAGCCTGCCATGCATGATGATACACATGCTGCTTCAGTTTCAATTCTCAAGCTAATCAAGCTTCAGTTCAGCCTCCCTTTGTTAAATATGAGTTCCCCACTCCTTCTAACAGTGTTTTAATTAATCTAGCACATGAACGTCTGGGACTGAAAACACAAATGGGAATACTGAGAAGCTGAAAGACGGCAGAAGACAGCTCTGCAGTGAATTGCCTGTGGACGTCTCAGAATAGAGATGCCAAAGATGTGTTTGAGGGAGTTTAGAAACGGGGATGCCTGTCCTAAAAGGTTATTCTTTAACTGCAGAATGTCCCAACTCATGTTTCTGGACTGTACAGTACAGATGTTTGCTGTAACAACCTGCAGAGACTTTTGCTGAACTGTGTTAATGCAGATTTCTCACTTTGAGAGGACACCTTTCTTCTCCACTTCACCTTTTATTTGATTTATTTCCATTTGCGGTTCTCAGAAGCTGAAACTATCCCGTTAACGTAATAAAAAAAATGATATATGTGTTAATTAGTTTAAACGTTGGGATTCAGGTGCACAGCTTCCCCTTTTTAGTTACTAGCTTTAACCTCATAAATCCATAATCACTGAGATAACTTCTTCACCTCTTTTCACCTCTCCGCCTGATAACAAGGTGTTGGATGCTCGAGCACGGCTGCAAAGTACGAATAGTCAGGGGTTAGTCGGTGAGCACTCGCAGCGTATGTGCGACGTTTGAGCGCAGGAACATGTCAGGTAAGGTCAAGGAGAAGTACAGATTGAGTGTACCATGTTTGATTGGACTCTCTTACCGTTTATACTTTGTCAGACAAGGGACGTGGCATGCTGGCAAAGGTACAAAATGTGCTATCTGTACTCTAAAGTACAGTGTGATTCTTTTCATGTCCCCCCCCCTTCAGCAGCATCAGGGAAGCCACTGGCCCTGGGAGACAACGTCACAAATTCATTATACATTTCGGTCTTTGCGACCACATGGCGGATAGCTAAAATTTTATACAAATCGAATTCTGCACAAAAGGTAAACAAGGCAGCAAGAACCTCTCTAATTTTCGCATCACTGACTCGAACGATGTTAAAATATAGATCAACCCATAATGCCAACTCAAGCAAAACGATATAGACACAAAGTATTATGAATTACACGAGCATAATCATCTCCACATATTAACATCTTGCAACTGGATTGGAATCCCAAGAAAGAAGCAGTGATACCGCCATTACTGGCGAGAATGGTAAACAATAAACAGATAATAAGTTATCGCTCCGTTTTCTGTGTCGGGAATTTATCAAAACAGGCCGAAAGAGCACTCAACACGTTATCTTCAATACAAGACGCGAGGACGCCGTTACTTAACGCTTACAAGCCAAACCCGTTAGATATGTCACGGATGACAGGTAATTACAGAGTTGTCTACACTCCTCACCACACGACTCCAGAGAGACAACGTCAGGAACAACCAAAACACCTGGCCTAAGCCCACCAGGCGAGCACATGCTGATGCCCCCGATTGCTGTCCTGAAACCACTGCTCTTCTTACACGTCCATGAAACCTGGTTCGTGATAGGCAGGGTCTAAAAAATACACTACG
>NW_023339650.1:15355983-15360843 GCF_004916995.1 Morone saxatilis
CCCCCCCCGTAGTGTATTTTTAGACCTGCTATCACGAACCAGGTTCATGACGTGTAGAAGAGCAGTGTTTCAGACAGCCATCGGGGGGGATCAGCATGTGCTCGCCTGTGGGCTTAGGGCCAGTGTTTTGGTTGTTCCTGACGTTGATCCTCTCTGGAGTCGTGTGGGAGGAGTGTAGACAACTCTGTAATTACGCTGTCTCCGTGACATATTAACGGGGTTTGGCTTGTAACCTTAAGTAACGGCGTCCTCGCGTCTTGTATTGAAGATAACGTGTTGAGTGCTCTTTCGGCCTGGTGTTTATAAATTCCCGACACAGAAACGGAGCGATAACTAAACTAGATCACATCGCAGTAATGGTTCTGCTTGGGATCATACAGTGCAGATGTTCAGATACTGTGTTTTATCTTTGAGCACCCGAGGCTTAGTTTTCATTTTGCTCTCAGTCAGGCGTCACTAGAGAGGTTTCTGCTTCCTTGTTTCCTTGGCAGATTCGTTGAACTAACGCCTGTCTCCTAGATAATACGTCTCCCAGGGCCAGTGGCTTCCCTGACGCAGACCTACTGCTGATTGCTGTTCCAAATCCGCTTGCAACACCGCAGCCTTGGCCTCTGCCCGAGCCAAGCGCATCGTACAGAGGCAGAGAAGAAGAGCAGACCTGGTTGTCAAAGCCGCACTTTGTCCTTGGGCTTTATAGCAGCACCTAAAGTGGAGCAGTTATTTTTCCACAGGGGCTGAACTACATAGAGATGACTTTGTGCTGCGTATCTGGACCACTTTATTGAAGTTTGTGTTGTAGGATTATATTATCGAGCTTTTCTGATGATCTGTACCGACGACACTACGAACTCAAAAGCTCAGAGCTCTAAATATTATGAGAGTGTCCAAACAAACCTTAAAAACAAGCTGCATGCCGTAGATTAAGAAGGTTAGCTGAATTATTTGTGTTCTGTTGCCATTTGGTTTTACCCTTTTTACCCTTTTATTAAAAACACAGAGCGGGGCAACGTTTAATCCAGATTTGTTAGATCCGAAACTGACAGATGTTTGTCAACGCTGCTTGTTGATTCCATCGGATACCGTTTCTCATCCCAGCCCCATGATTGACTCACTAAATTACTGGGATCTGTTAAAGCTGTTTAGGTTTACATAGATTAAATAATGTGACCACTGAGGTCACTGTCACTTAGGGCTGCACAATATGTTAAAAAATACAAAGTAATAGTGCGATATTTTGACAGATATCATTCACAATTGGTGAAAATTATCATTTTGCATCACAGTTTTCATTCTTACTGAAAAAGACAATTAGTTAGGGTCCGTACCAAATGTTTTCTTACAGTTACACAGCAACATCTGTAGGCCAGAGCATTGCTGCAGCAGTACAGTACTTCATTATAATGCTGTTTTGTCACACATTTGACCTTTTTATTAAAAGATTTCAACATCTGCGTCTTGGATGTTACTCTTGGCCATACTGCAGTTTCAATAATATTTTAATTGTGCAGCCCTGCTCTCGCTGTAGTATAACCTAATGGTAATTCAACACTAGCTATTAGAAGTCTTTATCAATCCTTGTCATCAGACTCTCTCGCCGTTCAGTCTGTAAGCAGAGACTTGAAGGAATGCCCTGATACATTTTGTGTGAATAATGACCATTGTACAGTGTGTCAGAACTTGGCAGCGTTAAATCTTACTTGTTAGAAAAGTATGTCGCCAAAACCCTCTAAATTTCACTATAAAAAAATTACCTGGCAGCCTGTTAGTTTACCTTCAGGTCAACCAAATATTAACATTGTAAAGGGAAAAACTAGTGAGACGATGGTCAAAGAACATTCCTGAGAGAGAAATATAAAGACGGAGACCTGTGAAGCCCGCTGCATGAGGGAGCACGCCAAGACCGCTACGGGAAAACGATAGACGCCGAGCCACATGATCCTGTGAGGGAGGCCACAACCTGGACACATACAATGCATCAATTGTACCGAGGCTGCTTCTGCACAACACACACACACACACACACACACACACAAGCGCTTTCAGTTTTCCTAATGTAAAATATGCAACGTATAGTCCCCGTAGTAAAAGTAGCTTCCTGCAGACAGCGAGAAGTTGAAGTATCATATATTGGATGGGGTTGTACGTGGGGACCAGATCCTCTATTTCTGCCTGAGAGTCTTGAAACGAAAGTCTGAGTTAAGTGTTTCACTTCTAACCACGACGATCCTGTACGTCCTATATGTTTGCATTTCCTCCCCAGAGCCTGTTCGATTCCCATTCGCGCTGCGTCAGACCGAGCCAAAGTGCTCCTCTTGCTGTTGCTAATGTGTTTGATCGTGTTTTGACAGTATAGTAACCAGCCAGCAAATTACTTGTGTATACAATCCGCGGGCCGTGCGTGCCAGAGGCCCTGGTTGCCACGTCGGCCCCCCCGCTGCACCGCTTCACTGTGGGACAAACGAGGAGCTGGCAGGCAGCGCATACCGGATCCAGCCCATCCAGGAAAGAGCCAAACGTCCTCTGTGTACTATAAACAATAGGACTTCTGGTTGTGTGTCATGTTTGTGGGAACACAGAAAGAGAGTGAGCGATCATGTGATGGAGTCAGGGAGGCGGGAGCGGAGGTGGACGGCCTCCTCTGCAGTTTTCTGGTGTCCCTGTGAACTCATTCGTTCCTGCGGTGTGAGAGCATAGCTGGAGAATTTCAGGCCATTAGTTCAACTGAACAGCAAAGTCTGAATGGGCGCTTGCTTGACCATTAATCTGTCCGCCAAAACAAAACCTGAGGTCCGTCCCTTTGTGTTCACGATGTGTTCAGTGGCTTTCCAGACATCATTTACATTCCCAGTCAGTGTTGGTGTTTAGTACGCTGCACAATCGTTCCCTCTATAGCAGGTTGTAGTTTCAGGTTCTCATATTGTTTCCTGCTTTCTCTCATATTGATTATCTTTCTTAAGTGTTCTGTTCTCAAGTTGGAGATGGGCTCCATGAAACAAGAGACGGGAGCAGCGGCGAACTTAACCATTTGGGGGCTCCAGGCGAACAGACAGAACGGCAAACGGCTCTTGTTCCGCCGACGGTCCCGCTGCCACCGGCTCCTGTAAGAAGGCTCGATAGCTTTGGCAGCTTGGAAATAAACTCCTGCCTTTGATCCCTCTTCTTCTTTTTCTGTGACCCGCTTTCGTATATTTGTTTCATTTCTCTCGATTTATCTGTTCTTCTTCTTCTTCTCTCTCTCTTCCCGCTATTTACTGTTTTGGATTTTACGTCGTAATAATTTCCGCATACGTGATGAGAGTGATGCGTAACATGGAATAGTCCATGTAGTGCGGACTGAAGGGGGGTGCACGGTTCGCAGAAAGACCGTCAAAACATGAGTAATTGATCAAATTAGACATCCCGATGCTACTATTGTGAAGAGATTTATATAAAAACAATAAATATAAAATACAAAATAATAAAGAGGGCATTTTGGGGATTCAGATGCCTGGTTTGCCTGATAGTACGACCCGCCTCTGGACGGGAGCAAACTGTTATCAGGTGTTCGAGCTCTCAAGTCTTTCAGCCTGGCTGCTGCTTTGAATTTGGTTTGGATTGCAAATCTGCACTGGGACTCGTTGCAAACTCCCTTCCTCGCTCTCTTTTTGTTTGTTTGTGTTGATCGAGTTGTGCACACGGTGTCCCAGGACTGGCGGTGCAAGCTTTTCTATCAGTGTGGTGGTTTTAGTAACCAAAGCAGTGATTAGCCCACCAGTACGGCAACAGTGGAGGGATTACATGTCTATTTTTAAAATGCTGACTGGAAATTGCTTTACTGCACCAAGCAACCATTCTTTGTTTCAGAAAGCATAACCAGGAGCGCCGCATGTTGTTCGTAAATAAAGTTTATTTCACTATTTACTGAACTACCTCCGCTTGTGCTTCAACACTTGAGACGGTTTGTAAAACACCTATTGTAGTCGAGTGTGAGTGGCGCACAATGTCATGTCCACCTGTTCTCTCTCAATCTTTTCCTTCAGCCCTCTGGAGTCTACATCAACATCAAGACACAAGTGCGATATCGGCTTTCTGTTGATTTTGTAATGTGCGTTGACAGCTGTCACACAGGAATCTATAAAATAGATTATTCTAGGCTGCACATTTGGCCTCATTCAGGCAGCATTTCACTGATACAACCCCAACTACAACAGCATTCAAAGGGAGAAAGGCTTGTGTTGTCACTGTGGTTGTTTATTAACCCTATTGACGTTGGAAGAAGTTTTCTGGCAGTAGGTTGGTGGGAACATTATCTGGCGGTGCTGTCTTTCTCAGCGGGTTGTTTGAGGTGTTAACCGTTGGCCACGTTGTCTGCGTTTCAGTCCGTTTGCCTTGAATCGAGGGTACCCTCTTTTCCTGAGCCGTTCTTGTTTTCCTCAACAAAAATATTTCCAGGCTTCCCTGTGTTTATCTAGTCAAGGATGCTGTAAGGCAGCCAACATATACAAGCCCCCCTCACATACACGCAGTCATAAATACACATACATAAACTGTGTACATGTACAGCCCCCCGGTCCAAACCCTCTTCAGCTACGACCATTCATTCCTCACTAAAGAGAACATGGCGTCACAGCCAAACAGTGTGTCAGGCAGAATAAGAGAGTGCTATTTATGTCACTCTGTTGTCCCTGCGTACTACACGTGTATTAGTTGGGGATGTAAATTTAAAGCCCATTGGGTGAGGCAGGAACGAGTCCTAAAACTCAGAAATCCCTCCTCAAAGTCGAGTTCTGTGGTTAAAACAAGATATTCAAACTTTAAAACTTTACTTTACTATTTAATTAAAAGTTTAGTGCTGGTGTCGTTGAAGTCAGCGACCGTGTT
>NW_023339650.1:15360943-15370396 GCF_004916995.1 Morone saxatilis
ATCGTTTCCCCCCGATTTTATTAGTTTTGAGATCGTTTGGCCCCAAAATCGTAATCATGATCAAATTTCGATTAACTGAGCAGCCTTAAAGCAAAGTAAAACTAAGACTAAACTGACGTAAAGACCTACAGCACTGGGCCTTCTCTCCTGCGAGTTTCAGCACACACACATATACAAACACACATCCCGAGGCACATTAACACACACTTGAGTGGAATATAATGTAAACGGGGCGATGCCGATAAGCAGCAGAGCATTTTACCATGCTCCACGCACGCTGCTCTCTGTCAAAGGTTGCTCGTGGGTGACGGGAGCTTCATTCACTGTATAATAATGAGGGATATCTCAAATAAAGTACCTGCACCACAGAACCCATTTCACACTAGCTTAAGTTGGGCACATTGTGGATGTTTCACATACCCAATCCTCCCTGTGTGAAACCTTATCATAGTCCAGCAGAATCTGTGCAGCTGTGTCTGCTCTCACAGCTGTCTTAACCACCATTAAAGTTACCTAATACTTTTCTTTTATGCAGTTCAGAACAGTTTAAGAGGGAACATGGCTGCAGGCGTGACTCAACCTTTTTACTCGCGTTCGCACATAAAATATTGATGTTTTAGTTGCCAAAGGTGTTCTTAAAATTGGCATCAACAAAAGCAGCACATAAATAGAGACACAGACCAGCCCAGTCTTCTATGACATTCAAATCTACAAGCACAACTCCTGTATACGTCTACATCCAATTTAACAGGTTCTTCCTTGACCCATGCTACACTATTCCACCAAGTTTCATGTAAGATAAGATGAGAGATTTTTTATTCGTCACATGCACAGTGAAATGCTTCTTTGTAACAAAATACTACTACAGTAAAACAGCAGTGATTGCACAGAACACACAAGGTAAACAATATAAGTGTAAATATAAAACTAAGAAAAGAATAAAATAAAATATAGACTGTAACTCCTAAAACTTAAAGGGGGGTAGCTCGTGTATATATATGTAAAACGAACCAGTATTTTTTCCATAATCCTGCTGACAGACAAACAAAAACAGCACTATAAACATATCCTCCTTAGCAAGGGTAATAATCTGATGGTGGTTTGCAAATGGGTTGTGCTTACTGGTATGTCTCTATAACTGCTCTCGAGACCCCACACTGCCCTCTGCTGACACGGTTATCATTTCCCCTCCTCCACTCTCACTCCTCTCTGCTCCACTGTACTAAATCCTCCCTGTTTACAGCTTCACTCCCTTCCTTAAGCAAACAACTCTCACAAGGGCGCTCATTAAAACATCCCAGTTGCACAGTTATAAAGGAAACGCAGCACACTGGGTCTCACCAACGTGTGTCCTCACTGGTTACACACGCACACGAGCAGAGTCCTGTAAAAGCTGAGTGACTGAGCAGACTGCTGCGGTTCACTAATACAATGAAGAGACAGTGGCGGTACACTAAATCCCACTGCTCCCATTTGTTATTCCAGTTGACCCATTGACCCGTGTAACGCTGCTGGTTCTCCATTGTTTAATTTGAACGTACACCAGTCGGTGGGAAACTCAAATCCAGTTTTCATTGATAAAATCAGTTATTGACTGCTCTAAAAGTAACTGGACACATCAGAGAACAGATTTAATACATGTCCCTCTCATAGAAAATGTCAGTATTTGATTGGAGACGTAAAGCTGCACAGCATCACTGTTGTTTGCTCGGGGAAACAGCGGCGGGTCTGTCTGCGAGCGGCCACTCACAGACGGAGTGAATGGCCATCTTTGTGAGTGTTCATAACTACTTGTTCACAGACATGATTGCATTACCGTCCAGCTTTCTCCTCATCACTGATCGAGCTCTGGACGACATCCCGAAGAATGCACTGATGCAAAAGCTTTTATTAGGTGATTGGTTTAGCCTGGAAGGAAGAACTGTCCATTAGCAGTGAAATGGCGTTGCATACTTCGGTATGAGCGTCCTGCCTCGCCGTGGGAAGAAAAACTTGTGTTGGCATTTAACATAATACTGTTTTGAAGTGTGTTCTTGTATCTGCAGCACGAGTCTTCAGGTGTGTGTTTTTCAACTCGCTGTTTCCCTGAGAGACGTTCGGTCTGCGAGCGCCACCTGTTCTGCCAGCCGGGGTTGTCTGCCCTCCTGGGGGCCGGTTCCCATCTGGGCTTGGTCACGTGGTCGCCCACAGCTCCTGTTTCCTATTCCTGTCATCTGATACCTGTCACCTGCTACTCAGGGAGCCAACACCCTCTTTGTCTCTCTCTGGCTCCGTTCTTTCCTGTCCTCCCTTCCCCTCCCCCTGGTTTCACTCTCCATCAGGTGTGGACGCTAGTATGAACTACCATGCAAATGTTGGGAAATTTTGGGAAAGTACTGACAAGCTCTGTCTCGCACTGCCAGCAAACCATGAGCTGATTCTGGGGAAGAAAAAAAAACGTGTTGCTGTAGCCACCTCCCCATCCAAACACAATACACATAACTAGTTAAAAGCAGGAAATGTCTGTCGTCGAGGAACAAAAGTCGAGTTGAACTGCAGCATTCTTCTGTCTGGCAGCGTAATTGTAGAGCTGTAGAGTGTGTGTAGAGTGTGTGTGTGTGTGTGTGTGTGTGCACTCACACTTAAGTCAGGCAGAAACATGACGATACAGATCAAAGAAGGTTTTTCTGTTATCTGATTTACAACGCGTTTATGCAACAGGAAACAGGAGTGTAACAGCGCTGCGTTTGTTTGAAAGCGTAAGTTGGCACGGAGGAGCAAGAATTTTGAAATCGTCTAGTGTATTAATCTCTGGTAATCGACACACGAGGCTTGTTTTCAGCAGCGGGCCTTGCTGACAGCCTGAGGTTTAATTTGAATTAAGGTTTAGGCTCCAAGCTTCCAGACGTCTGTGCGCTCTATGTTCAGAAAGCATCCCTGAATAATGAGTTTATACAAATTCCTACTCAAGAAAGCCCAAGTCGGCAAGTTTCTCAAGAGTCTTCCTCCCGTACTCCGAGGAGTGGACTGGCTTTGGACAGAGCAGACAGTGGCTCCTCTGTGGGCTGCAGAACCAGGGGCTGATTGAGGGGTTAATAACTGCATACTTTTGGCCCGTGACTCTTGCTTTTCCCCGCCAGCTCGTCTTGTCCGTCCATCTTAACAGCAGATGACACACAGAAACGCACACAAACGCGGCCGGCGGAAGAATGTTTCTGAACGCCGTGCCGTCCAACAACCAGGCTCTTGTGAAAGCACTTGGCACTCTCCTCGGCCACGCTATCGAAAGCCACTTTGTTTGGCTGCCGTTGCCATGACGAGGAGGAGTTTTCGGGAATATGACGAAGGAATGTTTTTAAACTGGTTCTCGAGGGCCCTCATTTGAATAGACAGGATGTTTTTTTGTGTGTGGTTGCGGTTAAAGCAGCGAGAAACGTCTGCAACATTTGAAACAATATTCAGTTGATTGAATCGATAGACTAATTTCTGATTATCGATTTATCCTTTTAGTCATTTTTCAAACAAAAATGTGAAGATCTGCTGCCTTTGTCTTGTCTTTGTTTTGAAACACTTTGGGCTCTGGGAATTTGCAGTAAATCAGATAACATCACTTCTGTTTATGGTTTATAGATTTGATTGTTGAACATGCCCCACAGTCTCATGAGTGAAGAGAAAGTATTTGAGGTTCTGTTTTGTTTAACACATTATCTTGTGTCTCCACAGCCTTTCTTCAGACTACTGAACCTCCGGAAGCTCGGCCTGAGTGACAATGAGATCCAGAGACTCCCTCCTGAGGTGGCTAACTTCATGCAGCTGGTGGAACTGGACATCTCCAGAAACGGTACACGAAACGCACACACACAAGTTGCTCTGCTTGTTAGACCACCCATTAACACACAATTACTTCAATGAGGCGTTTAACATAACCTTCCGCTCTTGTCTAGACCACCCCCAACAACACAAAACAACACAAAACAACAACTATGTCTGTAAACATGTGGTCTTAAGCAGTGGGGGCAAAGCCAAATCGGTGTGAGAATAAACATACTAGCAGCAGCCTTTAGATAAATATTAGCTGGCCCTCTTTGCCAGTTTGTACAGTCTACCCCCAGGCACAGCAGACATTCATACACTCACTTCTGTTCCCTTGGAAAATCCCTATAAGACGAGAAAAGAAAGAAACTCAGCACCACAATGTAAGCAAAGGTAATATTCCATAAAGGAGAGAGAGACTTTTCAGTTGGGATGAAATATCTGCAGCTCATCAGCTCTAACACACACACACAAATATCTTGCCCTCTCTGTGTCCTTGCGCGCTGTTCACTGATACTCCGCGGCCAGAAGGGCCTATATGGCAGATATTAGACCTCTGCTCTGCTACACACTGCATCAAGTGCTGTAGGAACAGTGTGCAGTGGCCTGTAAGGGTCTTTCCCATCTGTCTGCCTGTCTGCTCCTGCTGCAGCACAGTGCGGAGCCAGATAAGCCTCACAGGCTGCTTGGCTCAGCAGGGATTTCTTAACCTGCACCTGCAGGATCCAGTGGTGGTTATTTACCTTGTTATTTAAGTTATTTACCTGGTCAGGTCAGTAGGTTGCTTTTCTTCTTGTGCCTTATGCTGTATATCTACACCAGGCGTAAGGTTAAGCTGACTTTGTGTCTTTAGCATTTTAAGCTGTTTGTTATTTGACACCACAGTGAATCATTGCTTTTATGCTACAGGCAATATGTTTGTTTGCTTTGCAGTACAATATCCCTCTTGTCACACAGACTACTTTTGAGTCCAGTCTGCATAGTTTGAAATGTGTCTCCCTTCATTTTTTGCATTTTAGCACACATGGGAACACCACTCTGTTAAGACTGAGTACTAAAGAAACAGCTCAAATGCTTTCATATACAGAGACAGGGGTCCAATGATCTTAGTTATGACTTAGATGGAAGCACATAGCAATAAATGTATTATTGTTCTTTACATTTTACTTAAAATAAAGATGTAATAGTACACGTTGACCAAATCCTCCCTGGTACAACTTCCATCTCTTTGTGTCTCATTTCTTCTATTTCTCTCATTTGCCCGCTCCCAGCCATCTGGATGTTATTACAAGGAACTTAAAATGATTTGCTCCATAGAATAAGACCCCCACACCCTCCCCTGCACTCTACATCTGTGTGTCCATGGTGCTGACTCCTGTCTCTCTCTCTTCTCCCCCCACCTCCTCCTCTTCTCCTGCAGACATTCCTGAGATCCCCGAGAGCATTAAATTTTGCAGGGCCTTGGAGATCGCAGACTTCAGTGGAAACCCCCTATCCAGGTAAGTGAATGGGAACAGGCCATCACTCTATTCCACATCACTGTGAGAAAATATGATGTCTGGCCAAGTGCAACAAGGGCGAGAGAAGCAGCTTTGTCATTTGTGTGCTCTTAATCACTTTTCTGGCCTGTTTCAAATGTGCTGTGAATCATATTGCACATATATCTGTTTTACAGTGTGCACTTAATACTAAATTGTAGCTGCAGTTCTTGGAATTATTTAGTTATTAAGAAATACTTGTGCACAGTACATGAACACATGGAGGAGGAGATCACACTTTGTGTGACAATGTGCTGTCTGATCAAACAAGGCAGTGAAAAGTGTCACGTTAACCTAACCTGGATACCAGTTGATCTCTATATATCCCTTTATATATGCACTGCTGTCTGAAGTAGAACATTTCTAATTCCCCAATCAGTGATGTCTAACTTTATATTTCACCTTTTAACTTCCTCCTATAGAAAAGCAATGGAAAAACTGGCAAGAGCTTTGATGCTGAATGCTTTAACAGATGGGCCGATCGTCGTGTGTGTGTGTGTGTGTGTGAGTGTGATCTCATGCATTGTACATGCATTGTACAAGAGTCTCTCCACTATTTCCCTCCTATCTTTCTGCTGCAGATTACCAGATGGCTTCACTCAACTACGAGCACTGGCCCACTTGGCACTCAACGACGTGTCATTGCAGACGTTGCCCAACGACATTGGAAAGTATGTACACATGCACAAAGGCTCATAGTCAATCATCATAATTTGATGGTGTAAAATGTGTTTTTATATCTTGGATATTTAAGGAAACTGCGGCCATGTCTTCATAAGTGATTGAAAATGTCTTATTTATGGTACAGAACCCATAAACTTGGTTGTAGTTATCACATAAACTCTGCTCCCAAATAATGTAGAATAAATTATCACTAATAATCGTGAGTTGAGCTGAAATGATTCAGTAACATTTTTGATGTATCACTTTTAATCAGTCACACTTAATCACAGCAAAAATACTAAACATTCTCTAGTTCTAGGTTTTAAAATGAGAGGATTTTCTGCTTTATATCATTTTATATTTAATATCTTCTGGATTTTTAACTGTCGGTGAGACAAAAGAACAATTTTAAAAGATTATTTTGGCTCTGGGAAATTGTGAAAGGCAAACAAACGTTTCTGATGATCTGAAGAAATCGTTTGTTGGAGCCCTAATTGCAAGATTATAATTTTTGTCAAAATTATAAAAGCTCTCTACTCAAGCATTTTACTGAATTAGATCCTTGATATATTAGGAGCCCGAGCAGGTTTGAAGTAATTCTGTCGCCCAGTGGGCTCTGAGGCTGCCGGTTTTTGGGCTCTGGGCCACTGCTGTGCTCAGACAGATGGAAGAGCCCCTCACCATGCCAAGCAGCCCAGACGAACAGACCTGCCATCTGACTAACCAACCTGCTTCTCCCCTCTCCCCTCTCTTTCTCCCTCATCCTCTCTTCTCGTCTTCTCGCCGCCTGCCAACTCCTACCCCTCTCTCTCTTTTACTTGCCTCCTTTTGTAGCCTGGCCAACCTAGTGACGCTGGAGCTCAGGGAGAACCTGCTGAAGTCTCTGCCCACGTAAGTGTCATCTCCCTCCAGCGCACATATGCATCAGGGCCCGGTCTTTAATTCCCCACCATCTCTCTGTATTGTGCCTGCTGACAATGCAAGATAAGATAAATGATCCCACAGTGCAGGAGGAATTGTCACCGCTGTTTCACCTTTACTTTGACTTCATCAGCACTATAATCACCACGAGCTTTAGTTAGAACCTCTCTCACTTATAAACGTGGGTTTAAAAACATTCTTTGCATATGTCAGTACATATGAATGAATGGTATGTTGTAATTGTTGGCAAAGCTCTGCTCTTTGGTCTTTCAGGGCGCATATTTGTGTGACTTACTGCATGTGCAATTTTGTGTACGTATTCAGGTCGCTCTCTTTCCTGGTGAAACTGGAACAGCTGGACCTGGGCAGCAATGAACTGGAAGTTTTGGTAAGTCAACAACTCATCCCCCTTAACCATAATATACACTATACAGTAGATGATTCATCCCACTGCCAGGTGCTCAAGCAAACACCCTCAGTTGTGCCTTAAAATAACTTTGACAGACACGCAGAGTGACACGTATTGTCAAATATTCTTCTCACATTCCCACCACAATAATTATGATCTAAACCACACATTTACCTCACCACACACAGCAGAGCCGGTCTGTCAGACCTGAGGCCATGCATGTATTGTACCCCACAGTGAATGCTGTTTTAAACCTGGGAACGCCCACCTGTCTCAATAAGACAGGGTAAACAATACCTCATAACCTGACAAGGGCGGAGGCTGAGCAAATAGTTGACATGAAACCTTGCCTGCCTGCCTGCCTGTCTGTCATAAACCACAGCTTTACTGACATCCTCCTTAATTTCATTTATCACTTAGACTTGAATTTGTTTTGATTTTGGGAGACTTTAGCCCATTGAGCCCAGGATTGAAAACAAATACATATTTACTGAATGGATTTGGCAGCTTCAGCTCAAGTATGAGGAATAACAGATCACAAAAGAGAAGCGTTGTAATGAAAGATCCTGTTTCTTTAAGTTATTGACCGATAGAAAATCAGATAAATCGATTTAACTGCACAGTCATCTTGCAAAAGTCATACTAGAATTTTGAATCCAGGGTGAAAAGCTGATTTTCACTCACTGTTGCATATCCTGATTAGTGCTGGCAGTCCCTGGCTTTGCACAGTTATTAACAAATATAATCAACCTGCTTTTTCTAATACCCAACTGTCCCCAATGTGGTCCCTCCTCTCCTCTCTACTTCTATCTGACTCTTAGCCGGACACCCTTGGTGCTCTCCCCAACCTGAGGGAGCTATGGCTGGACCGTAACCAGTTGTCCTCATTACCACCAGTAAGTACACTTTAATACAAATGTTTTTAAAAGCTGCCTTGTTGCAAGAACTTAATTTGAACAAAATAACATTACACATATGCAGAATTAACTCCCACTAGCAGATTTATACCCCTCGTTTATGCTGTGAAGGTAATGGTTGTATTGTGCCTCTGCGGCTCACTGCAAGTGGTATTTATTTTGTGTTTGTGTAGGAGCTGGGGAACCTCCGGAGACTGGTGTGTCTGGATGTGTCAGAGAATCGTCTGGAGGAGCTTCCCTCAGAGCTAAATGGCCTCCTGGCTCTCACTGACCTGCTGCTCACACAGAACCTGCTGGATGTCGTCCCAGACAGCATAGGTGAACAAAACAAAAGGGAGAGAGAGAGACACATTGTCTTAATGGGGATTCAGACTGAAAACAGCACAGTTGGCTGTGTTGGTGGGGCCTTGTTGTTTAAGGTACTAGAGAGACATGAAATTAAACTCAGGAAGTCTTCTTTGAATAACAGATTGCGTTTAATGGCTTATCAGATGAAAAGGCGCCAGAAAGCTTTGTAACAGTCACAGATGGGATTTTACAGCTCTGAAAAGTTATCAAAGCGGCATCTATTTTATCTGTCATCTCAACAATTGCAAGGTAAACAGCAGAAATCTAGTGGTCATGGTACAAAGTAATCCACCAGGAATGTATGCTTGCATGTATTTGATTGGCCAACACAGCGCCTCGCCAGATGTTGCATTGCAAAAGTTGAATCTGGCCCAACCTTTTTGCCGGATGAAGACCTTGAACGCAGCCTTAGAAAAGCAGGATGTGAAAGTCAAGTAATAAAATTATGTCAGAAATTGCATCTGACACAATGAATAATGAGAATTATGAGATAGCAACATCTATTGTAACCAATATTAAGTGACATAAAAGAACACCAATATTAATTAGTGTGACAAAAGTTCTTCTCTCCTTGTGCAGTCTGTGAACAAAGTGACTTTTTTGGGTACTTGGGGAAAGTTTGCCATCTAATTGGGTAGGACTAGAGTAAGTAAACCTGGGGCAGACCCAGTGTGTGTAGGAGACAAAGCACTGTTAAATAAGAACAACACTGACCCCTACTGGAAAAATAATGCTAGTGAAGTGTGGCACAAGTACTAACAACTGTAATATGTCTGCTTTTAATTGAATGAATTTTATTCCAGAGTATGGGTCCATATTAAAAAAAGAGCACAACATGTCACTACTAGTGTTGGGTATATTATTT
>NW_023339650.1:15370496-15409266 GCF_004916995.1 Morone saxatilis
AAAAAAAGAGCACAACAATGTCACTACTAGTGTTGGGTATATTATTTTTATATATATATATATATATATATATATATATATTAGTATACTGATGTTGTTATTTTAACTGGTATTGTGTTCTGTGTCTAGGTTGCCTGAAACAGCTCTCCATCTTCAAGGTGGACCAGAATAGACTGACCCACCTCACTGATTCAATAGGAGAGTGTGAAAACCTCACAGAACTCGTCTTGACAGAGAACCTTTTACAGGTAGGAGGATGTAAACCATTTACAGCAGCCTTTCACGCACTATGTATGCCCCTTAATACTCAAGCCCAATTAACGGTTGAACTTCATTAACATTTCTGCCCAATGTTAATGTTTTCTGTCTCACTCCCTCAAAGTCACTTCCTCGCTCGCTGGGCAAGCTGAAGAAGCTGACCAACCTGAATGTAGACCGCAACCGTTTGGGCAGCGTGCCCAAAGAGCTGGGAGGCTGCGCCAGCCTCAACGTTCTCTCATTGAGAGATAACCGCCTGGGAAAACTGCCTGCTGAGCTTGCAGATGCCACTGAGCTGCACGTGCTGGATGTGGCTGGGAACAGGTAAGCTTACTTAACCCCCTGAACTGTAAATAATACACAGACGGTATCCGTGTTAAGGTTAAAGATTTTAAATACAGCGCAAAAATTGGCTTTTTAGTGTTACAAGCATCCAGCCAGGAGACACTGCTCCTCCAATTTCGCCCTTTTTAATGTGATCAGGACAACAATATAACCTCATGTAGATGTATTTTCAAAACTATAGTGCTAAGTTATGTAAATGTAGTATCGGAAAATTCAAGCAAATGCATCATTGTGAAAGTGTCTTTTGGGTAATTTGCGAAAGGTTATAGAGAGAGCAATGTTTCTGCAGTGGTATGAAGCTTATTCCTGTGATTTATTTATCAGTACACATGATATATGAATGCTCAAATGCTAAAATTATAGAGTTTTGTGATCATCAATTCATCCATTTAGAATCATAAAAGTATAATGTGGATGATATTTTTCACTGAAAAGGAAAGATTGTGGCTCATCATACCTCATCCCTTCTTTTGTCCAGATTACAAAACCTGCCTTTTGCCCTGACAAACCTCAATCTGAAGGCCATGTGGCTCGCAGAGAACCAGTCTCAGCCAATGCTCAAGTTCCAGACGGAGGATGACGAGCGCACAGGAGAGAAGGTGTTGACCTGCTATTTACTGCCCCAGCAGCCTTCTCCGAGCCTAGGTGAGTAACCCTACATGTGTCATTCATCAGACATATATAGGAAAAGTCTTTTGTGCATGTGGCATACCCCGATATCATCAAGATAGTATGTTTTTGTTTAATTTTACATTTTATCAGACATCTATTCAACAAATTAATACTTAAATCTGTTATTTTGATTATATAACTGCTAAGATACTAAGATTGTAGTATGTACAATGCCTAACTTATTTGCTGTATTAACTGGTAGGAAATGTATCTCATATTTAGAGCTTTACAATTAGTGTTTATATAGTTTTTGTTTTTGTTGTAGCTTGTAAAACCACATATGTATGTATGTGACTTGACACAATGTGTTCTTGAAGCTGTACATTCAAAATGAATCCACAGCTCTAAGCTCAGTTTGACATCTTTCTCTCCTTCCCAATTTCTCTTGGTTTTCCACAGAGAACTTGCTGCAGAACAGTGTAGATGACAGTTGGACAGACAGCAACCTGAACCGAGTGTCAGTCATTCAGTTCCAGGAGGAGACCAAAGCTGAGGATGAGGACGATGAGGCTGCTGCAGAGCGCAGAGTGAGCAAGCAAAACAATACAGTGTCACTTTTTGTCCTCTTCATGTCATTTTGCACAGATCATTTTCATGTTTTGCCCTCCTACCTATCAGCACTGATACTCTACATCTCTGTTCGTCACTTGTTTTGGCTAATAGTGATTGAAAATGTAACTCTTAATTCATGTTTTTAACCTGTTTTCTTTGTTTCAGGGCCTTCAGCGCAGAGCCACACCGCACCCTAGTGAGCTGAAGGTGATGAAGAAGGTGATTGAGGAGAGGAGGAATGAAGCCTACACATCCAGACCTGATGGAGAGGAAGAGTCCCACGATCCACAGGTACATGCGTCATACTGTATAATGATTGTCAAGTCTGACAGTTATCATTTAAAGGTTTAGTTTTTATTGTCTATCTGGCTTTTGACTTGAATCACCTGGTACTCTAATACTCTAGGAAGTAGACAGAAAACTGTTTTAAACACAAATGTCACGTCACTGGTCCTGAATCAATCAAACTGATGGTTTTGGTTTTAGGAGAAGCGGCTCAGTGACCTGTCCAATCAGAGCCATGACTCCCAGGTGTCAAATAGCACACTGTCGGCCACCTCCCATGAGGACAGACACAATGTGACTGTGGCCTCGCAGAGGGAGGACCTAGTAGATGGCCACTCCCCTCAGGACGAGGAAGAGCTGGATGAGATGGAGGTGGAGTATATTGAGGTGAATATTTATATATCTGTATATTTTCACTTGGTTAAAACATCAAAACATATACAATTTACCATTTGACCTTCTAACTGAAAGAAGCTGTTCCCCCTGTTGATAACTAATTATATCTCAACCCCTCTTTTCTCCAGCCCACTGTGCACTTTGCAGAGGAGCCCATCATCCGTGGTGGGGATGAGGACGACGAAGATGATGGGGAAGATGGCGAGAGGAGCGAAGGAGAAGACGAGAGGCCGGCTTTTCCCGCAGAGAAGCAGCGTCTGATCAGAAAGGACACGCCACACTACAAGAAGCACTTCAAGATCACCAAGCTGCCCAAGCCCGAGGCCGTGGCCGCCCTGCTAGAGGGCTTCAATCCCGACAGCCTCAACTCTCCGTCACAGGCCGCCGAGGACGATCAGGACGAGGAGGAAGAGCAAAGTATATGCACCCCTCAGCACCATCACAGAACGGAGGAGCTTGAGGACAGCCGACACCAGGTCAACTCCAGTCAAGTAAAGGTAAAGGAGAGATCCCAGCAGTGGTAGGGTGCAGTGCAGGAACTTGGAGGAGTAGAAATTGTTGCATATTATAAGTAGAAAAGCGTTGTTTTCCTCTACTGCATTCGCACACGTGTAGAAATATAAGAAATATACAAGTAAGTGGTGTAGCAGGAAACACAGTATGCAGAGATGTTGTAACAACACACGCCAAATCAGTTAATTAACTCATTTTATGCTTAAAATGTTCTGTTGATGTTTTAAGAATATATCTGAATCAATATATGTTTTGCTTGCTCATTGCCTCTATGCAAAAACTGTATGCATAGAGCGCCCTTACCACCTTGCAAGTTGCATTCAGTTTGAAGCACTTATTAAGGACGTGGCATTGCATGCAGGGTCGCTGTGGAAATGAAGATGTCTAGCCTTGAGCTGTGGATCAGGGGCAGTGCTTTCCTCAGGAGTTGATTTTGTGGTTTAACCACAAACTCGCCAACAGTCTCGCCTGCTTTTTCTTTGCTGTGTTCCAAAGATGAGATGTCCTTCACCACATACAAACACTCAGATGTCATAAGCTGATAACACTTTCTAATACCTCACATCGCTCAGATCACGTGGACGCATAAACAACAAAAATATACATTTGTTGTCTCGTACTTGGAGACAAATGAAAGAGAAACCTGATTTTGAAGTCTTGTTTCCACATGCGATAGTTTCTTGAACTTTGTGCACTGAAAACATATGATATGGATCTTTTGACGTTAAAAGATAAATGTCCTCTCCACACAAGCAGCTGCAGGCCTCTCTTGCACAACACTGGCCCAGTTCAGTACTAAACTTCTCACCATATATATCAGCCATCTCCTAAATTTAATTGAATAATGACATTTTCACACTCTGCTCTTATAACACTGTGTGTGTGTGTGTGTGTGTGTGTTTGAAGTATGAATGGAGTGAGTGACGTCTGCTCCTGTGCCACTTATGAAAATGAATCTCCTTATTGATCACTAGTATTTGGGGGAGACTTGATTTATCACCCTGATTGTACAAATCCCCTTTTTAACACTGTGATCAGACATCATCATCTCACCAAATTTGTTTTGTGTGTGTTTTATGAATGTGGGTCTGTTTGTGTGGCTGACCTCAGACCACCCAGAACATACTGGCAGAGCTGGAATGGGAGATCCAACGAGTCTTTTTGTGTCATATGACAATAATCTTTTTTATGGGATGTTTAAATTATTGTAGAGAGTAAAAAAAGCTTCTTTGTTCTTGCACATAAAAGTCAGCAAGACGTATTTTCAGTGTTGCCCTGGTTTTCTTAAACCTTTTTTTTTAACTCTTTGTAGATATCTTGGGTTTTTATAGGCTCAGAGTACTATAACCTTGTACATTTTTTTTTCTTACAAAAGTAGGCCTGTTGCCTTAATTAAAGCTTGCTACTGGAGGAGTTGGCTGTCTGTGGTGTGGAGGCTGGGCTTATTCTGGTACGGGAGCTTTTGCCTTCTCTTGTGCGCTCTCTACACTGTGTGTTTTTGCACTGTAGCTCAGCTCCTTGGTCTTGTCTTTCCATCTCTGCCTGTATTTGCTTCTGGTGGCTGGGGAGTGAGTGTGGGATTGCATCGGCTCCAAGGTGGTCCGTCCCAGTGGACTTGGAAGTCCCCCAACCTGCAAACAGACAGTGGGTGTGTTTGTGTGATGTTTGTGGAAAGTGTGAGAAAGTTCTTTTTTCTTTTTCTTTTTAAGTGTGCTTGTGAGCATACTTTTATTTTGGCCTGACTAATCCGCATGCCTCTCGCTGGTTCCTGTCCTAACAGGGGGTGTCATTTGATCAAGTCAATAATCTGCTGATTGAACCTGCTCGAATTGAGGAGGAAGAGGTCTGTACATACTCTTTCCCGTCCGGTCTGTCTCTCTGTGTCCCTCACTCACCCACTCATTCACCCACCTGTATTCAGAGGTATAGAAAAAACCCACAGAAAATCCATGGTTAATCCAAGCCAATCACTAGGGACCCCCTAACCACAACTCATTTATGAGATGGCCAGTGTGGCAGAAGCTGGATGCGGGAATGAAGTAGCCATGTTTTATACATTACATTTATTCTTTTTAAACTCTTACATTGAGGTTTCACAAATGTGCTGTGTTTGAGTGCATCCTGGGAGTTTAGACTATCTTTCAGGACATTAACAAATGGTTTTTCTTTCTCTTAGTTGTGTCCTTTATTATTTAATCAGCTTTAGTTAGCACGGTCAATATCTTAATGATAATGGACTTAGATCCCTTAATGAATTAGCTAGTGTGGTTAGCAGTGACTAACTTACTCTTGCACACTGGATAACTATTTATTTTCGGTTAGGACTCATTATATGACAAACATATCACAGCTGTAATAGTATAAACTCAACACATCTTGTAGACGGGGCACCTCCGTGGCTCCAGGCGTCCCTGGCGTCCGCGGTTTAAGTCCAGCTGGGGACCTTATTTACATTTCTATCTCCCTGCTGTATCTTTCACATCTTGTAGGCTTAATTTGTAGATGTTGCCTGCTTATTAAGTTAGTTAATTCTACCCTGAAAGGCCGCAATAATTGACGATTATTAAGTCACCTTTAATATATTATGATCCGTCAGAACGGTATTTGTGAATCTGTGGGAAGTCTGCTCCATCTGTGTGGTTCTTCTCAGTCACAAGATAAAACATAATGTTTCCACCTGCAACATTGTTTATAGCCAGTAATGCAGCTCTTCATCTTACGAGTTCACCACGGCAGCTGCTTCATTTATCGTACAACCCTTGCAACATTATCCATTTAAAAAAAAAAGTGATCCTCCATATTTCTTCACAAGGAGTTACAGTGAATCCATTATTTCCGTGCTTACAGCATGTTGAAATAACTAGTAAGAGCTATTTGTCAGGAGGTCGGAGACGTACTCGTCTTTATTTGAGTTTGATCTTTGAGTCTACTAGATAAACAGTGTAAGTACATCTTATATATCTGAGTAACAGCATGCTCTATATGCTAAACGCCTCTTCATAATATCCATATCATTGCATGTAATGTAAAAAAGTAAAAAAACAGATTAGACTTTGCAGATTTGCACACTGCACAGCACTTGAAACTACAAATACTTTTTTGGGCTCCCTGCCAAAAATTAATTTGATGGAAACTCTACAACAGCCTCCTCAACTTGAACCATATGTCTAAAATGTTTACACATTTTAGGCCGCAGATAATTGTTTGCCTATTTGTCAACCTTTTTTTTTTTCTAAAATGCTGGCAATGCCTTAAAATAGCTAAAACTTTGACCGTAGTCAACACAGGAGTGTAAATCCCAGTCCAGCATCAGGTTCTGCCACACTGCCCCTCTGCTCCTGTACCTTTCCTCTGCTTCTGCTGCTTCGCTCCTTTGCTCCTCCTCCTCTCCTGTCCATGCTGTGTTGCCCTGGAATGAATGGGCTGGTTGCTCTGTGACGAGGCAAGTCTGCTTCCTCCAGGTGATTTTCTTTTGTTGCATAGACGGCAACTCAACTGCTAACCAGAGGAAGAGCTCCAGATTGATGAAGATGGATGAAGTTTACTTCTCAGTAGTCTAATTTTAATGTTATAAACCTGTATAGATTGCATGTGGACTGCCAAGACTTAACTTTTTAAATTGTAGGACATTACATTTGATATTTACTTCCTTAATCTTCTGTATATTGTTGTTGTTTTTTTTTTTAAAACGGGTGTTTTTTGTTGAGCTTGCGTTTTCCTGTTATTGTAGGTCTGTGAAGAAAACATGTACTGAAACTTGTTAGAAACATTCAAGTGCCATTTAAGTATCACATGAAAATTGTCTCTGCCAGTTTGAGTCTGCTTTGTTTGTTTAAGAAATTAGTGTCGTCTCATTACAAACAATGCTGGGCTATCCACACTACAACTCCAAAACCGTCTCCACATCCAGGACACAGCACACTCTGTTCATCTACATTTCCCTTTTTTTCCTTCCACCTGTCCCTCATATTTTTCCATTCCTCCCTCTTTTTGCATGGCTTGCAAATATACAGAATATACAGTCTGTTATGACTTTTAAAAACACTTTTTTAAAGTCCCTTCTCCCATACATACACAAGACACATTGTATGTTTTTAGTAGGGGTCAAGCTTTTGTGAGTCTTCTTAAAAAAGGGCTTCAGACAGTTTGTTCACTTTATGTCTGAAGTCTACTGTCAGTTAAGTGGTTACTGTTAGATGACAAACTACTACAATCTTTGTTCTTACTATATGTCTTTACAGCAAAATTCAATGCACAAAATCATCCACTGAACTGACATTAGGCTCCAGACAAGTCAACATTTATCTCCATCCATCTCTTGGCATGATGACAGGATGCTGCTGTGATGAATTAATTGACGCCACCTTCTGGCAGAAGGAGGGAGGTCACCCATAACTTATATAAAAGTTTAAGATGTGAAAATAAATGGCAATTAACTTAAAAAAAAAAATAAAAAAATTATGGGCTTCCCTCCCTCTCCATCTGTCCTGAGTTGAGTGGCGTTCAGAGGGGTTTCACTAGTTGTCGTGTTGACTCCCCCCTCCTTAACTTGCAGCACACCCTGAACATCCAGCGACAAACAGGCGGCCTGGGTATCAGCATTGCTGGAGGGAAAGGATCTACACCTTACAAAGGAGATGACGAGGTAAGACGTGTACCTGGAATCTGAATAGGTGCAAGAAATCAGAAGCCATAGATTATACAAATTCATTGTTGTCTTTTCTTTGTGTGTTCAGGGAATCTTCATCTCCAGAGTATCTGAAGAGGGTCCTGCAGCCAGAGCGGGGGTGAAAGTGGGAGACAAACTCCTAGAGGTAAAGTGTTTTCTGTTTGTCTTTAGAAACTCTTTCCTCAGTTTTCTAGTAGTGTATCAAGATACAGGGGTTACAATTCAATATATCGCCATGTATTGCAATACTGTAAGCAAGGAGATGTATTTCAATTTTAAAATAAAATTTTAACAAAAAGAAAAAGAGCACTACAAGCCAGTCATTCTCTCTATCCATTTGTCTCAGGTGAATGGCGTGGACCTCCACGAAGCAGAACATCACACAGCAGTTGAAGCTCTTCGTAGCTCCGGCGCTACAGTTTCCATGACGGTGCTGCGGGAGCGTATGGTGGAGCCAGAGAACGCCATCACCACCACGCCGCTGAGACCGGAGGACGACTACTTCCCGCGGGAGAGACGGAGCAGCGGCCTCGCCTTCAACTTGGAGACGACTCAAAGCGGGCCTCAACAGCGGCTCTCTACCTGCCTGATGCGAAACGACAAGGGGCTGGGATTCAGCATCGCGGGGGGCAAAGGCTCCACGCCCTACCGCACAGGCGACACGGTGAGAATGAAATGATAATTAGTTCATGGTTTCATCAGTCAAACCATTAAAAAATGCCAAATATTTTCAGGTTCCAGCTTAAACTTGAACGTTTAATACTTTTTTTTTTGGCCTTGTGTGATGTATGTCTAAATAACACGTTTTATTGTATTACATTGCTTTTCTGACAATTTAATGATTACTTAAGAGAATAATTAACAGATTAATTAATAGTGAAAATACTGAATTATCATCCAACACTAGCATGACAAGTTACACATTCAGAATATTTAAAGCTTTCCATCAGAAGTCCAAATCTAATCAATAAAGTCTGTAGTCGACAGAGATCATGAGATTACGTTTAAAGATAAATATTAGATCAAAGTGATGATCTGAAGCTAAAGACACAATCTACCATCCAGTCACTAAACGGCAGGTGTGGTCTTGAAGTTAGAGTGTCTCTGTCTCAGTCATCGTCTTTTAACAGCGTCTATTCTAGCCGCAGCGTTTACAGTCATCACCAGGGAGACGGAGATATGAATAGCCAGCCTTGACACCTGATAGGTCCGCTGTAATTGGACGGGGCGAGCTGTACATTTGGGCCAGCGCAGTACTGCATTGCAACTCGTGCAGGTCAACAAGCCAACAGAGAGGAAAGGACTCATAAACTTTAGGATTTAGGCGGGTCTGACTGTAAGTCTTGCCTCTTTTTCAAAAGCTTTTTGAAACGGATGCAGTGACTTGGCTGGTTGTTTGTTGATCTGAGGAGGAGTGTGCAGTAGACTCTGCATGTGTTTACACATTTTGTTTTGGCAAGGCAGGTGTTTTTATTTACTTAAACTGTGTAATTTATCTGAGCAAAGGGATGATGTGTCTTAATGATCAAATAATACTCTGTTTATCAGTTTTAATGTGTGTGTGCGGGGGGGTTCTTTGTTCATGTGTACAGCTTTATTTTCACAATTTGTGGCGCTGTGGGCTGCTACATAAAGCGTGCCAGCGGTAGTGAATACAGAAAGTCTAATTTTGGCCCAGATCCACACTGTGTGGGATATTACACACTGACTGACTGCTATCTCCCCTTCCAGCTCACAGTTAGCACAGATTCATCACAGCATTGCAGCCTATTGCACCAGTTTACCACTCACCCTGTCTAATTTGATACACAGGCAGCGGGGCCAGGAAAGATTTGTGGAATAAGTGTAATTAGCAACATCTCCTTTATCTTAGAGAGTGCATAGTGATAGTAATTTATCCTCAAATGTCCAGAAAAGTTGAAACATTTGACAATGTCTCGTCTGTTTTTAGGGAATCTACATATCTCGCATCGCAGAAGGGGGAGCAGCTCACAGAGACAGCACACTGCGCGTGGGCGACCGGGTGATCTCTGTGAGTACTACACACCCCTCCACATCTCCATCTGGGAGTCGTAGTATTCAGTGTGATCAAAACAGGCTTTCTTTTACAATGTTTTCATAGTGGTGAGAATGGGAATAATTTAGTTTTTTTCTCCTAACTCTATCCTTACATGATTACCTCCTGTAAGGATTCAAGAATGGGTTCAAATTGGATATATTATATCCTGGTAAATGGATGTTGGTGTTGTTCCAGCAGTTTTTGTGGAAGCCAAAGAACACAGCCTGATTGCAGGCTAAAGGAAACACTTATTTTATGTCATCATTGCTATGTGTTTCAATATTCCCATTGCGAATGTGCCTACAGCACTGCTCTCATCACTCATCACTCAAGTCAAGTCTTCAAGTGATATCTGAGATAGCTCAGACGGACTTGTGTTAGGTCCCATGCTGACCACATGCAGAAAATTAACTCATCAACCTTCACTCTCATACATCAAGACCATAACATGGCAGCTGAGGCAGAATACTAACACAGCCCTCGTACTGATTCTGACTCTC
Organism: Morone saxatilis; assembly: GCF_004916995.1. Classification (NCBI taxonomy): domain Eukaryota; kingdom Metazoa; phylum Chordata; class Actinopteri; family Moronidae; genus Morone; species Morone saxatilis. The sequence goes on from NW_023339650.1 coordinate 15,380,746, forward strand.
ATCAGATGCAAACTGTGTAGCTGTTCTGGTTAAATAGTGCAGTACAGAGGTTATATGTTTCACTGCTAAGAGCTTCCTCATGACCTGTCCACGCTCTTTAGTTTCCTCCGCTGATTAAACTCCATGCTTGGCTTTGCTCTCCTTTTTTCTGTCACCGTTTTAGTAACTCTTGCATGTTTTTATGCAGTCACACTGTAAAACCAACTAATGATGGTTGATTTTGACGCATCCTGAGGGTTTCTCTCCGTTTGCGGAATGATGAAACTGCTTATTGTCTTAAAGGTTTTCTTTAATGTAAATCCTGCTCTCTGGGAATCACAGAAAACCTCCCTGAATTGTCCTCTTTGCTTTCTTCCCGGGTTTCCTCTTCCCTTTGGCAGTATTTCAGTTCTTTCTCTTTTGTCTGTTCGTAGCCTCCTTTTCTCTTTTTCTCTCTTTCTCACATTTTCTCCGTCTGCATGCTCACTAATGTATTAAGTGCATCTCCCTGCCTGCTTGGTGGTGGGTATGGTGTTAGGGTGGTGTGGGCTGAGCTTGTCGCCTCGCTGGCATAGTAGACACATCAGTGTGTTGCCATGGCAGCGGGCGCTGCAGCAAATCAGCCGATGGTAAGAGCTGGTACTGTCGGGTCAGTGCTGACCTCTGCTTGTCACTGTGGACCAGAATATAGTTTTTAAAATCGTGCATGTCTGAAAGATACTCCCATATCTAAAGGCCAGCGTTAGTAAAAGTAATGATTAAGTCATTCTTTATGACAGAGTGGTCAAAAGACTTCCCTGTTTGCCTTTGTTGACTTAAGATCAAACCTTTTGGAGAAATAACACACTTCCACTTGTGTTTTAAGTAAACAAAGGCAATAAGGGATTGAAAAGTGTTACATTAAAGGATAGCACAAGCAGTCCTAACTAAACTAAACTAAACAGAAGTTGACTTTTTGGGGTTTTCATGATTCTTTTGGAAATAAATAGCTTTGCTTGCTCGTAGCTCGCTGTTACCCCGCTCCCTCTTCCTCTCTGCCTGTTCCTGTTGCTCTGACCAGGTGCTGGGCTCTTCTTCAAATAACAGTACTCACTTTTGTGCACTCACAAACTCTCCGTGAATTAATATCAGAATGTTTGAGTTGTGAAAGTATTCAGAAATAATTCTGAGTAATGAGGTGTAGGATTAGATTAGAGGCGACTGATGGCAGCAGGCCGTTTTCAGCATGTTTGTTTTTTAATGTTCATCGTACCAATGGCAAAGGAAGCGTCCTGGTGGGCTGACACCCTCCGTGGTTGGTTTTACTGTCGATCCAGATCAATGGTGTAGACATGACAGAGGCCAGGCATGACCAGGCAGTAGCGCTCCTTACCGGCACCTCCCCCACCATCGCCCTCCTAGTGGAGCGAGACCCGAATGCACCAGGGGGCTCTCCAGGTCAATCCCGGGCACGAGCCCACTCCCCTCCACCCCCAGAACCCTCAGATTCACCAGACCAGGAGGAGGAAGGACTTTCCCTTCATGGGAACCACCTGAGCCAAATGGAGGACGAGTATCCTATCGAGGTGAGACCTCTTTGTACTAACTCCAGCACTTGAATATGCTGTGTAGCTGTTCCGTTGGATTAGACCATGCTCTAGAAGCCTCACTAAGGCATTCAGCGTTAATGTTTGTTCATTTGGCCCCTGCCTTATCGTTAATGCTGTCCAGTTCCAGAGAAGATGGTGCATGGTATGAAGGCTTGGTCTAATTTAAATAATGGTGTACTGTAGAGTGTAGCCTTGTAATACCAGCTGTATCATTCCAAGTTGTCAATAATGCAAAGATACTGCTGTTTACTTACTTTACTTACATTAGCGGCTTATGCCTGTAAAGAGATCCTTATGTGCATGCAGTAGGTTGGTTTGTGTTTATTAGACAAATAATACTGTAGTGGTAGACAGGACTGTAACTTATGACCTGATTGATTCACTTTTGTTAGATGTAGGCTTGAAATATTTTCTAAATCTCTTCCTACAACACATTTTCTACTTCTAATCCTATCAGGAAGTGACCCTGGTGAAGTCAGGTGGCCCTCTAGGCCTGAGCATCGTGGGAGGCAGTGATCATGCAAGTCACCCGTTTGGAGTCAATGAACCTGGGGTGTTCATCTCAAAGGTAAAACTTTGAAAGAGTTGTGAAATTCGTTGTTTTCCAATTTTGTGTTGTTGTTGTTATGTGTCTCACTTTACCATCTCATCACCAGGTGATCCCTCAAGGTCTAGCATGTCAAAGTGGACTTCGTGTTGGGGACAGAATATTAGAAGTGAACGCCATCGACCTGCGTCACGCCACACACCAGGAAGCTGTGCGAGCCCTGCTGGCCAACAAACAGGAGATCCGTATGTTGGTACGGAGGGACCCTTCACCACCTGGGATGCAGGTGAGGACGTCAGCTCAAACACATATACATGTACAAACGCACGCGTAACACAGGTAATTGCTCGCATTACCTTGCCTGACGAGTTGTGTGTATGTCATTGCAGGAAATTGTGATCCAGAAGCAGCAAGGGGAGAAGCTTGGAATCAGTATTCGTGGAGGTGCCAAGGGACATGCAGGAAATCCCTTTGACGCCACAGATGAAGGAATCTTTATCTCTAAGGTTCTGAAATTATACATTTTATATACCACAACTTTGATAGTGAATCATTTTATTTGTACATTTTAAGGTTTTTTTCACCACATATGAAGGAATTCGAGCCCAAAGAATTTCTGAACTGGTCTGAAGAGTAATGAAGCAGTGCATTTTATTTAAAGCCACATCTATCTATTCTGCTGTCGACGGAGGAATAAGATAATGCAAACTGCTGGTTAATAAGAGTTACATATAAGATGACATTAACAGGACACGTGTTGGTTCTGAATTACAATTATAAAGTTATCACAGGAAGTTGTAGTCATCAAGGTATCTGTACTTTGGTTGATATTCAAACAGGTGAGTTCGAGCGGCGCAGCAGCGAGGGACGGGCGACTGCAGGTTGGCATGCGTATCCTGGAGGTGAACAACCACAGCCTGCTGGGGATGACGCACACGGAGGCAGTGCGAGTGCTCCGTGCTGTAGGAGACTGTCTGGGCATGCTGGTGTGTGACGGCTTCGACCCACGAAAGGTGACTGCTGTGGAGGTACGACGTCATGAGCAGTCGGATTTAGACAAAATGTTTTTTTTCCATTTATAGAGACGTTAAAATGAAACAATACTGAGTTGAACGTGCTTATAGAATGAACCTAAATGTATATATATTCAGTCAGAATATCTAGAAAATAACGGATCTGGTCTGTAAATTGCCAGCAGTCTTAACGTTATGTAATTTTCTGAAAAGTTTTCTGTTTGAATCAATTTCCTAAACAAAACTCTCCTTTTTCAGGCATCTCCGGGCATCATTGCCAACCCGTTTGCAACAGGCATCGTCCGTAAGAACAGTATGGAAAGCATCTCGTCTATAGACCGTGACCTGAGCCCAGAGGAGATTGACATAATGCAGAAGGTACAACACAGATTTTACCGTGTTCTTTACACTAGTTATACATCTAAATTAACATAATCTGTGCAGTTACGGTCGGGTTATTGTGCAGTCATGAAGTGAACAGTGTTTGTTTGTACACCCCTTCGTCCACGTACCAGGAATCACACATGAATTGATGTTTTGTTCAGCAACACTGTGCTTCCACAGCAGTTTGGTGTCAGCAGGTGGAGTTTTCAACGACAGCGGAGTTTGACTCACTCCAACCACACATACCCATCATTTCACTACACCACCCAAAAAGTGCCAGCGCAGTTGTTTATCTTGTCCAGATTAGCTTTTGGGAGACTGCCCGCACTAAAGGAATGTAGGGGCTTGTGCGTTTATTGAATGCTAGTTTCTGTTGTTCCTCTGTCTGCACTCTGATGACACAGATTTTTTTTTTTTAGGTCGTACATTCTTTATCAGCGCATACACAGTCATAAAATAATTCATATGGAAAAAGTTACTCAGCCACGCAGTGTTTCCACTAAGATTTACAGGATGGCTAGTCAGCATTTATTGGGTTTGTAAGGATCTTAAATCTCTCTCTCCAGGAGTCTGAGATGGTGAGAGAGACATCACAGTGGGAGCGAGAAGAAATGGAGAAAGTGGTAAGTAAAAAAATACAATTCTATACTTTTTTTTTTGGGAAGGCTAGAGGTAAAAATGTCAGATCAGCAGATAGATGGCAATGCAGCGAGAGAAGAGAATAAAACATTTTCCGTCGTAGCTCAGAAAAAATGGCAAACACGAATCAGGGTGGAGCTTTAGAGTCAGAAGCTTGAGGTTGGTCGGTTATCGGGTGAATGAAGCTTCTCCTCTGCACCCTGTGTGGGTATTGTGTTTGACAGAACTATTCCTGCAATGTCCCACCTTGCATGCTTTTTTTCTGCTCCCATAGCTAATGAATAGAGTACTTTTTAATGTGTGCGGATTCTATCCTTTCTTTCCCTTCTGTTTTTCTCTCATCTGTCCTTTTCCTTTGGTGTGTTTGGTGTGACACAAAATCATCCCATCTCCATGCCACTTTCCCGCTGTTGTTTTTCTCCACTTCTCACCCCCTGTAACACTTCTTTCCTCTTCTGTAAATCCTCCATCTTCACCTCTCATCGCATTACTGTGTGGCTGTGTGTGGTTGGGTGTCTTCCCTCCTGTACTCTCCTCCTCCTCCTCCTCCTCCTCCTCCTCCTCCTCGTCCCCTCCCTTTCTTGGTGAAGGAGCGTATGCGTTTGGAGCGAGAGGAGGCAACTCGCCTGCTAGAAGAGGAGACTGAGGTGAGACACTCCTCATCTGCAGGTCTGCAGACAACCATCCTGTCTGTGCAAAAGGGCCACACGAACATGATTTCACCATGTTGCTCATTCTTGGTATTTCAGGGAAATTTTACCTTTTTTTTTTTTTGGGTTTTCTTATATAAATCATTTTAAACTACATTTAAACTGGCTTAGTTTTACTGAACATGTCCAGGTAGAGTACAGGTAAAAACGGGCTTACTTTATGGCAGATGGTGCTTCAACAACAGCAACCATTGGCAGTGTTTTTGAGTCGCAAGCTGGTAGGGTGGCACACCCCTACAGGTCGGTCCTGGTAAAAGGTGACCTGACCTAAAAATGTGTTAGTCTGTCTCTTACTTTCCTTCTTGTGCATTTAGTCTGTTGCTGTCGGCACACCAAGCCCATTTGTTTCTGCTGTGTTTACGCTACATACTGTACGTATATGTAAAACTGGCCACAAAGACATACCTTTTATTTTACCAGGAAATCCCACTGAGATCAAAAATCTATTTTATATACTTTTGTTAAATAAGCTACACTGAGGTTAGTCTACAACAATACTTAAATCAAATCTTTTTTTGTTGTCTTTTTGCTGGATTTTATGACAATCAGTATCACCAGACTTACCCTTGAATACAACCAAATAGACCAGGGCAATAAAACAATGGCAGTATGTATTGGCAGTAGACACTTCATCATTAGTAATAGGAAAATTGTTCAATAGAATTATTCATACTTTCACTTGAATGCATTAAATGCAACATAATGAATACGCCCTGGCTCATAAACACCATCATGTCTCCTGATAATGAAGCATGTCATCAGTCACAATCTGTTACATATCAAGAAACAATCACAGTCAGTACACGATTAACATTAACAATTATTACCTGTGTGCTTTGATTAATACAGTGGTTAAGTTCAACCTTCTCTTTATTAAAAATAGGCAATGAAAAAATGATCAGTAATTATCTATATTGACTGAAATCAATTATTTTATTGTGATAAAGCTAGTTCACATTTTCAGCATAACTGGATGTTTTACTTTATAGGAATGGCTCTCTACAATTCTATACAAAGCTTCCTCCAGTAAAACGACTTCGCTTTAAATAGATTCCCGCTTGTTGTATAATAAACCTCAGCCTTGTCCCCTTCTCACCTCTGTTGTCTATTTATTTCTGTAGAACATCGGCACTGGACCTCTAAAACTTGACTACAAAACCCTGGCTGCACTGCCCACCACCAGTCTGCAGAAGCTCAACAGGGTGAGACTCACTTTATGTTCTAATATCTTCAGACAGCAGCAGAAGATAAAACTAAATATTATGAATCCACTTACTTTTTAACATGTCTGACAGAGAGTGTAGTTGTGATTCTGTATTTTTTGTGCGTGGCTGTGTTGTAATGGCCTTCCTGGCTCAGAATAGACCTCTTCATGGAATCCATTGTTTTTATGTCCTGGGAAACTGAGTGACCCAGAGCCGACCAGTTGCTGCTCCAGGAGCAGGAATGTTAACCTCCATCCATACGCATAACCCCAACTCAACACATCACAGATGGTGGCTCCAAGGCCAAACCCATACAACATATCCGTGTGATGTAACTGAGTCCCACATCAATTAACAAGAGCAGATGTGACCTGGATTGAAGACATAACATGAGGATCAAAAAGTGATCAAGAAGTTTGGAAAAAAAACGTGAAGACCGAGCTCATCAAGTACAGAAGACCAGAAAATAATAAAAGCGGAAGAAAGACGATCAGAAGTGTCTCTAAAGTACAGAAAAAAGGGAGGGGATCGAAACGGAAACATGGCCAGAGGGCAGACACTGTGGTTGATACAGGGTGTGAGTGAGTGTGTGTGTGTGAAAGAGGTGGCGAGGTGGGGGGAAGGGGACAGCTGCCCACTATCAAACGGCCTATCCTCTGTGATATTTTAAACCTGCATCTGGTTCTGAACTGGATGGAGTCTCTTGGGTGGGTGGAGTGTCAGACAGGGAGGGGGATTATCGTCTAAGAGTGACAGACAAGTGTTTTAGTTGGAGTTCCCAAAGTCCTCGGAGGAGTACGTTTGAGTGGACATACGGCGCTGTCCTGCTACCATCCTACAGGTATTTCCTTTCTCGCATTTGCCGCTACTTCCGTCTGAAATTATTGTCTCTTTATTTCATTTTGATCCGACTCTGTGTCTGCGTTTTTATGATTTTTATGTCTTTTGGTTTGAACACACTTAGACTGTTTAGACCCAAGTATTATTCTGTCTTTATTAACATTTGGTTCACATTAACTTTCGCCCTGCTGTACACAAGTAGCGTAGACTTTAAGTAGATCGTGACTTTGTTTTTGTGCTCTACTTGTAGCTCTTTGGCCTGTTAGATTGTCTAGAAGAACTTAACCTACATTTGACATGCAGCTGTTCGTCCGGTGTGTTAGAGCTGGATTTTCTGCTCCAGCCCACGTGGTCCTGTTCAAACTGTATCACAGTGAGCCTTTATAACTGCTCGTAAGTTGTTACCAAAGGTTTAGCTAAAAATCTGTGATGGCTCTTGTTGAAAATGGTAGTTTAGAAATGTTAATAAAATAGAGTATGTTTTTAATGATAGTGATATGCTGCAAACAGGCCCTGGTTTACTGTGATTTAATAGGAGGTGAGGTGCAGAGCTGCCTTTTACCTTTTGTAACATCACTGGAAAGAAGGGAGTTTGAGAGTAAAGCTGTGGTAATGGTAACTTTTTTTTAGTTTATTGACAATATTGTGATGTATTTATGAAAAACAACATATATCCTTCTATCTTTGACAAGAAAAATAGAGTGCAGGACTTATTTCCATCAGTCATTTGAGTTTAAAGTCCACTAACCTTTATCACGACAGAGACAGACATTCAGTGTCATTAAAAAATATTATAAAATAGGAACTTAAAAACAAGAAAATACAATTCAAAATCCCTAATATCTACTTTGTTAATTAAATGTTCTTTTGAGAAGCAGTTGCCACCCTATTGTACAAGTAGGGAGTAAATTAGATTCAGTTCCCGGTTCCTTTGACATGCAGCTCTTCCCAGCATGGCCAGCTCAGCACGTTGGCATGCTGATGAACCAGCAGCCTCACACCAAAACCCCAGCTGTCCCGCACAGTCTGCGTCGGAGCCAAAAGGGCACTCGTTCACATTCCACCCCACTGACCCTCATCACACCACCGACTCTTATAGTCAGCACGTAGAGAGCCACATTACTGCCACACAATGCTTGTTGTATTCTTAGTCCGGCTATTTTGATTATCACCAGATACGTCAAGGTCACGTGGGATAAATTACAAAGTGGGTGACTTCTGTAGGTTGATTTGAGGCTTTGTAGGAGGTCTGTTTCAGTGTTAGGTATTTAAAAAACATGACACTTCTACGGTTGCGCTTACAGTATCAGGTTTCTTTACATGGGCTGGGTTAAATGTGGCATATTTTCTCCCCTCCTACAGTGACATTAACTGTCCTCTGTGCTCAGTACAGTAGGAGTTGAAGGTGTGCTGGAGCCTGAATGTCTCACTGTTCTGATAATGTGGTTATTTAAGGCAGAGGCCAAGAGCCTGGACTGTAGTAATCTGTCTAGTAGTGTACGGCAGCACTTAACAAGTCTTGAATGATGGGCACTGTGAAGCTTCAGGAAAGATTTAGTGATGTGAGTAACTCTTTTTAGCAACTAGAGGCTTGTGTGTCAAGTGTCTATTTACAGAAGCACATCTTAAGACAGAGGGAATTACTCTTATTTCTGGAATTTCTTTGTTTAATTTAGTGGTTTGTAATAGGATACTTCAGACAAAACAAAGCCACAGGTTAGCCAAACTTATGTTTAAGAGAAAACAAAATGATTATAAGAGAGAATGGTTTGTTTTATCATCTATTACAGTGTATAGACCAACATCCTGCTTTAACTTTGACCTACTGTACTGGAACAGTTGACATACACATACTTTTCCTGTGTGGGGATTAAAGTGAGCGCACCAGACATTACATGTAGTTGTCACACAGTTTAGTTTTTATCTTGTGTGTTCAGTGATTGAGGTTTTGACCTTTAGTGGCTATATTAGTATTCACAGATCACAGAGAACAATGTTATCATACCTGATTGAAAATTGCCAAACCTATGCAAATAGAATAAAAGGTGTAATAAGCTGGTATTCTCCATAAATCACCTTTCTCCTCTATTCTTTCAGCTTATTTTTATTTCTTTCCACCAGTTTTCCTGTTAGTCCTTTGTTATGTCAGTTTACTGTACTTGTCCTCCCTCTTTCCTTTGCTTCTGTCCAGTTCTCTACTTCTGTAAGTCTGACTGCTCCCATGGAGGCCCCCATGCAGGCCCAGTACGGAGCCCCAGTAGAGCCTCTGGGCTTCGGCTTAGGCCACCCCTCAAATCCCCTCAGCCACATGGACCCCAAGTCCTGCCACAGTCTGAATACAGAGCATCTGCTCCAGTCTGAACACGCAGATTATCTTCTTGGATCCCAGTTTTCCTCCAATGGGACCTCCACTACCGACAGTGCCGGCTCGTCAACCACCATTAACTCATCAACATGTGCAGCTGAAGAAGAGGAATGCCTGGTGGACTCTCAGCCTATCTGCTTCAAAGAGAACCCTTTCTTGGTGGCCAATCGCAAAGGAAAGGGCCGTCCGGCTGGAGAGCAGGTCCTGTCGGGGCCTCCGGTGGGCTATGGGAAGCCAGGCCAGCTGCAGCCCTGGTTGTTCAGCAAGGCAAGCCGCCTGCCTGAGTGTGGTTTGGAGGCAGCATGGTGTGTTACTGCGCACAGTGTGTTGTTTGGCTCACTTGTGTCACTTAAAAAGGATCATTCATTTTCCTCAAAAAAAACTCAAAACCTTAAGCACCAGACAGTAAATGTGCATATATCTTCCTTTTTTTTAAAAAAGAAAAAAGGGCCTAAATTCTCCAGTTCCAGCCATATAATTGTAAATATTTGCTGGTTTACTTAGTTTCCTATTGATTGTAAACTGAATTTCTTTGGGTTTTTAAATTGTTGGTTGGGAAAAAACGAATTACATTTAAATCATCATTTTACATCCCTCAGCTTTACTGCGCTTTATAGCAGGTTTCAACTTGTTGTTTTGCTGTGCGGTTGCAACTTTACTGTGGCCAAAAATTCATTATCGCAAGTTTAACGACGTCACCTTGGACTCTGGGAAGGTGGGATGAACAACTGTTTACCATTTTTGGATATCAAATCCTTACTCTTGGGTTTGTTATTAGTAGCTTTGCTGTTTGTAATGTGGTTAAAAAAAAGCTTTCTGTCAGCACAAAGCATTTCTCTCTAAGGAAGTGTGTGTCCAGGTTGTGTGTGTGTGTGTGTGTGTGTGTGTGTTAATCTCAGTGTATCAACCAGCTGAAGTGGTGCATGTTTTTGCCGTGAGCACAGTTCTCGTGGTACCTCATGAGGTATTTGGGCACATAGTTTGTACATAGTCGGGATCGACTGGAATGTCTGTCCCAGCAGCTGCGAGGAGGGGGTCAGAAGTCAAGAAGGATCACAACCTGCAAGCCGTACAGAACAGTGCATGTTTATGAAGAGCTTGTTATTGGTTGAATTTACTGGAAGATGAACTCTTCACAGGACTAACAAGTGAACCTTGTTTTGGTATCTTTATACTACACTGTTGACTCTTTCAGTGCAATGAGTGAAAGTGAGAGCAGCTGTTAAGTGTGTTTTTATTTGCTGTTTGATTTTTGTTTTTCCAGGCGCCTCCCTCAGATTTCACCAGGACGGAGAGCCCAATCAGAGAAGCACCGTACTCTCCCACGATCCAACCGGTGAGCAGCCCCAACATCCAACACTCCTCCAATATTCCTCATCTCCTCTTCCACCATTTATACTTTATTTTCTCCTTTTCCATGAGTCATTTCTCGACCTCTAGAATAGGTATTTCACTTCTGATCTTTCCTCCCACCTGTAGCCAAGCCACCACTCTACCCACAGCTCCCCAACATGTGCAGGCAGGGAGACCCGCTTCGTAAGTGGGTCTTGAGGCCCTGTCTGCTCTGGCCTGGATTTTTTTTTTAGCACATGCAGCGGCTGCTCTGAGCCTTCTGTCTGTCAATAAAACATGACTAGTTCAACTAGTGTGTCCGCCACAGTCCTACCAGTCTGAAAAGCATGTGACTGCTTCTCCATGGCCAGCTGATTACTGATGCATTGCCTCATGCAGACATGGATGTGCATTCATTGGATAGATTTTTGTCTGATTGTCCTTTTTAATGTGTCTACTGACCAGCTCGCACAGGACAGTAACAAAATAAAAAATTCCATCTATAAGAGGAATTTAGATATCAGTTTGGGAAAATGTAACAAATGGCCCACAATTGGTGATTAAAGGTAAACTCTGGTGGTGTCGCATTGTTTGGTAGTGTCTTTATTTGGCCTGGCATCATCCTCAAGACGCTTTATTTACTGACTGCATTCATTCATTCATCTGGATTCATGCATTTTATTTCATTTTCATTGTTTTATTTTCATTTTTTCGCAGGCAAACATTCATTACACCTCCACTCCTACTGCCAAGGACGACACTTCATCATCAGTGAGTGTCTGTGGAGCTTGAAGTAACTTTTATTGTAGATTAGAGCTGGACTGATCACCCTGGTTTTTAGTACATATTTGTTATCAGACACAGTGATTAAATATCCGCCCTAAGGAGGATTACATTACATACGTCTACAGTTTTTCTTTTATAGCAATGTATAGCGATGTTTGAATCTCAAAGAGCTCCTAACCCAGAAGAAGCTTTTTCATCTGATATTGTTATCAAATTACAAATTAGTTATTAAGCTTCAAAACACCATAAATAATCTGAATGTTAAATTATGCTCTGATTCATATTCACCATTAGCTCCCATTCACTTTGAGTTGTCATTCATCCTAAAGTTTGGTGTATGAATGAAAAGGAATTTGAGGTTACTTCTCACGTAAAATATAATTTGTCTTCCCTCCAGACGCGACCAGGTGCCATCCAGCCAGTCGGGCGCATGCGGCAGAGTCCCTCTCCCGCCACTCCGGAGGGCCACAGTCCCAACCCCTTCCAGCATGGCCCCTCCCCCTTCAACTCCCAGACCTCTGTAAGACCCCTCACCACCACATAGTGCTGTTTTCTCTCCACTCACAGCTCTGTGCCGCCTGCTCTGACTGCACAGCCCTAAAACACTCCAGTGGTGTCTCACAGCAGTGCAGCTGCAGATTATTGAGTTTTGTTTCTAGAACCAAAGACAGGAAGACTTGTTATTTGAGTGGGTTGAGTCTGTGCCCCCCCCTCCCCCCCGGGCACACCTGGAGGTTATGTGTTTGAACTACACCTGCAGACGGAGCATCCGGCCCGACTCTGAGCTCCTGAATAATACAGAAGTTCTCGTAATTGCAGCTTTCTGAAATGTGCCACTTATTTCTTCCTTTGGCAAGCAGCCTAGTCGGATTGGTAAATAACGAAGAAGCTTCGATTTCATCTCACGTCTTCCTGGTTGTTTCACAAAAGGAGCTCATACAGAAAAAAAAATCTGTCATGGCTTTGAACTTTCCAGGCCCTGCTGTCTGTCTTTCTCTGGCATACTCCCCTCCTCTCTCACATGAAACCAGCCGCCATGCTGTTCACCTGTTCTCCTCCACAGTCTTCTTCAACTTTGCTGGTTTTTTTTTCATAGTCTACCCTCTCCTTCATGTCTCTGTCTGTCCGTCCTTCCCACCTCCTCTACTTCCCCTCCTCGCTCCTTTTGCCATATAAACCTACCCCACCCTCCATGCCCACCCCCACCCTCTCCCACCCCCTGCAAGGCCTCGCGCCCCCTCCCCCACCTCGCCCGACGAGTTCCCCATGAATGTCAAGCAGGCATACAAGGCATTTGCCGCCGTGCCTCGCTCACTGGCAGTGCTGGAGCCGCCGCAGGTAGGCCGTGCTGCCCGGACTCCCCCGGGTCTCAACGACAAAAGCATGCTGTGCTGATTGGTTGGTCTCGCCCCCCTGCCCCCCCCCCTCCTGACTGGAGCAGGCTGTCATATAAAGGAGCCTGCGCCGTGTCGGGGGGCCTGTGACGTGCTGTGACGTGTGGAATGCGTTCATCGTTGGTTTTTGTACTTCAGTGCCATCTTCTGTCACACTGGTGTTGAGTCTTGATCCATTCGTCCATCCATGTGTGGCTCGTGTACTAATATTCAATCCCCCCTTTTTTATATATTGTATCCCAGCTGCTAATCAGTCTGCCTGCTCTGTATCTCTGTCTTTGTCCTCAGTGGTCAGAGTTTAATGAATTTACTAATACTCTGCTCATCCTGCTGTGCCCAACAGGACCTGTATGGTGTGAGGAACAATTTCCACCCGAAGCAACCTTCTCCAGAGGTAAGTGAACACGGTCACCAAAGGTTATTAAAAGATATTGTAATGTATTGGACCAGATATATATTACACACATACATTAAAGTATATTTGAAAAAGAAGGGGTCAAATTATATTCAAAGACTGGACATTAATGTGTTTACAATATCAGATATTCCTTTTGATTGAAGAGAGTGACACTATGATGATTCTCTAACCTTTTCTGCCATGCCCCCCTTCAGAAGCTGATAGCAGGCATAAGAATAGATTCATATAGAAATAGTGTGTTACAATATGAGAGGCATCAATATTAAATTAAGACTGTTTCATAACCAGTTAAAAACTCCTTGTAGTACATTGATAGCGAATCCAAAACGAATAAAAAAAATCCAAGTTGAATTTGAGTGAGATAAAGGTCAGTACAATAACACCAGCATGCTCTTGATTGGTTATTATTTTTACATGAATCAAATTCTCTCGCCTTATTTCCGCTCCTTATTTTTCCCCCGGTCGCCCACGCCCCACACTTTGAGAACCACTGCATTATGGGTTGTTTGTTGCCTTAATGTTGCAAGGCTAGTGATTCCATCTGTCGGGTTTGTTTTAAAGTTTTGCCCCAACAGTTTTAAAGAGGAAATAAATTCTTGATGGGTGAAAACGAGTGGAAATCTTCCTCCAACCTCTTTACTGCAGAAACCGATCAGGATTGGTTCCTGATCGTCTGTTAAGCAGCCACAAAATGTTATGATGAAGAGCTTTACAAGAGAAAAAACGTACTCATACTTTCATTATCTTGGGGGGGATATTTTTTACAGCAGGACTACCCTGGAAGTCTTTTCTTAAAAACAGTTTGAAAAGAGGGAGATGTGTTATAATTGGGAAAATGTGTTTAACTAGTGACTATTGAATCTACAGCTGCAAGAACTAATACCTAAGTATGTCTAGACATGCTCTTACTGTAGTCACATACTGAAAAAACAAAAACCTCACTGGCTCTTAGTCATCTTGGTCTGACAGTCTGGTGACGAACTATGTGGCCTTTTCAGCCTGAGTGGAACAACGAGGTGTTTGATGATGACATAGATGGTCAGGAGGGAGCCGGTAAGGGTCTGACCAGCAAGGTCTCCCCCCGTCGGGAGTATATGAGCCTGGCAGCAGTGCCTCGCCTCTCCAGGCCGTCCTTGGAGCTGCAGGTACCCACCGCCTCCATCTGGAGCAGCCCTTTTCTTTGTCTGGGCTGTGGTGTGCTTGGCTTGACCGGTGGTGGTGTCTCTGCTCCCAGAGGCTGGGAGACTGCCCGTTAAATTATCTTAAATCAGCTAAATGGTGCTGGGTTCTGTTTTAATGGCAAATTTTTGTTTTTCTTCTTCATCTGCCGTACTTTTTCTTCTCTGCTCTTTTGGCAAATGGCTCTGCAACAATTCAAAACGCAATAAAAATCAACTTCATATGCTTTTCAACAAATATTGTCCTTTTTATTTTGCTGTTTTGTTATCTTCCGTTTTGAATTCTGTCCTTGATTCTTTGTGTTTTTCTGTTTTAACTATACAGAGTCCTTCTCCTGGTGGTAAGGACAGTCCCGAGCAGCGCTCTTTCAGGGACCGACAGAAGTATTTTGAGATTGACGTGAAGCAGCAGACACCAGACAAACCCAAACCTCGAGTATCTCTTGTCGGAGAAGATGACCTCAAGAAAATGAGGGAGGAGGAAGGTTTGTCGGCATTGTTCTTCCTTTAGCATCCTCTACCAGTAACTACCAAACAACACCTGGCTCTAAATGTACAAACCCGTGTCTGTTCGTCTCACCGGCAGAGAGGAAGTTTGAGCAGCGGGCGCGGGAGTACCTGCTGGATGAGGATGAGGAGGATGAGGAAGAGGACCTGGCTAAGCAGATGGCACAGATGAAGGCCTCTGGCAAAGTGTTGCTGGATGGAGTGGAGTACAAAGTGGAGCCGGTATCCAGCCCATCCCAGCACTGTTCCACACCACCAAGCTACAACGTCACACCGCCAAGCTACTATGGCGGCTCAGGGTACAAAAGTTGTGCCTTATTATTACTTTAAACATGTTTTTATTTTATTTATTCAGCTAATTTTGTGTATGTTTGTGTTTGTAGGCCTTCCTCCGTTGATGGTAAGGGAGAATCTCAGAGGAATTCACTAGAGGACAGCTTCAGGCTGGAGCAGAGGCCGAACTCCATGACTGGGTAATTACATTAAACACATAAACATCTCTGAATGTCTCTCTGCTGTTGTTTTTGTCACTGTAGTCATCGCCGCTACTTGTGTTTCTTGTCAGTCTGATCCCCGTGTACCCCGGGGAGTCGGTGGCTCCCATCCGCACAGCCAAAGCGGAGCGCAGGCACCAAGAGAGACTTCGTATGCAGAGCCCCGAGCTGGCCGTGTCCCCTGACAAGGACCTGTCCCCTGCTGAGAAACGAGCTCTGGAGGCGGAGAAGAGAGCCATGTGGAGGGCAGCACGGTAAAAACACTTCACAACATGGCTAATGGGGTCTTTTTTTGTGGATTAAAACAAACTACTATGGCCTTCAGTAACTGTTTTGGTTCATGAACGGGGGCAGACGGGCACATCGTCCACATTAGTTGCGTCATGTGATCGTTTCAAGGCTTTGATAGGCAACATTTGCAGTTAATAGATACATTTTATATCATATTTTTCATATCTGCATTAATGTGGACAAAGCAGGAGTCTGAAGTGGGTAGAGAGAGGAAAGCATCAGAAACCTTTACTGTGCTGATAACAGATGAACACATAATAACCCACAGAAGACGATATGGATGAAGATGTTTTAATGAATCCTCACACAATCGCTTCTTTGTAATGTTGATCTAAGACTAAAACTAAATACCAAACAGCCACATTTGTCCCAAACATAAGTTCACAGTTGACTCTGACGCCATCCTGTGTCTCCTCTTACTTATTCATGTCTAAAAAGTGGATCTTTATTATTCCTGGCTCTCCTAAATGTGTCAGTGTTTTACTGTCCATTCTTTGGTTTTCTTCTCTTTTTCTGTCTGTATGCCTTTCTTTTCTCCCTCTCCTCCTCGTATTGCTCCTTCATCCTGGTGTACCCGTCATCCTATCCCTTCCTCCACCTCCTCTCTTTCACCCTGTCCCCGGCCTCGCGGGGCCCAGGCCCTGTGGCCTAGAGGAGGATGTTAGGCAGTATGAGCAGGACCTGGCTAAGAGGCTCTACCAGGCCAGAGTGAGGGCATCTCAGGGCACGCCCGAGGCCCCCCAGCCCCCCACCTCCTCTACCTCCTCCTCTGCAGCCTCCCAGCTCAGGTCTGCTCCTCGGCCCCAGTCGTCAGGGCCAGACGCACGGCATCGTGGGGTGTGCTGGGGTGCTTTGCCATTGGGGTATTTTGCTATGATGGCTGAGTCATGATTATATGTTCCTAATATGCATTATTGCTACTCGCTATGCTGACACTGTGTGATCATGTGTCTTTTCCATTCTTTCTTTTTTTCTGGTAGTTGCTTCTGTTTCTTCTCATCGTTCTGTCTGTCTAGCCTCTGTGCTCCCCTCCCTTTCTTCTCTCTCTCTCTCATTTCTCTCTTGTTCTCTCCTATTCTCTCTTATGCCGCACTCTTTTCATTTGCGCCTTGCTGTTCTCTTGATTTCTATATCTTTTTTTTTTATTTTATGTATCGTTATCTATCTATTCTAAGTTGTCATAGCTGTTTGTGAGTTGAGGGTAAGCTACTAGCAGTAGGTAGGTCCTTTTCCTGGAATGCCTCTTACTTAGGTCTTATATGTATATTTATATATATTCCTGTTGTGTCTCTGTCATATATCTCTATGACATATAAGCATCCCTCATATATATGTATATTGTTATGTGTATGTGGTGCTTATTCTTATCCACTCTCATTCTCCTATAGCGTTGTGTAGTCTTCTCTGTCAGTCTTTGTTCTGTCTATGATAGTCTTTCTCTGTTGCTTCTCTATCTATATTATTTTTGATCTGATTGGGGTTGTGTCCGTCTGTGGAATGTAGGTAAGGCTCTGTGGAGCTAGATGGCACTGAAAGATCAGGAGTGTGTCTATCGTCTCATATTTATGTCTCTGGACGTGTAAGAAACGCGCTTTATCCACAGATCCATGCTGACTGGTATGTCTCCATATCCTCACCCCGCCCCCCACACCCTCTCCCAACACCTATCGGAAGGATTCAGGGAAGCGGTTTGTCTGGATGAAAGATGTTTGTATGATAAACAGCCTTTTTTTTCTTTAATTAACTTTTTAACAGCAAAAGCAGTTTCAGTATATTAACCACAGCCAGGTTTCTGAAGTGTTGGGTACAAGATAAAGTAACTTAAAGCTCGTTACAGCTGTGGATGTTTCCGCAGCTACGAGGAACAGAGACTTGAGCATTTTTTATTTTTGGTTGTCTTTTGTCCCTAATTCGTGGAATATTTACAACCATACTATCATCCAAGACTCCTTTTACATATTCTGATATTTGACATTTTTCGTTAGATCTAAAGTCTGGTGTACTCTGCTCTAACTTCACACTTGTCTGGTTTCCCTCACAGAGCTCAAGTACCAGGAGACTAACCTCTACCAGCAGGCTGAGTAAGCACTACATTCTCAATTTACCGTTATCTGAATTTTGGCTTTGACTGATTTTTCCACTGGCCGTGGTCAGTCGTGGAACGTTTACAGTAATTCCTTGTACGACTTGGAGAGCTTACAGTCATCAGTGTTACCAAATTACTGGAAACAAAGCTGATAACGCTGACTGTGCAGTTATAATTTCATGCGGGCTGATGATTATAGCTATATATCTTCTAAGACTGATTGGATTTACAAGCTGTGGAAAGGGTATATATATATAGATGATTGTCTTTCAGAAAACACATGGCATTAAATCCACCCATCCTTGTCTCTATTTCACTCAGCCACAGCTGGCTGTTTTGGATCACCATTAGCTCTCTGTCTGTCTCTTTTCCCACCTCTCCTTCTATATATTCCTCAATCCCTCTCCTCTTCTCTTTCCTCTCCTCTCTTTGACATTTGCTTTCTCCACACTTTTTCTCCTCCTTCAATACTTGTTGTCCCCACCCTCCTCTTTTTCTTCCTTTTTTCCTCTTTCCTCCCCCCCCCCCCCGACCTCTGCTCATTCCTGTTTGCTATCCTTCTAGTCCCTGTCGTCAAAGAAGTTTGACTACCGACAGTTTGCTGCCATTCCTTCTTCCAAACCCGTATACGACATCCAGGTATTGGCTGCATGCTGAGCTCCCGGGGGCCCCGGCCTCCTCCCTTCCCCCTGGCTTTCCCTGCTGCCTCCCCCCTCTAGTTCCTCTCTGAATCAAGAGGCATCAGTGCAACTGTCTAGGTGTTTGGCTCAGTGATTGATCAGCACTTCCTGCTCTGCACTATAGTGGTGTGGCTCACTAACTCTCACTTGCACAATGAAGGTAGACTTTATCTCCAGAAATGACGCACCAAATCAGCACCTCGTGTTTCTGGCTCCCCCTTCCTGGTCTTCCACTTACCCACTCACAAATGTAAGAGCATCTATAGCAGTAACCATTCACACCCATCAGTCTCTCAGCTGACTAATCCATCCCAGACAATAACACTGACAGACACGTTTTTGATCCCACTAACCAGAATTGGTTCCGGGGGGAAATGGCCACAAACTCTGCATCTCATCCACTCTCACGTTCACTTCCATCAGCTGTCTTGTTCCACACACGGGTCACACATCAGGCAGAGGAATAACACGTCCTCCATTAGATGTCCTCTCACGCTCTGGCTTTTAAAACACTGATCTGCTGAAGGGTTTCCTCTGCGCTATCGTCAGGGGAAGAAGTTTTGTGTAGGTTTGTGGGAATTAAGTTGGTTTCTTCTGTGTGGGAGAAGAGATGGGAGGGGAAGCAGGGGAATCCTGGAGTGGTGCTGGAGTGAGCAGAGCTGATCTGGAAGTGGTCTTTAATTAGTTTTGGGTCCAGTATCTGTGGTGGTCTGTGTCACTGTCAGTGTGTGGGGTCTCGTCTGGTTTGGCTGCTGCACAGTGACCTTGGCTTGTTTGTATTCTCCTTTTGGTGGATGTATTTTAATGGACATCATTGTAAGTGTTTGCATAATGTTTCAGACTCTTCTATGAACTGACCAAAGTTGTTAAAGGGCTGTGTTGATGTCAGTAAAGTGACTGTTACACACACACACACACATATATACACACACACATATATATATATATATATACACACATAATAGGCAGACCAGAAGACTGGAGGGACCACCACAGTCTGCAAGGTGAGGGTCACATAGTAGCAGAGAAACACTTATTATGAAACTATATACAATATTTTGTTAATGAATATTCTAGCAAACATTTAGGTTAAAGTTGTTAGTATTTACTTTCCAGTTTTTGTGTCACACTTAAATTCTATAAGCAAATAATTTCCCTCAGATTCTTCTCACCAGAAAGACAAACATTTGTAGGAATATCAGATCATAAAGAAGACACAGTTCAATGCCACTGCAGTTAAAACAACATATTTTCTTTTTATTCTTGCTGAAATTTGACAGTTGTGACGTTTTGTCATTGCTAAACGAAGACCTTGCGTGTCCGGTCACACTGAAAGAGGTTGCACAGACAGTCGTTACCATGTTAGCAGATAGTGTTAGGTAGGTCACATAATCCTCTGCTTGCAGGTCATAGCGGCCCCTTGAGAGCGTCCCTAAGTGAAATAACAGCTTCTCAGCACTGATAACAAGGACATTATTATTGGAATATAAAGGCATCAACACCAAATTATCATTCTGCTTGGTTTCCCGTCGTATTGGTGAATCTTGTCGGTGCCGTACTGTTGCTCCTGTTTGCTGTCTCTTTGTGGATGTGCCTACACGACACAACAAACCCCGGAACTGATGCCCTAACTTAACCTCCCTTTCCTTTAACATGCCAATCTCTCCTGGGGGAGTAGTCAAGTAGTTGTACTCCGGCTTTAGTGGCAGATTGTCCTCTAAACCCGGCAGCGAGCGGCTGGCACGTCTTCTCACAGTCTCCCTTGCTGCCAGTTCCCCTGCCCGAATGGTGACGGCTTCCCCTGGGATACTGGTTACTGAAGCACCTGTGCCGCTCTATTATTCACTGTCTCTTCTTGTCTTCCAGTCCCCCGACACAGTCGATGACATGCAGTTCATCGACGACGGCTCCAGCAACCCAGGTGAGTACCGCAGCTATTCAGTATTTTAATCCGTATTAGAAAAGGTTTTGTGAAAGAGACGAGTGAGAAGATTTTATTACTTTAATTTCTTCTATCCCCTTTGATTCAGGTGACTACCTGGGATAAGCATCTCTTATTGGTAGGATCCTGCGTGCATGTGTTTTTGGGTCTGTGTGTGATTGTACGTCTGAGTGTTTATGGGAGAAGAGTGTGTGTTGGTGTGTGCATTTATCCTCTAACCTGCCAGCTGTGTGGCAAACTGTGACTGTTGGTTCAGATATTAAGAGGGGTCTGTCGAGCTGGGTGTGCTTCGCCTGCTGCTGCCCACCACCACATATGAAGCAGCAACTGATGTCGAGAAAACAGAAGAGAAAAGTGCCCTTTACTAATAATCTCACACTAACTGTGATCCAGACGATGCATGAATGTGTTTTAAAGTGTTGACTGAAGTGATAGAAACTGAGTTAGTGCTTATCCACTGTTGCAGTTTGCTGCATTTTTAAAGAGACTTTTTAGGGAGTGTGTAGCTTTTACTTATTATCCAAAGGTTCAGCAGTGGAAACACTTCTGCTCTGACTTTGACTCTGAGGGTGGATGTCTACATATACTTGTCTCCTTTCATCCACCTGCTCTGTTGGCACAGCGATACTTTCTCTGCCTGAAGTCTTTGTCCTGCACATGTCAAATGCAAGTTAAGAAGAGTCGATTGAGTTCCCTGGGTGCTTCAGAGTCCTGTCTGTTTCCAGCTGCTGGTTTAAATGTGGGGCTTCTCTCGCAGGTGTAAGGGCTTCGTCAACCGCTCCACAGCTGCTGTTGCAGAGTGCTTGTACGGTGAAAGAAAAGAAGCTTAGATGTGTTGATGTGACTTAAGTTCTGTCTGTTTTTGTGGTCTAGGGCCCGCTGCGAGCCCTGAGGCCGAGGTTCCCGCCGCGCTGCCTGCCACCTCGGCCCTGGAGGAGATGGCTCTGTACAGCAACAAGCGCAAACTGAGGCAGGGCCGCCGCAGCCTGGAGACCGCCGTGCCCACGTAACACCTCCCTCGGAGAGAAGAAACCCGAAGACAAAAATGCGAACACACAAACACATAAAACTACACTGTGGAACACTGGTAACGCGTGGGCACGTCCACAGGAGTCACTAAACACTACACAGTGTCAGTAGAGCGAGATTTACTCTCCTATATATAACCACTGCAGAGACTACGATAGGCACCACACATACACACTCACATATATCCTGCGTGCCAGTCTTGCCTATACAGTCTGTGGATGAGTCGGCAAGTTGCTCAACAGTCCCTCAAGGGCAGGAAAGAGCGCGTGTGGTTAGATAGGATTGCTACTTACAGACCGTTCTTCTGTTTTTTTGTTCTACACTCGGTTTACCTAGTAGAAGCTGATCTATTTTAAAAAAAGGAGGTGACCGAAGTTTTTAGTTTTTGTTTTTTTTAATTTTCCGCACCTCCAAATGATTTTGCTGTTAAAAAAAAAGAAAAAAACACCATACTGGAAGAGAAAAGAAATGGGTCATAGCTATACTAACGATATTTTTAGGCTTTCAGTGAACAGATTGTGAAATGTCAGGGGTTTCTTGAGACTTGGGCGGACAGGAGTGTATATATTAATTGAGGAGGGAACATGCTGCTACCTTCACAGTCACAAGAGAGCTTTTTTAAAAAAAGGAAAAGAAAAACCATATCTTTTTGCACTGCCACTGATCAGCTTTTTTTAGAACATATATCTTAAGTAATTTATTGTTTTTAATCCATTTATTCAAATTGAAGGCCTTCTATTTTACACTGTTTTAACCCATCCAGTCCTTTTCATTAAAAACATTTCAATGGCAGTTGTGGGTCACGAAGTCACGGCTCTCAGCTGCATATCACTTTATATCATTGACTTTATACACACGTATGAATTCCCCCAGGGGTTTTTTGAGAGGAGCAAATGTACAACTTGGACTGCTTAGACAAAGTATAGCTGTTGCACATTAGAAATAAATCTGTCCAGATTTATTGACGGTGTTACATTCCCCTTGTAGAGAATAAGACAACACTGGAGGCAGCAGCTTTACAGATGAACCGTTCAGAATATTAAAGTTTGGCATTTTAACGTTTAACTAATTAACGGTACT
Organism: Morone saxatilis; assembly: GCF_004916995.1. NCBI lineage: Eukaryota > Metazoa > Chordata > Actinopteri > Moronidae > Morone > Morone saxatilis. The sequence continues at coordinate 15,403,234 of NW_023339650.1, forward strand.
TACCCTGTCCTGTTTAGGGTATTGTTTTTATTTTATTTTATCAATGTGAATCATTAATATCTAGCCTTGAATTTTCTGGAGGGATTCCAGAGTGACGTGAAGGTAGCAGGTGTTTTTATTTTTCTGTCTATGGTTAATTTAAATCTGATGCCACTGAAATCATTTATTATTGTGTGAATAATGTACAAATACTGAAAGGAAAGCAAACTTTGGGTTTAGAAACTGAGCCAGTCTTGACCTAGACCAAGCGAGTGTCTGGACTGCTGACGCGTCTGGGTTTGGACGGGCCTGGTATCGGGACGCTCTCTGCATGTATATTGGTTTGTTAATGGGAGAGCTGAGAGAGAGCAGAACCGATTAGAAATCCCTCTCAAGACATTGATCTCATTCATTCAGTTCACTGCTCGACATACCGTCAGTTGATGTATCTGATGGGTATTTTGGCAGAATCACAGCATAGTAGCATTTGTGTTAATTTAATGTAGGGTCTTCTAATGATAGCTTTCCATGTTGCTCTCACTGACTGAAATTCAGTTTGTTTGATAACATTTGCAATGGCTGATATTTCCTTTTTTTTAAACTTACAGTAGGTAAATCTTTTTTTCAGATGGGTTTCACTACATTATTAATGCAGTGTTTCAAGTTTTCGTGTTTATTCTTTTGTCTTGAGTTCTCTTTGGGGGCTTTTTTTGTCTTGCAAATAGGTCTGAGGGAAAGGGTCAGAAGTCCTAGGGTCAAGGGTTAGAGCTCATACAAGACTGTAACTAGTGAATTTGTACAACCAAAGAAGTCTATTTTGTGGTTCAGGAATAATAAATTTTACTTTTCATTTAAGAAGCTGATTCATTGTGTTGTGTCTTTTGTGCAGAATTACATTTCATCACATTGAGCACACGTGGACAGTTCGGTCTGTACATAAAACTCACTTATGTAACAGGTAGAATTGGAGGAAGTCTTCTGTGTCCTGACGAGTTCCTCTGCACTGGAGTAAAGACCAGCGCCCTGCTGTTCCTCTGTAGAGACAGAACAGTGTATTGATTGTTTATCTCTAACCATAGTTAATTAGCAATAGATAAGTGATTGGTGTGGTGACATAACCAAATGTTATTTGATAAAATAAGCAGTTCACTGGATGTAAAACAGGATGCGACACCAACCCTTTTCAGCGTTCTGTAGCGAGCGTTGTAGAAGGACTCGGAGCTGGGGTTGTGAGGAGAAAGCTGCTCATCTGCATCCTCCTAACATCAGCAGGGAACTAGTTAATACCGCCTTAATAAAAAGGTGATCACAACATTTCCAACAAATGTCAAACAAAAATGGTTTCCATTGCTCACAGCTGAGTGGGAGTTCAGGATTTGTTTTATGGAAAACGATAAAGAATCAGTATTTGCTGTTGTAAATGTGAGGCGCACTCACTTCTGTGAGGGCCTTCTCTGGAGTTATGTCCAGCTCCTCCTCAAGTACCAGGAAAGACTTCTTATACCAGTTCTCAAATTCTGTGACATACACGAGTAATTTTATTATTTAGTGTCGTAAAGGAGCCAGTTGTTTGAGCTACAATAGAAGTAGATATTTGGAGAACTGACCAGAGAGCAGGCGCACCCGGCACTGATCCACAAGGTGTTGACAGTAGTTGACTTCTGCCTTGATGTCACCCAGCACATTGTATCTCTGCCGGTACTGGGCCTTCAGCTCTCTGAGCTTCTTCAATAAAGTGGCCTCTGGCTCCTGCAGCTGTGGCTCCCCTTCCATAACCAAATACTGACCTTCATACAAAAACACAGCATGAAAAAGAAATATAGTAACCTTTTAAATCTCCCAGGCCTTTTGTCAGGACAATACAAACCTTCTTCAGACCAGTTCGGACTGTTAAAACACAAAAACCTTGACACGTTTTAGTCAAAGGCTTATAACAAGTACTTAAACAAGAAATGCCTCACCTTTCATGGGAACTTTAAGAGCAGCAAAGCACAAATTAAAGCATCTACCACTTTCCTTAAGTGTTTCATTGATGATACAAACATTAGGAGTACCTTGGTCTCTTCTCAGCTCCTTGTGCTGCTGTATGGTGGCTGTGGTGCAGTCGATCTCTCTCTTCACAGCGTTGACCTCATCCGTGAGCTTTCGAAGAAGAGTGCAGCGTTCCAGCAGCACGGTTTTGTTCTCCTTAAGGATGCAGTTTATTTTGCTGCCCTGTCCCACCTTAAAGACCTCAAAGGCCTCTTCTTTGGGCGGAGGAGAGCTGAGCAGCACAGGCAAGTATTTCAGTGGAAAGAATATAAAACAACCCGGCACATTTCCTTCACAGGGCTACCAAAGATGACTATATTCATATTAAACTCATACCCAGGGTTGAAGGGTTCATTGCCAGGCGGTTGTGATTCCTGTGTGTCCTGGCTCTCTGAGTCTGGTTCCTGTAACTCCTGATCCCTCTCAGGTGTCTGGACAGAAATCAGCTTTGATTTGGAGGCACTCTCTGAACGCTTCCTTGTAACCGGACTCCCAGCTCCCTGTCTCTTATTTTGGCTGGACGGTCACATTGAGTGAGCCATTAGGAAAACCATTTAAAAACACTGAATATCAACACAAGTGACTGGCTTCATTCGAACAGGTTCTCTCACCTCGGTTTTTCCCTAGATTTCTTAGTTTTGGCTTTGGTCGAACTTGGCTGGTTGGCATTTTTTGTTAACTGACCAACCTCCACATCCTCAGTGCTTCCTGTGGTATCCCACTCCTAACAAAGGGGGAACAAACCAGCAGCTAATCAAAGCTCAGTCACAGTGAATTTTTCACTCAACAAGCCGTCGCTGATTTGACAAATAGATCTATAACTGCTATTTTCCCTTAACCGTGAATCAGATGTTGACTGACCTTGTTAGCAGCTGTGTTGGCACTTCGGTCTTTCTCTATCAAGTTGAAGGTCTGAGCCTTCACTTTCTGCTTCTGTTCCCTGCTCACACACACACACACATAAACATACTGAATCACTCACCATTAACAAATAAAGCCTGGTTCTAAGTTTAGTCTATATAAACACTGCATTTTGAAGTTGCAGATTTCAAAAAGGTAAATAAGACTCACTGCACAGCAAGCTTGAACTGGGCGAACACTGCTTGGACCTGGTTGATACTGACGATCTGTTACGGCAAGAGACAAATTTAAAGCCTTTAAAAGGACAATTACAAGCCACATTTTGGTGTGGCAGAGGAAGTATTAATAACTGTGCTCTTGGTGATATTCTCACACTGATTTCCTCCAGGCTTCCCTCTAGGTATCTCTGAACCTGGCTGTTGATCTCAGCCAGCTGCGCTTCAGACAACGACTCATACGAGATGCTTGGCCGCTTCGCCTGGTGAAGGGTGAATGATAGGCTTTTAAATTCTGACATGAACCAGCTGAAATGTGTTCAAATAAACGTCCTTTTCCCTTTTTTGCAAATAAAAACTGTCATGGAAAGTTTAGAATTTGCTCCTGCAGATGAGCAACACATTGAAAACACTTTATAAAGGAAATGTGTGCTGTTTCACCACTTTCCTGCCAGCTCTACTCACAAATTTATTGCAGATGGACAGTTCCTCTTTCAGCCTCTGTATATCCTTCTGAAGTTTTTTGATGTGAGCCTAATCACAACAGTACATTTCATGAGATTACTCACTGACAGAGAGTACAACACGATGCAGACTGTAAACAAAAACAACAATAGTTCCTCCAACGGTAGTTTTTGTGTCATATTATGCGTTGTGCGTGATATGATGTGAACTCACTGCTGGATCCATGTGTTCATTCACAGCAGGGTCAGTCCGCACACACCTCATTCTGCTGGCAAAACGCAGAGTAGAAAGCTGCAAAGAATATGAGTTATCATCCAGAGCTGAAATGCCACCATGTGCAGTAAGAAAGAAAACTGCTTTCTGTTTTATATCATATGTTCCACTCCTTACTGTTTCTTCTATCTGTGCAGCCTCACCATAGATGTTGGCCACAAGCACAGTGTTGCAGTTCCCCCCTACAGAAACAGATAGGATGTCTCACTACAGAGCAAAGGACCACTTAGACTATCAAATATCAGCGTTGTTCAAAAGACAGAGGCCTGGCAGTCTCACCCAGGGAGTCTTTGAGGGCATGTGTGAGTTTACTCTGTCTGAAGGGAACGTGGTCTCTGCGACGGTCCGCCAGGGCCACGATGGCCTGCTCCAGGAACGACAAGGACTTGTTGATGTAGACGGCTTCTTTTAACATCTGACCCTCTGACTGGAAGCAGAGGAAGGTGACAAGAAGTGGATGAAGGTTAAAAAGGACCCGTGTGTGTCCCCCATCTAGAGCCGGTGTTTGATTATTCTGTTCTGGGTTACTCTACAAACATTTAAAGTGACCCACGGCATCTATAGATATATAAAAGTCTGTTTTTAAGGTAGCAATTCTTATTTTCAGGTGATTATACACATATTATATTCCATTTCTCACAATAGATCCTCCTAAATGTTACACACGGATATTATTTTTCCACTTCCACTGGAGGATCAACAAATTCAAAAAGGAACTTCTAATATAAGCAGCCACACTTAGCGATAGAGAGAATGGTACCAACGTCCCACCTGGATGAGGTCTAAGTGAAACAACATGTTTTGAAAGCAGTAAAGTCACGTGAGACATTCTCCACCTCACCCCAGTCTTTCCCAGCCTCTCTGACCCAGCCAAATCCACCAGGTTCAGCTTGGAGGTGATGTACTTGGCGTCAGACAGGGTGCGTGAGCGGGACTGTGAATGAGAAAGTAATGTTATCCTACTTCATATTGTATGCGATTAAAAAGGTATGTTCAAGGACCAAGAACAGGAAACACTATAGTCAGCTGTAACTGGACTCGTACCTCTATATGCACAGTGAAGATACAGTGGGACCTGGAGGAGTTCCTGTTCAAGGCATGAGATCCAATAATGCGATTCATCTCACCCTGAGTAAAGAAAGAACAGCTTTATGAAGGTTCGGCTTTCTTTTTATTCATCCGTAAAAATGACTGAAAGAACAAACACATTTAAATGGGTATGAAATAAAAACCATAGAGGAAAAACAAACAATGTATTTCACAATACAGACGGAAAAAACATTCGACAGCAGCACAAACATAAAAACATACAAAAAATAATTCAACTTTAATTTTAACATCTACAAATTCCTGATTTTATTTTAATATTTCGTAAGGGATGAGACAACAACAGGTTGTCTGCCACATGAGCAGGGGACCCTCAGCAAAATATAAAATAAAAGAGGATACTGGAAGTGTTTTCTGGTCATATAAATTGAATCAATTCCTCACAACGACTTCCCAGATGGTTCTGTGTGTAAAGTCAGGTTAGTAAAGGCTTCAGACCTCACACACACACACACACACACACACCTCAAACAGGAGGTTGAGGGCCTCCTCCTCGCTGTGGACGAGGTGAAGAGACAGACCTCTGATGAACACCCCTCTGCCGGGCTCCTCCATCACCACCATACTGTGAGGCGGCGGCGGCGAGCCTCGCAGAGACGACAGCAGGTCCACCAGGGTCTCGTTGTAGATCTCCAAGTAAGACAGGTACACAGAGAAGGCGTGCTCGGTCCTCTTCTCCACCTCCTGAAACACCTGAGAAAAAAGATAAACTAAAGTGGAGCAGTCTGGGTGTTTTTCGGAGGTTAACGTTTTCACATAACGACTGAGCGACTGACCTCCTGAAGGGCCCGAGGAATGACGCCTCTCTGCTTGTATGACTCGGTGGATCCTGTGATGGTGTAGGTCTTTCCTGCACCTGTCTGCCCAAAACACATCACAGTACCTGAAAAACACAACAGGAGACACTAAACACACTACACACACACACACACACACACACTCCTCCAGGATAAAATCAGGATTGAGTCTGCAGTCAGGAACAGTTGACAGGAGTCACATCGATGAACCGCCTCGTCACTTTACACCTGAACTTCTGTTCACAACTGTTTTACATCATCAGACACTTTTAAAAACTACTATAATAATGAGTTTTTTATTTTTA
>NW_023339650.1:15409366-15413539 GCF_004916995.1 Morone saxatilis
ACAACAACAATAATAATAATATAACAACAATAATAATAATACAATAATTATAATAATTATAATAATACTAATTACAATAATAATAAGTCATTCATTGGAACACTTACATTAAAATATACAATTAAAAATTAATAATATTTAAAATATATATAATTAAACACGATTAATAACTGTATGTTATTGTTTAATTGTAAGTTACTGAATGAATTTTTTTATAAATTAGCAAGGAATTCGATTTTATTCATTTTTGTATTCCTACTACCCATGTGTCTTCACATCTATTGAGGCAGGTTATTTAAGTTGTGCAATCCTGCATTGTATAATGACAACAGAGCTGAACCTTGACACGATTAATTCATGCATTTGAGACTATTATTATTGACTTATTTATTTACTTTTATTTGGATTTAAACAGTCTCAAATTTGAAATAATGTCAAAATTACAATTAAATTAAAATGTTTTTAGTCAAGAAATGCACCATTTTAGTGCATATTGCATATATTTTTCATTTATAGTCTTGTATTTTCTATTATATTTTAAAATATTCTTATTTTTGTGATTCTTGTTATTGTTGTTGCTTTTACACTTCTGTACTCTTTGCACTACATTCCCCTATGCTGCTGTATCTAATTTGAATTTCTCCTACAGGGGATCATTAAAGGTACATCTTATCTTAGTTATTAATATTGAATTTCAAAATTATCAAATTATTTAGCATTTTTACTTTTATTAATATACTTGCTCTCTTTTACTAAAATAACTTTATCTTCATCTTTGGCAAGGTGTCGAATGCATATCCTCCCTCTATGTATTGTATGGATCCATGTTTTCTAGCTTGCAGCCTTTTTCACTGCTTTTATTTTGGCACACTGTTACTGTCACTTGTTTATCAGTGAATCATTGGCAGGATTGTGCGTCACCAAGAGACAAACAGAACAAGGACCCACACATTATTAAAATAAACTGCTAGAGGTTAAAATCCACAGGGTACCTTTAAGAACTGTCCTTTGTTTTAAATTTAAAGCTACATTCATATATATTTTTTTGAATTTCACATTTCTGGCCACCTGACTTAACATACGTGGAATATTCACTGCTGTTTAAACTGCTGGTTTGTGATCCACCCCTATGAAAAATATCTGAGGTTTTAGTTTATAGATGCTCACAGTGCTGGAGTAATTATTAATTGTAAAACACATTACACTTAGTTACGCAACAGTCCCAACAATACTCCACCCACTGACTATTAAACACGTGAACGTGCTGATAGGAGGCTAATCTATGTTCAAGATGAGAGGAGTTTGGTGGTATTAATTACCACATCGACCTCAAGTTTGGTAAAACTGGAGACTTTTCCTAAATTTACTAATCTCAAAAGATATAACTAACTACTTTGTTTATTCTATAACTTCTGGAAATTAATTATTTTCATTCTAACCTGTTAGATAAAGTTCTTTAGTCACTTTGCAAGCTTCAATTTCCATTTTGATATAATTCAACACAAGGGCTAGAAATTTATTTTATTTTCTAAAATTGATGAGACAGGTCTACAGCATGCACAATGCTGTTTCTATGAAACGGGTTAATTTATTGATTATGCAGCTGCTGTGTTTAAAATCCAGTGTCCTCACTTTCCAAACACTATTATGACCTTGGATTAAAGGCTTTAAATTCCAATTTCATAAGACCACTTAAAAAATGAAGATGGGTTTAATGCAACAACCAACTCATAAACAGTGGTGAGAGAAAGTCCTCTTATTATTTTCCATGAGATTTTTGGAAGAAGTATGAAGAGTGTCAAATGTTCTTAGTAATAGCGTCCTCGACTTTTGACAGGTTGATTTGTTTATTCGATAGGACAGCTCAAGATGGAAAGGCAAAGAGAGAGAGAGAAAGGGGAGGTCTGTATTTTTGTGGTGTGAATTATTCAAGTAATTTTCCTGAGTGTCATATTCAAGTTGTCATCAATATTAAAAAAATATAGAATTTTATTCAATTTACTCAAATTCATGTGGTCATCATTTGAAATGTTAATTTTTAGCCACCACCTGGAGTGAAAACATCGCTGGAAAATGAGGGCAGGTTTAACTCAACCAACTCATCAACCTAGAGTGTGTATCACACTGCTGATATTTATATGAAAAGAGGTTAATTTTTTGATTCATTTGCTGCTTTGTTTGAAGTTCAAAGTCAACGTTCTTGCAGGAACAAGCAGGAAACACTGTTGTGTCATTGAATTGAGGTAAATGTGTTGAATTTTCTTATTAAAGTGCAATGCCATTCGGTTTCAGGTAGAGAAACCTGGTGTTCAGTGGCTGCGAGGTACCATAAAGCCAATTGAAAATTTCTTCTGGGTTCGACCACACCTAAAAGGACCCGAGGTAAGACACTGTTCAGAACTTAAGGACAACAAAATACATAAATAGTAACCTTAAATTTTACATATTTTTAATTTGATGTTGCTAATTAAATCTGAAAACATAGCTATGAAAGCTGTGCCACGTACATACTGTATGTGTGCATCCAAAACCAGGATGTTGGCAGTTTACTACAAATAATTCAAATTAGCATTTTAGCTTGAAAATTAGTCGTTCTAAATGGAAGCTGTAAACACCCAACAGGTAGGCGCTTTAGAGTATCACTATTCCACCATTTGCAAACAGAAACTACCAACGCGGACTATTGATATTACAACAGTTCTTTTGAGGTACAGAATGTAACGGACTCCACCTACTCACCATGGACACTATTAAAGCAGAATGTATGAGCAAATCGGAGGGGCTAATTTCGTTCAAGATGAGAGGGATTATACTACTGTGTTGGTGGGATCCTATTCTGGCAGCCTTGGTAAAGATAGTGTGGTAGAATTGGGGATTTCTCAGATTGGACCTGAAAAGAATACTTAAAAACTGCTATTGTTTTGGACATTTTCATGTGTTATGTCTATATGGTATTACTCTAACCTACACTTTGCAACCAACATTGAATTTCGTACTTAGCTGAAAAGGTAGTCTACATTAGGTCCTTCAGATAATATGTTAGTGTGCTGTAGTATTTAACATTGTAGGTTGTTGCTCAACCATCCAGTAATTGTTTAGATACAGGCTGTAGAATGAGTGAATAAACTGGATTTTTATCATACTGCTGTTGTTCTATGAACAAAGTCTTTATTGACTTGACTTATTTGAAACTCTTATATCAATGCCTTGCGGTAACAGAAGTATACAACAAAAGGCAAAAGGAGTATAACAACCAATGTTGTCTCTTTGTTAGGTTGTGTATTTTTTTAATTCAAGTGCTATATATTTTAATTGTCAGTTGTCTGACGGACACACGCGCGCACCCACGCCAAATATAATAGCAAATACAAGGTAGGAAAAAGGTAGAAGCAGGAAGAAATGATTTTTAGCTCCAACATATGTTCCAGTAGACGTCTTTTAAAAGCATCTTAAAACACATTTACTTCTTTGGCTTTTCTTTATATCATTTGTTTTTTGACTTAACTTTTTTTATTGTTATAATATTCTTGTCTATTTTTAGTCTCCCATTTCTCATTTTATTCTCTCTAAAACTAAACTGCTGTGGCAAATGACTACATGAAGTTTGGTAGTTTCCTTGCCAATGACAAAATTGACAACATTTATTGTTAGACTTTAATGTTTGCTGTGAAGATTACACCATGAAGCAAAGTCAGAAGTGTCCCCTAATTCATTGTCATACCAAATAGAATGTAAGTATTTTGGAACTGCCTAAGCAAACCTCAGATAGGTAACACCTAAATCAAAAATGTTAATGTTATTTTCCCCCTGTATCCAGCCTGCCTCTCAGCCGCACTAGCTTAACTAGTTCTGCGATTAGGTTAAGCAGCCGGTCAGTGCTCAAGTTTGTGGAATATTGATTTAAATGTTTGTTTCACACCCACCAAAAAGTGTCGTTATTCCGAACAGACAGGAACAGATCTTGAAGAAGAGATTCTGGATAACAGGGAAACAATAATAATTTTTTGAATGTTTGTTTCATAAATGAGACTAGCTAGTGTGTACCTCAAATAATAAGTTCATCTTACAGATACATATCCCATGGGTTGGAGAACCAGCGCCACAGGTTGCAACAGTTTAATGTAGGCTACCGTGACTGACAGGTGACTGTGAAAACACACATGGTACTAGAGA
>NW_023339650.1:15413639-15414291 GCF_004916995.1 Morone saxatilis
TTTTTTGAGGTACAGAAGTGTAACAGACTCCACCTACTCACATGGACACTATAAAGCAGATGTATGAGATCGGAGGCTAATTTACGTTCAAGATGAGAGGGTTTATACTACTGTGTTTGGTGGGATTCAGTCTGGCAGCCTTGGTAAGATAGTGTGGTAGAATTGGGGGATTTTCTCAGATTGACTGAAAAGAATAACTTAAAAACTGCTTATTGCTGCTGGTTAACATATTATCTGTTATTGTCTAGAATGTATTACTCTTAACCCAGCTAAGACACACTACCACCTTTGCAAGGTCACTTGGATTTCTGCAGCTTGTAATAGGAGAAAGGTAGTCTACATTAGTCCTTCAGATAATATTTAGTGTGCTGTATATTTAACATTGTAGGATTGTTGCTCAACCATCAGGTAATTGTTAGATACAGGCTGTAGAATGAGTGAATAAACTGGATTATTTATCATACTGCTGCTGTTTCTATGAAACAGCTTTATTGATTGATTATTTGAAATCTTATATCAATGACCTTACAGTAACAGAATTAACAAAAAGATAAAAAAAAAGATATTAACAACCAATGTTGTGTCTCTTGTTTGAGGTTGTGTATTGTTTTAATTCAAGTGCTATATATTTTAATTTCAGTTGTCTGACGGA
>NW_023339650.1:15414457-15414727 GCF_004916995.1 Morone saxatilis
TTTTTTTGCTTAAACTTTTTTTATATATTTCTTTGTCTATTTTATCTCCCATTTTCTCATTTTGTTCTTCTAAAACTATAACTGGCTGTGAGAAATACTACATGAAGTTTGCTAGTTTCCTTGCCAATACAACATTGACAACATTTATTGTAGACTTTTATGTTTGCTGTGAAGGATTACACCATAAGCAAGTATCAAGTGTCCCCTAATTCATTTTCATACCAAATAGAAGTTAATGACTTTTGGGAACTGCCTAAGCAAACCTCAGAT
>NW_023339650.1:15414752-15415441 GCF_004916995.1 Morone saxatilis
ACTAGTTTGCTAGTTAGTTAAGGCAGCCGGGTCAGTGCTCAAGTTTGTGGAAATATTGATTTCAAATGTTTGTTTCACACCACCAAAAAGTGTCGTTATTCCGAACAGACAGAACAGATCTGGAAGAAGAGATTCTGGATAACAGGAAAAATAATAATGTTTTGATGGTACTGTTGGGTCTCTGTAAATGTTAAAAGGAGTTCGATCTAGACCTGCTCTATTTGAAAATGTGAATTGGCTCTATACAAATCAAATTGAATTGAATGAGTGTGGCTTGAACTTGGTTTAGTTAGTCGGAGACTACGGAGTTCTGGAGTAAGGTAAGTGGACTAAAGGAGAACAGCTGTGTTAAGCCTCATTAGGTTCAGTATGAGCACAGGCTGTTGGTCTAATGGTACTCATAAAACCTGGAATGGAATAGAAAACACCATTACTGCTGTGAATCTGGAGCCAAAACAACAGCAGAGGCAGAAAGAATTAGTTCCAAAAACTTAACCGAGAGTAAATAAACCAATACTGTGTGTACAACGTTAGCCATAATATATGGCCTTAAAAGCACATCATCCAGTTGAAGTAGTGCAATGTGAAAGCAAGTGTGTGCAACTACCTGGGCACATCAGCTGACAGCCAATCACTGAAGTGCCCATATTCATACAACTGGACTTTGTAGTTGCCCCGAAACTCCAATG
>NW_023339650.1:15415564-15415945 GCF_004916995.1 Morone saxatilis
ACTCTGATCAACGAGTACTTATCTTTCTGGCCTGATAGTGAATGTTAGATATTCCAAATAGTCTACAGACTCCTTCAGTGCTGAGCAGAAGTTAAACCTCCTTCAAGGAGTGGCTCTAGTCCTCCCTCCTGCAGTGGGCTCAGGTTAATCCAGAACAAGCTGAATCCAGGACTATTTTAAGATCAATCAAACAGCCATTTTAGACTGAAACCCTGGTTGTCTTCTATCCAAATACGTTCATCAGACGGTAAAAAAAATAGAACTGTAATACGTCCATTAACAATCCAGTTAGTTCAGTCCTTGAAACGGGGAAATGGAGAAGAAACAATTGACCTTTGACCTTAATGAAAAACAATATTTTAAATGTATTCTTCAATTCCA